>NC_141688.1:273560339-274020339 GCF_964263255.1 Lissotriton vulgaris
CTGCCAGTGTCTCTAGTAAACTACCCTGGCCTGTAACCAGCATGTATTTGTCTGCTTTAACTATGGACGGCAACAATTAGGCTTCTCCAACACAGTACAGTAGTCCACTGAGGGTTTGCACTTGTCTGCCAGTTTTTAAATATAATTTACCAAGCTATATCTTGGTTACTGAAAAGAGCACAGCTAAGCTCGCTGTGTGTTTGAGCTCCACAGAGGATATTAGAAGCAGTTTTTTTGGTCTACTCCTAAATAAAGCACCAGAAACGATATACTACAACCAATCTGTGGCCATCTACCAGATACATCTATTACATGTCCACATCCATCGTATGTTTGATGCAGGCAAGCTTCACAGCTTGTGTAGACCGAGGTGAGCTATCATTTCTGATCATCAGTAGCATCACTCTCGCATTGCAAGCTAGGGTTCCACTTCCAGGAAACTTTTCAGTAAAAAACCAGTGTACTGCCAGCTGCGGCAAGTACTAGGCGGCCACTGACCAGGCAGTGTATCTCTCATCATGATCATTTGAATAAATCTTGTGTAGCGGAGCCGCAGGGCCGTAGCTACTACTAGTCTACCACTGGGTGACGTGACCTGCTGACAAACGTTGACTCATGCCACCACCACGCTCCCCCAAACAAAAGCAGTGTTGGTTTGGCATGGGCTCCCTTAGGAGCCCCCCCCCTAGCTGACACTCGGGGTTAGAGGTAGGGAGGGAAAAGAGTGTCCCCGACGTAGGACACGCGACGTCCGGAGCGGCAAAGAGGCCTAACAATGGCGAGGGGGAGAGATATTCCCCCTCACCCTGCCTGACGCCCCGGACGCGCTTCACCTGACCCGCCTACCTCCAACCGGGCAACGCCTGCCCTGGGGAGGAGTGGCTGACCACAGTAAGGGACGGGGCAGCCCTCCGAGACTAAGGGCCCCCCCTCCTGACTGCCACCGGGTGGCCTCGGGCAGGCACATAGGACCCCCCGCCCCAACATATATAACATCCCGCAAATAACACACAGACACAAGTGATAAGATTGGGAAAAGTTGCTGCAGGTTTATTATTACATACAACATTATGTAATCACGGTGGGTTATCTTACGGGCGATCCAAGGGCAGGCTGCATTCTTGCCACCTGCCCGCCTGTTTAGCCAATCAGCACAGTGGTGAACCACCCAACTGCTGCACCATTATGGTAATAAAACTACTCATGCCCCTTGTGGGGCGTATCTAGGCAAACCCCCGGTTGCACAGGCTCACAGCCGCCCGAAGGACTACTGGGGCGTCGACACGGATTCCTGGACCTCCCATGAGGTTCTAGGTTAGGCTCTGGCATCTCTATGTGCCCGCTAAAGTACAGTGTTGCACCTCTCTGCTTCTGGATCGCTCAGTAACTCCGCCACAGCCCGGCCGGCGGCCACCGTCGCCGTCCGGGCCCCCCACCACTTCGCTTCTTAGGGAAACCTGCAACCCTTGCTCTGCAGAGCATTTTGTCAGTCCAAAGGAACAAGACCAAAACGACAGGTGAGCGGTGGGCCCTTCCACCTCAAAGTGACCTGATCCTGACATGAAGATTACATGCCTGAAGAAACCCAGGCCCCTCTGCCACTAATCTGCAGATACCCCCGGGTCTTATATTCTTTTACAACCTTAGTGTAACCATCCCCGGTTCGTGAAGTCATACTACCAGGTAAAGGACAGAGCGATGAGGAGGGGCCCCTACTGCTGAAGGCGCGACGTATCGAACGACAGTCATTCCAGCACATGCCCTGGAACTCAACCACACCATCACAACCAGCGTCAGCAGGCTAAACCCAGCTAAGTTACAATTACTGCTGTAACGCCATTCCCCGCAAACAGAGAAAGTGTGCTTCCGAGGAACGCTTGTGCTGCTATACAAAAAGAGCACAGAGGCATTGAAGGGATCAATACATATTGTACTATGTAACTTGGACGATGTCCTTACATATGACAATACAGGATTTAACCACAGGCATAACCTGCCCATACGGGGTTTAGTCTGGAAGCAGCTTAGGCCATGCTACCTCTAAGATAGCTTGTCTGTAAGGATGACTTACGACCACCACCAAGGGATTGCTAGGACTGAAACCAAATGCCCCCTTAAGATCCCGACCTGCATCATGACAAGCCCGCTGAACCAAAAGCCCCTCTGAAACGAATAAGCATATACCCCCGGGAACAAATCCATCTACAGCAATAGTGTAGACTGTCCCAGGTTCGTGAGGACAAACCCCTGAACTGATGGCTCAGCGGATAGGCTGCCTTCCAGCTTCCAGAGCCTTGGAAGAACAGACAGACAACAGCAGTATTATGGAAGAGCAAATTGACTAATGTCATGTGACCTTTTGCTCTCATAGGTTAGGTTAAAAACAGTGCAGGTCCCGGGATTGTTCATAAACAAGACTAACCATACCTCTAGGTTAAGGCCCCAGGAGATTGATATGCGCAAGGGGTTTATGCACCTATTAGCTTAGGGCTAGACCTAGAATTTGCTAAATATCCTAATTTTGGCACATCCTAGACCGACTTCCATACAGTCATACCTTGCCAAGACAGTACAGTAAGAATATACCCTAAAGTGAGGACCCCTCCCAATTGAGCGCCACAGGAGTAAGCCCATAAGCAACTCTGTAATATGTATGATATAAAGGTGCCAATATAAATTTCCACATAGCCAATAAAAGAGTCACAACGCGGCTCGGACTCCCCCTAGCACACTTAGCCGTGTAATACTATGGAGTGCCTGCTCTACTGTATTAGAACAGACCCAAAAGACTACAAATAATGAAAAGTACCTGCAAATTAACACCTATGGCACACTGATTCCACACTGTTGTGGTCTGCGTACATCTGTTCTGACAGTCGCACTATCTTGTTTTGAGTTAATGACAGAGGGAGGCCAGTAAACGCTCCAAATGGCCTTCAAATGCGCAAGAGCAGGCGTCCTCAAATCCATGTACACTGAGCGCACAACTACGCGCCTCTCCTGGACTGAGCAGTCATTCATAAGTCTGCTGTGTACACATGACCCATTGCTCGGCACCTCTCCTGCGGGTGACAGGCACTCATTCACATGTACGCTGCCCCTCATTTACATGCCCTCCGACCACAGCATGCAGGGTTTGGCGTCTCGCACATCTCCTACAAACATGCACTCAGTCACCTAACTACATAAATCATGCAGTGGACGGCTTGCTCTAGTAAAGGCTGGTGTATCGCATAAGTCCTAGACTGGATACTCGGTCACCTGTACGTACTGATAATTCATGCATAGTTAGCTTACTGTTTGTCAGGAATAACACCAATCTCTAACATGGGCACACAGTTACACGTACCCATTATTCACCCCATACAGTTCTAGCTTGCTGCATGCCAGATGTATCACACGTCTTGCACAGGGGGGCCCAGACACACGTACACATAGCGGCCATATGCAGGGTACACTAGCTGATGGCCTGGTGTACCGCACACCTCAACTGCAGGTACTCAAACCCATAAACATACTGAATATATCATCTTAACTTATGTGCAGGCACCCAGGATATGTACCTGCTGAGTATATCATGCAGTGTCGGCTTGCTGCTAGCCTGGTTGCCTCACACGCACTGAAGCACTTCCACTACAGGTGTACACAGTCCCTATGGCAGAACATAGCTTGTGCAATTGCACACTTCCGCTCACCACCTTTCCTAAGCAACTGTAGGCGTTTCTGTCTAATTTTTGAATTATTAGCCCAGAGGCCCTGTAGTGAAACTGATTCTCTGTAATGCGCTCTGACACCTATGGGCAAAGGCCGCGCTAACTAAAACACTTATAGATAGACAAAGATAACGCTCCTTCGCCGCAGCATGATGGGAGCATAAACCATGGCCTGTATTAATTGAAAATGGTTCTACTATGCGGCCCTCTGACACCCAGAACAATGTTCGCACCAGGGCTTGGTAATATTGTGTAACATGCACACGCCACACTTTTCTTCAAAGACAGCTTGTAATCTGTACACTAGTAAGTTTCTCCTCCTGTTCCTATACACATAGCCCTTTACACCCATCGACGCAGCAGGGCAAAATTTCCGGGAAAGTTTCCCGGTAAAAGCAAAATAGGCTAAAATAAGGAACACAGAAATAAACAGGAGTCTACAAGGGCCTCCATGGCTAACGGCAGCCAATCAGCAGGGAGGTGGAAAAAAATCGATGCCCTCGCTCCTGCCGCGAATCTTTTAATGCGCATTTAGTAGTGTAAAATACTGACCCGCACCAGACAGGACAGGGGCCACCCTATTGGTATGACCGCAACTACCAGGAATCAGTAGGGCAAAAGGCATGCTAACAACTTACAATCTGGCATACAATGTCAACCTGTTCCCGCTGCAAGCGGGAGGATATTGAACGAAATGCCACCCGCCAGAAATTGGTGAAATCAACCTATACTTGACGCTAACAAGAACGCCCAGTCCATGCACGTTTTTGGCGCGGGGCCCTGTCTATCTGCAGCCAGGAGACTAAACTTCCGTTGCTCGGAGCTCATGCTCAAGCTCCTGCAGTAACTGAAAAAACGATGTTGCCTGGCAGCGTGCCGGGGTCTGATGTACTGCGAACACCGCAATCCCATCGCACCTGAAGCTGGCAACGCCGCAGGGAAATAGCGACAGATTCCTACTTTGCGGCTGAAACACTGCGGTAGAAGACCTGGGGCACGGGTGGTAGGACCTGTTCACTTATGGTGAACAGAGATGTACTTCATGTTGAGCATATAGAAGGAGAGTTTAAGTTCTCGATTTTCCTCTTAAGGTGCCCCCCCGGGGACATGAGAAATGTCGGAAAATTTGAAACTCGTCGCCACCTCAGAAACAGAGAGACACCAGTTTCGAACCCCCAAATCTGAAACTGACTCACAGCGTGGTTGCGGCTCTCCAGCTGAATAAACAAACGAGAACCCCGTGGAACAATATGACTACCGGAAGGCAGACTCCCATTTTAAGAACATACTGTGGGCACAAGCCACCTTCAGCCCCAAGTACAAACCTCACAAATACTTGCTAACGCTGCGAGAAGGGGTTTGGGGGGCGGCCACCGGGACGAACGCGCAAGTGGCAGGCCGAAATCGGTCTGCAGGACAAAGGATGCGTTAGGAAAAGGAGCATACAATTGCTCCCACAACTTGTGACTTTGATGCAGAACTCCTAACCGAAAACGGTATATGGTTGGCCGGCACTCGCGCCGTAAGTTAAAAACCAGCGAGCAGAAGGTGCACATCCGTGCAAGACTAGCGGAACTAGTCTGCAAACAAAATTCTGCGTTAACATTTGCAAATGTTTGCCCCAGTCTAACTCAACACCTCGTTATTCTGGCCCTGGAAGAAGACAACAACGGCATAAGTTGGGCAGGCACTACATGGATACATACAAACATACGAGGGAAATTCATGTCTACGAGTAACATGAGTGCAATCATGTGGAACAGGACTAGGTCTAAGAATACGAGAACCCTAAAAGATTGAGGCAAGGACCGGGCACATGCCTGACTCATACGTGAGCGCTGCGCCACAAGGAAGATGACGGACACTCGAGAAAACCTGTACTCAGATGCACCGAATTGAATAAACATGTACAGCCATCTGTAGCCTAAGAAAACGGAAAATGTGCGTAAAGGGAGTGCGAAGGTGACCCCTACACCTGGGCACTCGAGAAAACATGTACTCAGAAGCACAGAATTGAACAAACAATTAAAAGGGGACTCGCTCAGGCCAAGGATTATTCATACTGAGAACTTGATGATTCAGGATTTGTGAATGTACCACGTGGGTTTCTCATTTATTTCCATCCCACTGCTACCGAGGGCGTAGATGACACAGAAAGCGCTTGACGAACATAGCATGAAAACACGCAGCATATTACATGAAGCCATAGCATTCTCCCACCCACAGCCAATGCTTGGTTCAGCTGCGATACACTTCAAACCTGCTACGTTAAGACGTAAATAATTTAGCAAGAAGACACTATGCGTCAGGCACAGGTAGGAACAAATGTTCCCGGATGTTGTTCCTAACAACTGAAATTACTCTGCCCAATGACTATACAGAATGTCGTCCTGCACGCACGAGAAGCTCAAGAAGGAACTTTTGTATGGATTAGATGCGTGCATCAGAAGATGTGTGAATTCTACAGCTTGGAGGCGCAATAAAGATGTTGACCAGTAATTTTACTAAGAATCGGTCTGCCCTTTTGAGATAAGATATTTCCGCTCTCCAAAAACGCTCGCAACAGAATTCTAAATATTGTGGGCGAGTCCATTTTATGAGCAGTGTGGCGTAAATCAGTCATGCATCTGTCCATGTTTACCGTGTATTTAAAGAAATATGCAAGTGCAGGTACTCAATCTACTGAGTACCATAATGCTCCTGAGAAGTGCGGACCCTCCCTTTATATGATTTGCAGCAGTACTGACAATTGACGAACTACCTTTCAAATTAAAAGACGTACACATTAGAAAACCCTGTGAGCGCCGCTGAACCTGAAACTTATTCTCGTGCATGACAGCTTCTCCACATTGTACAATTAGGCAACACAAGCGCCGCTGCACAGCCTGAACCATATTCCAATGCAAGCCAACCTTACAACAAAGTACAGGCAAACACGAGAGGCAGGGCGGCACAAAATAATGATGCTTAGACATTTGCCCCTAAGACACCGTGAGCACGGTGACAACCTGCAGCGTGAAGATAGCGGCGGTACAGGGAGGGCAGGGCCGCCGTCCCGGGCGGAAGTTAAGCGCACACAAACCTAGATACAACATGAACTCGCTCAAATCTCGCGATCGAGGATTGGAGCCATGAGACTCACAGCCCGGATGATCATACAAAAACACCCACGCCCACGGGACGAACCCCGGGGAGGGGGGATGAGGAACCAAGTGACACCCCCGACAATCCCAGCCCGGCCTGAGTAGACAGAGAGCGCATACGCACGTCTAACTCGGGGCCAGGCCAAGACATAACGAGGCGCACCGGCAGTCACACTCTCAGTGGGGGAACCCGCACAGATGCACCCCTGCACCCCTAGAACCGGAGGGGGGGGGGTCATAGGCAGAGGACTATGTGGGAACCTAGTGCAAGCATGTGGCACAACGCCACCCCGAGCGGCCAGACACACTTTCTAAGCCACAAGTCCGTGCAGAAACTGACCGATAGAGCCGCTCGAAACCGCCCGGACATCAGAGTAAACCCATGAAATTGGGGAGGGGGAGGTAGCCGATACACCCCTTCCAAAGCAGCCCAGCAACAACATGGGCTGCCTAGCGTATGCCCGTACGCCTAATCTAAGGGAGTAGGCGGAGGTGGCTGGGAGGCACCGCTGTAGGCCACAGCCCGCAGCTTCGAAATTTCCCGCAATCGAAACCGAAACCCCCGCCTCCAAAGCGGCCCGTCGCTAAGCGGGCCGCCTAGCCATGGCTCAACCTCGGCAGGGAGGGAGTAGGCGGAGGGGGGGTATAGCCCGTAGGCCACACTCACCAAAAAAAGAGTGTCCCCGACGTAGTACACGCGACGTTCGGAGCTGCAAAGAGGCCTAACAATGGCGAGGGGGAGAGATATAACCCCTCACCCTGCCTGCCGCCCCGGACGCGCGTCACCTGACCCGCCCACCTCCAACCGGGCCACGCCTGCCCTGGGGAGGAGTGGCTGAACACAGTAAGGGACGGGGCAGCCCTCCGAGACTAAGGGCCCGCCCTCCTGATGGCCACCGGGTGGCCTCGGGCAGAATTAGATTAACGAATCTCCATTCTCTTCTTAGGCAGGCCACTAATTACATAAATCCTTTAGCACTTCACCCCCCAGTGTTAGTGCATCACAAACCCCTGTCAGAATCACCGACTTACTGCACCTTAACTTTAGCTTTGCCCACTGGTAAATCAGCGAAATAAACCAATAACTGCAAGGAACGCCGTGGGGACGGCCTGTCAAACAGGCACTGCTGAAACGCACACAGTGGCGACTACTGAAGTTACACAAGCTGTTATTGTGTGGATACAAGGAACAGAAACCCAGGTTTATGACCCGGTCACTAGCATCTCCCCTAGGTTGCCCTCCCTCACAGCCTCTTCATAGCACAGAGTGATGCAGCCTCTGCACAGCATTGCACTTCGAGGGGAACAGCTGGATTTTTCAATAGTAGGATACCAGAAACGCCTTGTCGTAACGTCAGACATTGGTGGTCGCTTTGTCTCAGGGCCACGAGGTATCGTGCCGCAGACTACATAAAGCACTATAAAAGACAATGACACGCACACTTTATTTTGCTGCTGTCTAAAGGTGATTGACTTCTGATAATGAGGAGTTCCTTTAAGAAATCTGTTGGGGTTTTGAGAGCCAGTTACGTATCAGGTTAGTGAGCTGGAAGGCTGTTTAAAGTGGTACAGTCAGTCGCTATTCGTACGAGTTCCTCTGAAAGGCTCAGAGGACTGGGGTAACGTCAGCCAGCTGTTAATGTAATGCCTTTAAACGGCTTATGAGATGGAGTAGCTCCTCACAAGCAGACAGGTGCATTTGAAAGACAGATGCGGCTGGGGTAGAGTCAGTCGGCTAATAGGCAGCGACGTAAATGCCAGTAAAGCCGGGGCAGTGTGTCAGTGGCATGTGAGACTGTCTCTGGAAATAGTGATGTCTTTGGGTAATCTGTCTCATGGCAAGCGAGTGCTTGTGTGGGAAGAGTCAGTCAGGTGTCAGACAAGTGCCTCTGTAATTAAAGTCGGAACTCGGAAGGATTGGAACAGAGTAAGTCACTTGGCAGATAAGTTATTCAAAAAGGCTTTTGGGGCTGGGGGGAGGCCGTCACACACGAGGCCGCACCTGGCACGTGGCCAACACTTTCAAGCCCATCATATTATCAGAGACAGGGGCCTGTTTTCGCACATTCGGCAGCACTCCCAGTACTAATCCTATGCTATTTACAGGCACTAATCAATGGAGAAGTAGCGCCTCAGCGTTATGTGCATCCTTTGGAAATGAGAGGCGCTGTGATCAATGTAAGTGTCTGAGTTTGGAGAAGAGGAGGGGTTGAGGGCGTAACTGAACAAATATTTAATTAGACACAAGCTTCTAAAGACCAGGATAATGCACATAGATTAGGGGTCAGTGCTCCTGTGGAGAACACGTGCATTGCGAAGGTCCTGCGACCCAACTCCGCGTGCTTCCTTAAGATCTCTGTAAATGCAGAGCCACCCCCCAAAGGCACTCACTCCCAGGTACCCACGGTAAGGCTCATCACACCTTCGCTGGGAGTGGGACTGAGTCACTGAAGTTGCACAACACTCTGTGTCACTGCCAAGTCCAGTAGTGAGGTAAATAATTAATATAAAAAATAAAAATCAATGACGTGCAGCAATGCGTGTAGACCCGGCCTTGATAATTAAGTGCAGCACCGGCACAAATTCAGCACTGTGTGGGGGGGCTCTGAGGCCCCCCTGCCTCAGGGACCGCCACCCCGGGGCTTCTTACAAGTGTGGGAGGGGGGCCGCGCGTCCCCCCTCCTGGAGCTTTGTACAGGGCCTGGGGATTGCCAACCCCCAGGGCCAGCTCCTGCAGTGTCCCGGCGTGCCCATCCACGGGACACTGCTGTTTGCCATGGCAGGGCGGGAGTCTTGCGGCTCCCACCCTACCATTGCAAACCACTTTGCAAACGTGCCCTGTGGCACGTTTTAAGTTGGGGAATTAATTTTCTTTCCATACAGAGGGTTCCTGAGGGCCAATTAGCCCAACAGGTATCTCCAGTATATGCCAGGGAGCTGTGTTGCAGTCAGGTGTTCAGAGGCCACACCCCTTTTTACACCACGTTGCAACGCAGCTCTGTGGCGCTTACTGGATGTACCTAGTGGGCTAGTTTGACCCTAGGGCCCCTTAGTATTGAAGGGGACTTCATCCCGCAACTTAGAATGGTGACAGGGCACGTTTACACAGCAGTGAAGGGAGGGGAGGGGCTTGACGTGAAGTGTGCAAACACGCCCTGTGGCGCGTATTAAGTTGGGGAAAAAATTCCACTTCAAACCTGAGGGACCATGGGGGCCAAGTAGCCCACCAGGTGCTTCCAGGCAGCGCCACTGCACTACGTTGCAGAGAGGTGGTGCAGGCCGTACCCCTTTTTCCATCTTTCTGCAACGCAGCTCTGTGGCGCTTACTGGATGTACTACGAATTCCGATTTATTCACCTGTTATCAGGAGAGACCTCAGTGCAGCATCTTTGTACCCAGTACTGATCCGGAAGTAATTCTAACCATTCTTACCAGTAACTAGAATTTCCTTCCATAGGCTAACATTGACTGGTTTCACTTGGAAATTCTTCTAAGTGTGGAGTTTTGCAACTTTTAAATATTCACCTAAAATCATCCGAACAAAAAATTCCGATTTACTCACCTGTTATCAGTAGAGAACCCAGTGCTGCAACTTTTAGCCGAGCACTGACCCTGAAAAGTAATCCTAACCATACTTACCAGTAACTTGTATTTCCTACCGTAGGAATCCATTGTCTGGTTTTCACTAGAAAAGTTTCTAAGTGTCTATTTTCACAAACTACAAATATTCCTAAAAAATCGCCTGTATGACTTAAACGCATTCTTTCAACTTTTTACAGGAGATGCACCAGTGCTGGTTCCAGGATGCACCACTGAGTAAGAAAAAGTAATGTTAACTCTACTTACCTGCTAAGTGAATTTCCTTCCATAGGGTAACATTGACTGGTTTCACTTGGAAATTCTTCTAAGTGTGAAGTTTTGGAACTTTAAAATATTCACCTAAAATCAGCCAAACAACATACTCCAATTTACTCACCTGTTATCAGGAGAGACCTCAGTGCTGCATCTTTGAGCCCAGTACTGATCCTGAAAAGTAGTTCTAACAATACTTACAGTAACTTGAATTTCCTTCCATAGGCTAACATTGACTGGTTTAACTTGGAAAGTCTTCTAAGTGTGGAGTTTTGCAACTTTTAAATATTCACCTAATATCATACGAACAATGAATTCCGATTTACTCACCTGTTATCAGGAGAGAACTAAGTGCTGCATCTTTAAGCCCTTGTTATCAGGAGAGCCCTGTGAGCCACGTAGGCTAGTGGATGCCCTCTGTACTGTCAAAGTTGTTGTTTACCATCGATTCCCGAGCGCTTAGAGGCCTGTAGGTGATTGAGCGCGCTACAAATCAAAAATAACAATAACAACAATAACACTGACCCTGAAAAGTAATTCTAACCATACTTTGCTTATGTAATATTGGACATTGCTATAACTGAAGCGGGGTGAGCTTAAGGGAATGCTGACTTGTTCCATTTAAAGTCAGTCTTACCTTGTGTTGCTGCTGGGGATTGTGCAGCATTACCAGTAGACCCCCCCCGGTCAACCGCAGTCAAGAGCGGACTGTTGAGTGGAGGGATGTCACAGGGGAACCTGGCACTTGATTTTTAACCTACTTCCTGGTTGTGCCATACGCGGCTGCCATCTTGGAGAAAGGGACGCTCTAGTGTTTGCGTTCCCTTCAAAAGGTGAGTACTTTAAAAGCAGCCTATGAAGCTAGCGCGCAGCGGGCGCCAGGGGCGCGCCAAAGGCAAGCCCATCGGCGCCCGTCCGCGCGGTCTGCGCCAGGCCGGGTCCCAGGGCCCAAAACTCTGCTCCCTGCAATAGCACTGCCTTAAAATTCTCTTCTACCCAGCAGCTTAATTTGCGCCCCAATTCTCATCCCCTGTGTGCCTGCCTCGAGACAGAAGATAATCACATCGCCTGCCCTGGCTGTAATTTTACATTCAATGCCAACCTTGTTGATCAAGTTAAAGCTAATAAGCCTGACATGACAGCCCTCCAGCTTATGCATCCCGCTCCCAAACAAAAGCCAGGATCTTCTAAGAGGTTTTCCTTTTTTAGCGTCAACTGTTGCTCTATCCCCAAACATCAGGCTGACATTTTTTACCTATTTTTGGACTTACAACCTGATGCCATATTCCTAATGGAGACATGGCTTATCAGCTGTTTAGGGCCTGACTTGGCTAGAGCCCTGCTCCGAACTATGTCATTGTGAGGAAGGATGGGGAAGTCAGGGTGGGAGGCGGGATCGCCATCATCTTTAAAAACAAATTTTGTCGTAAATGCGACGCACTCCAGATTCCAGACTATGAAGCTGCTGCTTTGAAACTTACTATGACTCCGCACATCACTTTTTCTGGTATATTGGTGTACCGCCCCCCAGGTCCGGCTGGCTCATGGGAAACAAAGTTTCCTGATTTTGTCTCCCATCTGCTACTTCAGGCAGCTAATTTTTCTATCCTAGGTGACCTCAACCTCCATCTTGAGGATATCAGCTGTAATATTGCCAGCACCCTTGTCTCTGATTTGGCAGCTCTGAATATTCTACTCTTATATAGTGGATCCACACATAACGCAGGTCATCTTCTAGATCCCATTATCTCCAATCTATCTTTGTTACAATATATAACGGCCGCCCCTCTTTGTTGGACGGATGACTTCTTAGTAGGTTTCAGCCTGGAAACGCCCTATCTTGCGCATACAAATTGCAACATTACCGTTATACCTTCTAGGAATGTGACAAAGCTTGATATCACCAAGTTTAACTCATTGTTGTCCATAAACACTCCCAACTTCCATAATAATATTGCCTCAGATCTGGTCGCGTTTCAAGGATGGATTCAATCGGCCCTCAATATCTGTCTCTCCACTTCCATCAGAAAGTTTAACAACCACCACCCCCCGGCCTCTTGCTTCTCCGACGAACTACAGAAGGGGAAAACCAAATGTAAAAACATGGAGCCTCAGTGGTGCAAGAACTATACAGCCAAAGCTAAACTTGCCTATAATACTAGTAAGCGGGCCAATCATTCCCTTTGTCGGGCTGCACGTGCTACTTTTGTTTCTACATCTATTCTACAGGCTAAAAACTGTCCTAAAACATTGTATATTATGGTCAAGGACTTATCCGGTTCTACCACCATACAATCCCCTCCCAAACATAATTCTACACAATGCGAAGATCTCACACAGTTTTTTTGTAAATAAAGTGGAGATCATCTATTCTTCACTGGCCAGCCCCACCCCTTTCTACTCTTTTCTACCCACTATATCTGCTGATTACCCTGTCATGTCATCTGAAAATTGCACTGACTTGACAAAAGTGCCCACCCTTCAATTTGGCCACTATAGGTGTGGCAGGGTATACTCAGACATGAGTCCCTTTCTCACTGCTCCATCAGGATTCAAGCAAGCCGGGCCGAAGAAGGCTGAAATGCCAGAAACCGGTCCCCGGTAGCTTGTCTCCTTTCTGGTGAAGAATTGGCTTGGTAGTTTAGTCTGCCCTGTTCCCATGATGCACTAGGCCAGGGACAGACTGATTTGCATATAGCCAGGTTCTGAGCTGGGATGGGGCAGTGAGATAAATAACGGTGATGGATCAAGCCCTGATCTTTGGACTGGGTAAGAGTGGTCTGTTTAACTCAGACACTCTGTTCATCACCACCCCCTTTTTGTAAATCACCCTTGAATCTTGGCTACTTTTGGGTATGGTAGCACTCACACATCATCTTAGCCATATTAAATCAGGATCCCCCTGTGATTTACTGCCTATCTCAGTCTTGCGACACATTGACCCACCCTCTCTCATTCACATTCTCCAACTGCTTATTCTCTAATGACTTTCACCGTTCCTTTAAGTTGGAGGCACGCAATGGTGGTTCCATTGTTAAAAAAAACTAATGCTGATCCTGCCCTTCTTTCCAATTTTCGCACAATTTCTCTTTTACCTGCTCTCTCACAGATCCTCAAAAGACACATTAATGGACACCTGTCCAAATTTATTGAGATAAATCGGCTGTTACATCCTACCCAATCTGGCTTCAGGGCCGGTTATTCTACTGAGTCTACTTTGCTCGGGGTTACAGAAGCGCTCCGACACAACATCGATGAGGACAAGACCATGGCTTTAGTGCTACTTGACCTGAGTGCGGCCTTTGATACGGTCTCTCATACCGTACTCATTAAGGCCCTCCAACTCTTAGGTGTTACTGGGACCGCCTTGAGTTGGCTGAGCTCGTTCCTCTCTGATCGCGCCTTTCAGGTTTTTTCATCTACCTCTAAATCCAAATCTCATCCCTTGCCCTATGGGGTCCCCCAGGGTTCTACTCTCAGTCCGCTGTTGTTTAATATTTATATCAGACCGCTGGCAGCTTTAGTGGAGGAATTGGGTTGTCACTTTTTTCATACGCTGATGACACCCATATCCTCTTCTCTCTGTCAGCTGACAAATATTCTGAGCCCTCGGCTCCTAGATCCGGCCTCAGTAAAGTTATGGCTTGGATGAATGCCAACTTTTTGAAACTCAACAGCGATAAAACAGAGGTACTGCTGCTAAGGAAGGACCGCGGTCACTGGGACCCTCAACATTGGCCGCCAGAAATGGGTACGCTACTGCAGCCTTCCACTCAGGTGCTCAATCTTGGTTTCATTATGGATGACTCTCTTTCCATGAATCAGCAAGCAACCAAGATTGCTGCCACCTGTTTTACCATTCTGAAATGGTTAAGGAAGATTGTGTGGATGCTTCCATCTCATGCCCTGCGGCCCGTAGTACAGGCTTGGCTCCTCTAATATTCTCTATTTGGGTGTCAACAAAGAAATAACACGTAAACTGCAGCGAATACAAAACTCTGCCGCCAGACTACTTTGCCAAGTTCCCAAAACTGTCTCAGCGGCCAGGTCGCTGGTCGATCTCCACTGGCTTTCAGTGGAGAAACATGTCAAGTACAAGGCCCTCCTGTACATGTTCCACATTAAGCAATTAAAGCCCCCCGACTATGTACAACAGCTGGCCTGCCCCTACGACCACCCCGTAATCTTAGATCCTCTACTCAAGAGAAATTCCGAGTTCCGAGAGTTAGACTATCTCATATGGGAGAGCGCTCCTCTTCTCACCTTGGCCCCACTTTGTGGAATGCACTTCTATTGCGCCTCTGCCCTCAATCTGACCTTCTGTCTTTCAGCAGATCCCTTAAAACTTGGCTTGTCAGCCAGAAGGCCTATCCTTTCCTGGATTTTCACTGTCGGCGCCGAGAAACCCCTTGGGGTAGCTGTGCGATGTTATACAAATGTAAAAATAAATAAATTATTAAAAAATAAAAAAAAATACTTACAAGTAATTTGTATTTCCATCCATGGGAATCCCTTGTCTGGTTTTCACCAGAAACGTTTCTAAGTGTCTATTTTCACAAACTACAAATATTCCTTAAAAATCGCCTGTATGACTTAAACACATTCTTTCAACTATTTACAGGAGATGCACCAGTGCTGGATCCAGGATCCACCGCTGAGTAAGAAAAAGTAACAATAACATTACTTTCTTGCTTAGTGAATTTGCTCCCATAGGATAACATTGGTGATTCAATGTGAAAAAGTTTCAGTGTCAACTTTTAAAATACAATAATATTCCTTAAAAATCACTACTGTAACCAAAACGCTTTTACTCAATGTTTACAGGAGATGTCCCAGGGTTGAATCTAGGATCCAGTCCTGTGGTTAGAAAAGTGATCCATAAAGTAACTAGTTGCTTTTAACAAGAAATTCGCATTCAGCTCAATGCTGCATTGTGTTTGAAATTGTGTTGCCCATTGCAACAACTGTAACTACTGTACTAAAAACTCTATTGCCTATTTGCAAAATATTTAAACTAAATTAATTCATTCTGAGAAAGTATATTTTGTAACATAATGTATAATGTAGTTATAATGTAATTCAAAAAATAAAATATGTAAAAATAAATAGTTTGAAAAAAAGTAGTAAATCAGTATCAAAAGATAAATATAAGAATTAATACATTTAAAAAATGTCATTTATAAATCCTTTAAAATTCACCGAAAAAACCATAGGTTTCAGACATGTTATAGTTAGGAATTAGCATTTAAAAAACCTTTGAAATTCACTGAAAAAAACCATAGGTTTCAGACATGTTATAGTTAGAAATAAGCATTTAAAAAACCTTAGAAATTCACTGAAAAAAACCTAGGTTTTAGGGGTGTTATAGTTAGTTAGACATTTCACTCGTACAAAACCATTGAAATTCCCCCGTTATAGTTAGTTGTACTAACTATAACTTGTGCGCCCGCAATCCACTGCTGATGATGTCACATATTAAATCATTCATGACATGGTCAGTGACATCACTGCGCTGCGAGGCCCCAGGGCGGTTATGCACTATACAAATGCAATTTTTCATTTCATTTCATTTCATGACATAACTAATGATATCTCAAATGACATCCCTGATGACATCATCCACGTGACAATCTGATACATCTTATCATAAACTAGTATAACCTTTCAACATTCGTTCTAAAATATGGAGTACCATATTTGAAACCATTGACACACCAATACAAGTTTCTAAAAATCCACTCAGTGATTCCTACATCTACACACACATGTAAACACCTACCTATAGATTCACTCATACATTCTAACATAGATCAATAGAACACTATTAAATATATACCGAATTGGTAAAATTACAGATTCTGTAATTCAACATGTAGGTAGCACTGTAATCTGTTCTACAATGGTTTAAGAATTCGTTATTTACCACCAACTAGAAGTTGGTGGTAAATAATGAAAACCCTTTCAAAAAGCATTTTTTTGCTTTAAGAAACGTGCCATGTTGCAGACATACGTGCCCTAAGGGTATGTATGTCAGCAACATGTGCACCCATGCACAAATGAGGGGTGCAACAAGGTGTCAAAGTGACACCCTGTGCCCCTTGCAAATTCGGTAATTTTACCGAATCGGTATTTACTGATTCGGTAATTGCCATTGATTCCTTTGGGCCTCAAGGCCCATTGGAATCAATGGCAATTACCGAATCAGTAAATACCGATTCGGTAATTACCAAATCATTCCGACTCGGTAATTTTAAAAGTGAAATTACCTTCATCCCATTTACCTACTCTTAAATACCGAATCGGTATGATTCGGTATTTAAGAGTAGGTAAATCGAGTTTACCTACATCTGGCCCTTAGTGTGTTATAAAATCACTATTACAAGTATACAGTAATCCATACGTCACTCATACAAAGAATGAGTTTTATACTTATTTATATACAACAGCTGTCACATACAGTGCCTTTTTTATTTCTAGTTTTATGGACATATATTATTGAGAAATATATTTATGCAGCACCACACCCATAAAGAGATTCACTCTCCCAAACATCTGTTTCCACATACAGTCTCAACCTCATATACCTACTAAATAAACTATTTACACATCTTTGGACAATCACACACC
This sequence comes from Lissotriton vulgaris, assembly GCF_964263255.1. Lineage (NCBI taxonomy): Eukaryota > Metazoa > Chordata > Amphibia > Caudata > Salamandridae > Lissotriton > Lissotriton vulgaris. The sequence goes on from NC_141688.1 coordinate 273,577,675, forward strand.
TCCCACCCACCCACACACACATTCATTCACTATCCCATACAAATACTATTTTAACTAATTAATAACTAATATTGACTTTCACATAGCTAGTAACCAACTTATGTAGTAGTTTACACAACAAGGGATAGAGTGATACAGGTATTCACACAGTTTAATCACTATCCCATATATTTAGTGAAACACTTTAAATTTGTCACTTAGACAGTCAATCACATTGCTACTAAATCCTCTATGCAGACACTTATACATCCACTCAAACTTCAGGGCAGATATATATATATATATATATATATATATATATATATTGCAAGTGGTTCTTTTCCGTGGAGAAGAAACAAAGACCAAGAGGGGAGTTCAGAGAAAAACAGCTTTATTTCAATGGTCCCAGCGCAGGCGGATGCATTTCGGCGTGTGAGCCTTCTTCGGCGCCCCAAGCTGTTAGGATGCCTTCCATAATTTACTCCACCTGAAAAAGTCTTTACTCGCACCTGAATCTCCTCCCCCTAGCAGTAGGCTGACCAATCCGAGTTCGAGTAGAATATGTCGAACTCCAAGTCCCAAAATGCACTGTAGATGCATAGGTGAGAAGGTCTCACATGAAGGAGTCAGTAAGCATGGGCTCGGTGCAAGCTTCACAGGTGAGTGGCACGGCTCGAAGAGCAGATGAAATGGCCGTTTTTCTTCATAGTCCCCTCTGACTGCAGCGACCAGCGTCTTCAGGTGTCAAACAGGGTGGAGGCGGTCAAATGTCAGACAGAGTGCCCAATTGAGATGAAATATCTCGATCCTCTCTTTTGTCTTCCTGATGTCGCTGGCAGAACGCCGGAAATTCCAGTAGCCTGGAAAAAGGTAGCTGCAAGCAGCGAGTTGCCAAAGTTAATTCCGGGTCTTTTTTGTGCTGCAGGGTCTTTGGACTGAGCCTTGGCAGTCACAGAAATATTGCAAGTGGTTCTATTCCGTGGAGAAGAAACAAAGACCAAGAGGGGAGTTCAGAGAAAAACAGCTTTATTTCAATGGTCCCAGCGCAGGCGGATGCATTTCGGCTTGTGAGCCTTCTTCGGCGCCCCAAGCTGTTAGGATGCCTTCCATAATTTACTCCACCTGAAAAAGTCTTTACTCGCACCTGAATCTCCTCCCCCTGGCAGTAGGCTGACCAATCCGAGTTCGAGTAGAATATGTCGAACTCCAAGTCCCAACATGCACTGTAGATGCATAGGTGAGATACAGGTATTCACACAGTTTAATCACTATCCCATATATTTAGTGAAACACTTTAAATTTGTCACTTAGACAGTCAATCACATTGCTACTAAATCCTCTATGCAGACACTTATACATCCACTCAAACTTCAGGCAGATATATATATATATATATACATATATATATATATATATATATATATATATATATATATATATATATATATATATATATATATATACACGGACCGGTCACTGTACCTTGAGTCCACGTGTTTGAAGGATTTGCCTACACACCCTGCCTGTGTGATCTGAACGGACTACGGACCAGTGTGGGGACTCGAACTACCAGCATGCACGGCGAGGACTGCTGCAGAGGTATGAAGAACGACGCCTCTGATTTGACACGCTTGCCTCCAATGGGAGTATACTGAGCAGGATATACCCCACACCCCACACAGAACTATTGAACCTAGGAACACAATGCTGGCAATGAGGAAGGCAAACGCCGAAACGCGTCTGCCAGGTGTTTTTAAGGAACTGTGATGTCCGGATGGTGGCAATAAAACTTTCCTGGTGTGATCCCAATGCATGTGTCAGACCCGTTCTTTAGGAAGAGGCGGGACTGGTGGTGGATGTGTATGCAGCGGTCGGCGCTGCAAATCCGACACGCCTCTCGGTCTGGTGCTCCACTGAAGCCGGCATTTCTCTGTGTGGTGTTGCGTGCTGAATGCACACAGTGGCGCCCCCCCGCCCTGGACTTTGCTTTGGGATCGGGGAGAGAGCAGCGTGATTCCAGCTGACTGGGACACCACCGGGAGACGATTGCCGTCAGGATGTGATCGCGCAGCAGACAGTGGGCAAACCCACACGGCTGACAATTGTTGGGGCATTACTGAGTGCACGGACCGGTCACTGTACCTTGAGTCCACGTGTTTGAAGGATTTGCCTACACACCCTGCCTGTGTGATCTGAACGGACTACGGACCAGTGTGGGGACTCAAACTACCAGCATGCACAGCGAGGACTGCTGCAGAGGTATGAAGAACGACGCCTCTGATTTGACACGCTTGCCTCCAATGGGAGTATACTGAGCAGGATATACCCCACACCCCACACAGAACTATCGAACCTAGGAACACAATGCTGGCAATGAGGAAGGCAAACGCCGAAACGCGTCTGCCAGGTGTTTTTAAGGAACTGTGATGTCCGGATGGTGGCAATAAAACTTTCCTGGTGTGATCCCAATGCATTTGTCGGACCCGTTCTTTAGGAAGAGGCGGGACTGGTGGTGGATGTGTATGCAGCGGTCGGCGCTGCAAATCCGACACGCCTCTCGGTCTGGTGCTCCACTGAAGCCGGCATTTCTCTGTGTGGTGTTGCGTGCTGAATGCACACAGTGGCGCCCCCCCCGCCCTGGACTTTGCTTTGGGATCGGGGAGAGAGCAGCGTGATTCCAGCTGACTGGGACACCACCGGGAGATGATTGCCGTCAGGATGTGATCGCGCAGCAGACAGTGGGCAAACCCACACGGCTGACAATTGTTGGGGCATTACTGAGTGCACGGACCGGTCACTGTACCTTGAGTCCACGTGTTTGAAGGATTTGCCTACACACCCTGCCTGTGTGATCTGAACGGACTACGGACCAGTGTGGGGACTCAAACTACCAGCATGCACAGCGAGGACTGCTGCAGAGGTATGAAGAATGACGCCTCTGATTTGACACGCTTGCCTCCAATGGGAGTATACTGAGCAGGATATACCCCACACCCCACACAGAACTATCGAACCTAGGAACACAATGCTGGCAATGAGGAAGGCAAACGCCGAAACGCGTCTGCCAGGTGTTTTTAAGGAACTGTGATGTCCGGATGGTGGCAATAAAACTTTCCTGGTGTGATCCCAATGCATGTGTCGGACCCGTTCTTTAGGAAGAGGCGGGACTGGTGGTGGATGTGTATGCAGCGGTCGGCGCTGCAAATCCGACACGCCTCTCGGTCTGGTGCTCCACTGAAGCCGGCATTTCTCTGTGTGGTGTTGCGTGCTGAATGCACACAGTGGCGCCCCCCCGCCCTGGACTTTGCTTTGGGATCGGGGAGAGAGCAGCGTGATTCCAGCTGACTGGGACACCACCGGGAGACGATTGCCGTCAGGATGTGATCGCGCAGCAGACAGTGGGCAAACCCACACGGCTGACAATTGTTGGGGCATTACTGAGTGCACGGACCGGTTACTGTACCTTGAGTCCACGTGTTTGAAGGATTTGCCTACACACCCTGCCTGTGTGATCTGAACGGACTACGGACCAGTGTGGGGACTCAAACTACCAGCATGCACAGCGAGGACTGCTGCAGAGGTATGAAGAACGACGCCTCTGATTTGACACGCTTGCCTCCAATGGGAGTATACTGAGCAGGATATACCCCACACCCCACACAGAACTATCGAACCTAGGAACACAATGCTGGCAATGAGGAAGGCAAACGCCGAAACGCGTCTGCCAGGTGTTTTTAAGGAACTGTGATGTCCGGATGGTGGCAATAAAACTTTCCTGGTGTGATCCCAATGCATGTGTCGGACCCGTTCTTTAGGAAGAGGCGGGACTGGTGGTGGATGTGTATGCAGCGGTCGGCGCTGCAAATCCGACACGCCTCTCGGTCTGGTGCTCCACTGAAGCCGGCATTTCTCTGTGTGGTGTTGCGTGCTGAATGCACACAGTGGCGCCCCCCCGCCCTGGACTTTGCTTTGGGATCGGGGAGAGAGCAGCGTGATTCCAGCTGACTGGGACACCACCGGGAGACGATTGCCGTCAGGATGTGATCGCGCAGCAGACAGTGGGCAAACCCACACGGCTGACAATTGTTGGGGCATTACTGAGTGCACGGACCGGTTACTGTACCTTGAGTCCACGTGTTTGAAGAATTTGCCTACACACCCTGCCTGTGTGATCTGAACGGACTACGGACCAGTGTGGGGACTCAAACTACCAGCATGCACAGCGAGGACTGCTGCAGAGGTATGAAGAACGACGCCTCTGATTTGACACGCTTGCCTCCAATGGGAGTATACTGAGCAGGATATACCCCACACCCCACACAGAACTATCGAACCTAGGAACACAATGCTGGCAATGAGGAAGGCAAACGCCGAAACGCGTCTGCCAGGTGTTTTTAAGGAACTGTGATGTCCGGATGGTGGCAATAAAACTTTCCTGGTGTGATCCCAATGCATGTGTCGGACCCGTTCTTTAGGAAGAGGCGGGACTGGTGGTGGATGTGTATGCAGCGGTCGGCGCTGCAAATCCGACACGCCTCTCGGTCTGGTGCTCCACTGAAGCCGGCATTTCTCTGTGTGGTGTTGCGTGCTGAATGCACACAGTGGCGCCCCCCCGCCCTGGACTTTGCTTTGGGATCGGGGAGAGAGCAGCGTGATTCCAGCTGACTGGGACACCACCGGGAGACGATTGCCGTCAGGATGTGATCGCGCAGCAGACAGTGGGCAAACCCACACGGCTGACAATTGTTGGGGCATTACTGAGTGCACGGACCGGTTACTGTACCTTGAGTCCACGTGTTTGAAGAATTTGCCTACACACCCTGCCTGTGTGATCTGAATGGACTACGGACCAGTGTGGGGACTCAAACTACCAGCATGCACAGCGAGGACTGCTGCAGAGGTATGAAGAACGACGCCTCTGATTTGACACGCTTGCCTCCAATGGGAGTATACTGAGCAGGATATACCCCACACCCCACACAGAACTATCGAACCTAGGAACACAATGCTGGCAATGAGGAAGGCAAACGCCGAAACGCGTCTGCCAGGTGTTTTTAAGGAACTGTGATGTCCGGATGGTGGCAATAAAACTTTCCTGGTGTGATCCCAATGCATGTGTCGGACCCGTTCTTTAGGAAGAGGCGGGACTGGTGGTGGATGTGTATGCAGCGGTCGGCGCTGCAAATCCGACACGCCTCTCGGTCTGGTGCTCCACTGAAGCCGGCATTTCTCTGTGTGGTGTTGCGTGCTGAATGCACACAGTGGCGCCCCCCCGCCCTGGACTTTGCTTTGGGATCGGGGAGAGAGCAGCGTGATTCCAGCTGACTGGGACACCACCGGGAGACGATTGCCGTCAGGATGTGATCGCGCAGCAGACAGTGGGCAAACCCACACGGCTGACAATTGTTGGGGCATTACTGAGTGCACGGACCGGTTACTGTACCTTGAGTCCACGTGTTTGAAGAATTTGCCTACACACCCTGCCTGTGTGATCTGAACGGACTACGGACCAGTGTGGGGACTCAAACTACCAGCATGCACAGCGAGGACTGCTGCAGAGGTATGAAGAACGACGCCTCTGATTTGACACGCTTGCCTCCAATGGGAGTATACTGAGCAGGATATACCCCACACCCCACACAGAACTATCGAACCTAGGAACACAATGCTGGCAATGAGGAAGGCAAACGCCGAAACGCGTCTGCCAGGTGTTTTTAAGGAACTGTGATGTCCGGATGGTGGCAATAAAACTTTCCTGGTGTGATCCCAATGCATGTGTCGGACCCGTTCTTTAGGAAGAGGCGGGACTGGTGGTGGATGTGTATGCAGCGGTCGGCGCTGCAAATCCGACACGCCTCTCGGTCTGGTGCTCCACTGAAGCCGGCATTTCTCTGTGTGGTGTTGCGTGCTGAATGCACACAGTGGCGCCCCCCCGCCCTGGACTTTGCTTTGGGATCGGGGAGAGAGCAGCGTGATTCCAGCTGACTGGGACACCACCGGGAGACGATTGCCGTCAGGATGTGATCGCGCAGCAGACAGTGGGCAAACCCACACGGCTGACAATTGTTGGGGCATTACTGAGTGCACGGACCGGTTACTGTACCTTGAGTCCACGTGTTTGAAGAATTTGCCTACACACCCTGCCTGTGTGATCTGAACGGACTACGGACCAGTGTGGGGACTCAAACTACCAGCATGCACAGCGAGGACTGCTGCAGAGGTATGAAGAACGACGCCTCTGATTTGACACGCTTGCCTCCAATGGGAGTATACTGAGCAGGATATACCCCACACCCCACACAGAACTATCGAACCTAGGAACACAATGCTGGCAATGAGGAAGGCAAACGCCGAAACGCGTCTGCCAGGTGTTTTTAAGGAACTGTGATGTCCGGATGGTGGCAATAAAACTTTCCTGGTGTGATCCCAATGCATGTGTCGGACCCGTTCTTTAGGAAGAGGCGGGACTGGTGGTGGATAGATATATATATATATATATGAAAAAGGAAGTTCCTCCTCAGCTCGCTTTGCGCTCGCAGACACCGCCTCCACACCAGCAAAGAATGAGGACCGGACCAGCAGAGTCAGCAAGATGGTATTTATTTAATAAAACAAAAACAGAACCAGCGACGCGTTTCGGGTGGAAAGCCCTTGGTCACGCTGCAACATGTTTAGAATCATTATGCTATTTTATAAGTGTATGCAGTGATGTTGACACCGCCCCCTGGTGGCGTCCACCATTATCACGTGACATATAGTAAACAGTGAAAAAACACTATCGCTAGTATTATATTACATTTGCTGGTATATATATATATATAACCCCTGCTCACCCTCAAGGTAACGTGGCGCGAGCAGCAAGGCTAAACTTGGAGGCAATGTGAGTTAAGTATTTGCGCACTCACCCCAGCAGCAGCACCCACGGCCCTCTACAAAGGAAACTCCACACAAGGTTATATATAAAAATAGCCTTTGTATTACACCAAAACACATTGGATAAAAACACACACTTTACAATGTGCCAACAGGCACGGGCAGAATTTACAGGGGATATGAACAAGACAGGGCCACATGGACCACTGTCAGGAACGGGCACTTTTAGAACTTAGAACTAGGTAGAATTAGTACTTAGAACATAGAATATAAAATGTAAATCACTGTGGCACAAATTAGAACATAAAGTACACAACCAGTAATCACTGGTAACCAGGACCTCACTAGCACCACCTGTACTAGGAGAACAAACACCTAAGTATCACAATACAGGTAAGGGTGTAAGCACATAACACATGACGCCTAAACACATTCAGAGGTGCAGATAACACATGATGCATAAAAACATTCAGCGGTGTAGAACAAGGCACATGATGCATAAAATCATTCAGCGGTGTAGAACAAGGCACATGATGCATAAAAACACATTCAGAGGTGCAGGGAAGGAAAACACATGATGTCTAAAAACATTCAGAGGTGTAGCAATCACAATTGCGCAGTAATCACATAGGCACATAAATCATAAATGTGCCAGAATCACATTAGCCACAACCTGTGGCAGTCCCTAGGCCAACTGGCCTCTCTAGGGCTAGGACGCCCTGTGACCCAGTGTCAAGGGCCTAAACGTGTCAGCTGCCCACGAAGTGCTGGGCAACTGTGAAGCAATGGTGGGGACAACGTTGGAGCCTTCCAGGCTCTGCACAAACCACTTGTTTCCCCCTGGAGCCTCGCTGGGCCCTACACAAATGACTGGCCCTCCTGAGCCTCTCAGGGCTCGTAAAACCACTGTGCCCCCTTGAGCCTCTGTGGCTCGCCAAACAGAGAAATGCCGCCTGGATCCCTCGTGTCTCTGAGAATAACTGTGGCACCTTACTGTGGAAGTCCCCCCCTTTGGGGGACTCGAGAACATTGGCCCGTCGTTGTAGTCCCTCTGGGACTCTAAAAGGATGCCCAACACCAGGTAAGGCCCCTACGAGCCTTTCACTAGGTGGGAGGGGCGGGCACCAGAAATGTTCCCCGGCGCCCCCTCCCTTCCCGGGCACTCACCGGTCTCTGGAGGCTGCAGCTCTTCTCTCTGAGCTGTTCCTCGGCTTGGTGTGGTGGGCGGCTCTGCACGGGAGCTCCCGCTCCTCGGGGGCTCCCTCTCCTTCAGGCTGGTCACCACGGGGCTCTCCCTCACTCCTGGGAGCCCCGTGGAGGGTGCCGGTTGCGGGCTTCTTCCCTCACCGGAGCACGGGGTGGCCTCCCGTCCACTTCCGGTTGCCTCTATGTCCTGCCCCCGGCCTGCATGACTTCCGGGTCCCGGCTGCGGGGGCGGGACTTCCATTGGGCCGTGCTCGGATTGGCCAGCCGGCCAACTACTTCCGGGTCGTCGCGGGCAGCGTGGCGGCCCGTTCCAGGGACTCGTAGGCGGGGGATAAGCAGCAAATGCCGGGTGGGCACCGGCTCTTGTAAATGGACAATAAATCGAGGTGGGCACTCGATCTTAGGGCGGCAATGTCCCTGGCAGGGTGGGTACCTGCCAGGGGACTTCCAAAATCGGCAACAAGCGGCAAATAAGCGGGGTGGGCTCCCGCGCAGCAAATGTGCAAAAAAGGGGGGATCCCCACACCGGGGAATCCCTCTAGGGCGGCAATTAAGCGGCCAAATGCCGGGTGGGCACCGGCAGAGAGATACAGCGCTTCCAAGTGCTTAGGGGCAGAATAGAGCGCTCTCAAGCGCTAGAGGTCAAGATGCAGCGCTTCCAGGCGCTGGAAGCCAGCAAAGTCCAGGCAAAGTCCTTCAGCAAGGCAGAGGGCAAAGCTGGGCCCAGAGCCAGCTCACTGGGTCTCCAGGCAGGGAGACAATCCAAGTGGCGGTCCTCTGGCCCAGCAACAGCAGCAGCCCCCTCAGGCAGGATCCTGGAAGAGAACAACTTCTGTGGGGACTCAGCCCCATTTTTATATACCACATACCTTTGTCTGTAGGTGCAGGGTGGGGGAGAAACCAGTCGCAGCTGGTTTTGGAGCACCCTTGATGTGCTCATCGCCTCACTCTATTCACTGGCAGGGCTAGGGTCATCAGTCGCATCACAGGGGGCAGAGCCAGCATTGTCTGGGGAAAACCCAGCCTCATTCAGGACACAGGTACACTCCTCCCCAGCCATCAGCATGCTAATCTCCACAGTCACCACCGGGCAGACCCATCATGAGTCATGGAGCCTGGCATCCCAGCCAGCTCCAGCCAATCACACGCCAGCCCCTTCACAGCACATACACAGCCATGTCTAGAAGTTGCACTTCCGCACAAGACACACTCATGCCACATGCATCATTGCGAAGCATTCACTCTCACGAGTTCGCACATACCAGATTTTAGCCTGCACTCCCCACGCATCAGGAACTACCAGGGACACACACATTCCCCATGCATTCCTATGGGAGGGCAGGCCAGCCTTACCACATGCACGCCCTTTGCTCTGGGACCCAGGGAAAAAGTGCGCCAAGCCAGAAATCATGAACGCCAGGTCGCCATCCAAAGCAAAAAGTTCAGGGGTGAACCAGCCACAAAGGCCCGGGTCCAACAATAATACTTATTTAAATATCAAACCAAACCACATTCACTGGATGATGTAATCAGTGATGTCACTGACCATGTCATGAATGATGTAATATGTGACATCATCAGCAGTGGATTGCGAGCGCGCAAGTTATAGTGAGTAAAACTAACTATAACGGGGGAATTTCAATGGTTTTGTATGAGTGAAATGTCCAACTTCCTACAACACCCCTAAAACCTATGGTTTTTCAGTGAATTTCTAAAGTTTTTTAAATGCTAATTCCTAACTATAACATGTCTGAAACCTATGGTTTTTCAGTGAATATATATATATATGTATATATATATATATATATATATATATATATATATATATATATATATATATGTATATATATATATATTTATATATTCCACACAAAATAAAGTTTTGCGGCACACTACTTGGGTATCAAGCAGTTATTTATTTTCAGAACGTGACAAAAGCTCCTACGCATTTCGAACCGTAGTTCCTGTTCACAGCAGTGTTTGTCATTAGTCCCTCTTTGATTTTCTTATTTATTCCATTCCACCCAGTTGTTTGTAGTGGTGCATTCTGGATCATGTAGTATGTATGTGATTTAACTTTATTTAAGGAGCATTAAAATGGTCATACGTACTACGTATTGAAATATATTGGGTTTAAACAATGTATACTAACTTAAAAGCATTTCTCCCCAAAAATTTAAATTATGTTCATGAAATTAAAAATCATCACTCTCACAATCACCACATACAAACCAGCACTGCATAGTAAATTGGCCTTTGCACAGTAACAGTGTAGCACATCAACATTTACACTTGCTTCTTATCAATTCTCCTGACCCAGCACCTACTGACAATTGAGTAATCCATCGTGGCTGTCATGGCAACAAAATATATTTACGTTTTTGATTTTCCCTGAGAATTACATAAGCCTGGCCTGATTTAGTCTTGTGACTTGACTTCAATTGCCATACAGAAGGGTCACAAACCTTTCAATAGCTGCATTGACTGCTACTGTCTCATCTAAAGTAGGTGGGTTGGTAAAGGCGCATTAGGCTAGTTTCAGTTCTGGGTCCTTATTGGAAGTTATCCACCAAGCCATTTTGCCTCTTACAGAAATGTTGACGTGGTGTCAGTGCATGAAAGTCTGGTATGGTTATGCATCATTCTGAATGCCATACCACTATTGTCAAGAATATTATTGGATTCGTCAGCACAGAATGCAACCCACTGGTGCTTAGAGTTTTGTGTAAAGTCAACACAACTTCATCAGTGTATTCAGTGCTTATATAATTCTCTTCCTACCTTCAGCACTGTCATCGGAACCATGAAGAACATTCTTGAGTTGACTTCCTCTTGGGTGCAGGGTACCAGTATGTGGGGTTGATCTCCTATGATTCTTAATACTTCTGAGAGACACTTCTAACCACAGACTCCTTAACTTTTGAATACATTCCCAGGTGTCAGACTGGATCTGGAAACTTCTGAGCAGTATGGCTAATAGGTGCTGCTGTGCATCTCCAAACCGATGCCCGTTCAGATCTGGAAATGATAATCGTAGCCAATATAGGTGCTATTCGAGCACCCGTATGTCAGTTACTTTCTTTTCTTTCTTTGTCACCAGTTGCAGATGCTTTTTTTCTCACCAGATGCAGATGCTTTTTTTTCCTCAGACCTCTAAAAATGCAGTGCTTAAGGGAAAATGTCCCTTCCCAAGATTACAGGGTGTAAAACTTGCATGGACTGTCGCAAGTCAATATCTGTGACAGATATCCATCAGTTTTTCCTGTAATGTCTGGGGTCAGACCACAACTCTAAAGCCTGTAGAGACTGTGCATCAATGAATCCAAAGGATATCCAGGACCACAAGGCAAAGCACTACATTGCCAAACATCGAAAGACCCGCATCTGGATCAGTCCAAGTCCAATGATTGGTCTAGATCAAGTTCACGGTCCATAAGTCGAGCCCAAGGTTATTTATCGCTGCTCTGTAAATACTCAGGTAAGTCAAAGAAAAAGCATAAGAAATCCAAGCAGGTATCGGCCACTTCCCACCCTCTAGTAAACATGAGACGATGTGAGGGCAACATCATGCCTATCGAGATAGCTCTCACAGCTGGTTGATGATGGGGTCAATGCCACAACTGTTCCCGGCACAATCAAAGCTTCCTGGCCCATCTACGACAGAGTCTGAATCAAGACTTTTGTTACGCCATGATCTGACTCTTTAGATCCATTCCTACTCCCTCTGGCATACCTGTGGGCCTCACAGACATGAGAGGTCCTCCATCTGGGATACCACCGGCTATTTTCTCCCTAGGTTCCAGTTGGACCCTCTGAGCCCTCCACCAGGCACCTGCCGGCACCTTTGCCTACTCCACCTCAAGCTCCACCTTCCATACCAGTTCCCGGTATGTCAACAACAATGTGGTCTCCATCGATGCAGGATGAGGTACTACTCATTGTGCTCTTTGTCTCTGAGTCACTGAGACACAGACCGATGCCCACACTGTGCTTATCGAACTGCAGCCCTTGCCTGCTCCACTAGCGAATCTCAGCATTTCATTTGTATGAGGTTGCCAGTGGCCTTGATACCGCTCTGATACTGGCCAAACCTCCCTTTCAGGCACTGCCACTGTGTAAGGTGTTTCTTCGAAGTGGTTATGCGAAGGGCAGCTGAGGTTCTCAACCTTTAGCTGCCCACCTTCGAGGTCAAAACTAACATTCTAACTGAAATTCTCCAACCAGAGAGGACCAATACTGAGCCTCTATTGCCTTTTAATCAGGCTCTGACTGGCACCCTTTTAGGAAACTGGGGTCCCCCAGTGACCCAGTCAGGTTGTGCAGCATCATCGCCATGCTCCAAATGACCCTGCTATTTTTAGCCAGCTCCCTTCTCCCGAGACCTTGCTGGTGCAAGTTTCCACCAACAGGAAACATCCTAATGCCTTCTTGACTACTCCCCTTGATAGCAAGAGGGTATTTTCTCCCTCAAGTCTGACTCTCAGTCGATGCCAGCTCTCTTTTAGGCTGCGAATCTTACACTTTCTGGGTCTCTTTTGGCCAAGTCTTCCCAGGTGTTCTGGAAGACCTTTGACGTGTACTATCGCTCACCATCCAGGATGACCATGACACTGACACGTTTCCAATCAGTTGTCGCCTGGATCCCATGGATCCCATTGGGCGAGCTATTGGCAGAAGTATGTCTATCCCTCACCATGCCTAGTTAAGGTCTACTGGGTTCTCGGGTGATGTACAGTGGTCCCTTATGGGCTTACCCTCGGATGGGGCTCACCGTTTGGGAGAAAAAGCAGACTCTGCTCTCGAGCGCTCAAAGAAAGCAGGGCCACAGTGCACTCCTTTGACTTGTCTGCCCCTCCCTGCCCATCGTACCATCATTTTTCATCCTTTCGCAGCTCGGGTAAGAGCATCCCATACAGATAACCTCTTCAGCCGGGTTTCCAGCCTTTCTGTGAATGCAGCCATCACACCCACTGCCCCCGTTGCCAGTTACAGAGTGCTAGTCATAATAATAATAATAATAATAATGCAATCTTTATTCGGCATATAAAAATACCATGAAAGATACAATATATCAAAAGACATTCTACCACCTCCTCCGTGGCCCACCTGACATAACATCAGGCAGGTGGGTGCTGCTAATTGTGCAGAAGGGACATGCCTTCCTGTGTGCTCTCCAACCCCTTCCACCAACCCCGGCACGACTGACGAAGGACTATCTGTCTGTCTTACGGCAGGAAGATCAAGCCCTTCTGGGTAGAGGTGCCTGCATTTGAAGTGGGTCATGGCTGTTATTCACTCTACTTCCTGGTGCTAAAGTAAGCCTTTTGTTCGAGCTTCCATAATTCAAAAGTCCAACTTGACCATATTTATTCAACTATATACCTTACTATTTATCTTTATATTTGTAAGTGTTATTTATTGGTGCATAGTAATTATCATATAAGCATTTTTTTTCTTTTTCTTTTCCATATATTCCGTGTATTTATTCATATCATTTAAATTGTAAGTTATTATTAACTTTATTGTACTTATGATGCAACTTTCTCAAAATGTCAATAAAGAATTATAACACACAAAAAAAGTCCAACTTGGACGTTGGCCTTATTTCCTCTAAAGATCCCCTCCTCTCTCTAAGCGGATCCCCCCCAGGGCAATGATGGAAACTTTGAAGCAGACACTACTCTGACATTGTGGCAAACTCCAGTGTGCTAGGTACCTGGCATTTCCACGCTGGGCAACAGTAAGTTTTCCAGAAAATTCTAGGTCAACCTAATGTAAGGCACACACCTTGTCCCTTAAGAATGATTGGAAAGCTGAGTTTAATAACCGTATGCCAAAGCCACACAGTTGACTGCAGGTCTCTATTCAGCAACTCCCCCCACTTGTTCAAGTGGATATAAATTACAAGGCCACACGACGTGGTGTCCTTGCTGTTAGCCTGCAGGTCTGCCTGACACACTGTCATTATGCCTTAATGTTCATCGCACAGGGCGTCCCTGGAGACTGGGCGCTGCCCTGTGTTTGCGGTCAGGGTATTGTTGGTGACAGCAGAGGCTTTACTCCGACTCTTTACACCTGCTAAGGTGAGGCAGAGGTTGCTTTTCACATTTTTGTTCGTTGTGATCTACGTCGGGCAGCAATAAACATCTGCAGGGCACAGGACGTCTCCTGGAGAGATTGCAGGTCACAGACCAACATGGAAATGTATTAAAGCAATGGAGAAAAATACAAAGCAATACAATGGAGAACTAGACCGAGCAATAGAACCCTAAACAATAGAATACATCACAGAGCAATACAATACAACAGAATGCCATACAATTCATACCAATACCATAAACACAAAACACAAAAAAAGACAACACACCATAATTAGAATTAGAAGGCAACAATGCAATGGAGTACAAAACAGTGCTCTACAAAGTAATGCAACACAGAGCAGCACAAACCAGAACTTATTAAAACAAATCCGTATAAAATAATTCAGTGCTACGATAAACAACATAACACAGTGCAATGCAAATCGTTCTGCTACACAACAATAAAGAGAACTATCAAAACAAACCAATATTAAGCAATTGTCAGTATCTGAATTCGGGACACTCGGAGGACACACTTCAAAGGTGAGCACACTAAGGATCCCTAGCAAGCCCTGAGCAGCCAAGGCCCATCTCAAGGCAGGTGGGACAGGCCACACCTGGGTACAGTACAACTCCATCCACACCATTGCAGCTCTCATATGAAAGCCCCACCAGAATTGTTTGATAACACACTTTAATAATAATTAAGTTTAAAGTTTAATGATGATGCCTCACTCCATAAGATTTTTGCATTCTTAATAATTGTGATATCCCTGCACCAATCTGCACCAACCTTGATGAGAAGAAATGTATTGAAGATATGTAAAGCACTGGCAACTTTGGTGCTGATCCGACAAACAGTGCAAAAGTTATAAGGAGGGTCCCACAGTTGTTTTTCAAATGTCAATATAATGGGATTTCACATAAGAAATGTTTGCACTTATGTAACTCCGGAAGTGCTCAACAGATGGTCCCGTAGTTTTAATGGCGTTCAGTCATTCAATGCCTTTTCTTGGTTTGGTGAATATCTGTTCAGCCATTTTGGTTTTTTATGACAATATATCTGCTTCTATTAACCCCTCCCACGCTCATGACGAGCTGAGCTCGTCATGAGCCATGGTACTCGTGTGCTCATGACGAGCTGAGCTCGTCATGACCGTTAGAACGCTCGCATGCTGGGCAAATTCCCCTGCTATGCGAAAGTTCTAATGAAACGGGTGTGGACAAGACGAGCTCAGCTCGTCATAAGCACACGACCACCGTGGGTCATGACGAGCTGAGCTCGTCATGAGCACCCGGCTGCTGTGCGCGCCCCCTCTCCCCCCAGCACAGCAGGGGAATATGCCCCGCAGCCAAGGGGTTAAGCATTGGAAAAGGATTGGAGGTCGGGGTCGTGCAGGGGTAGTGATTTAGGGATTAGGATAGGGCTGGGGAAGCGGCTGCGGGGAGGGTCATTCAGGGGTAGTGGTTTAGGATTTAGGGTAGGGTATGATAGTGTTACTAACCTTACACACTTTTGCCAAGTGTATGCCTTTACCATGCATGACTTTGCGTTGAAATGGCATGCGTGGTAAAGGCATATGCGTGGTAAAAGAAAGCGTTGTAATAGAAGCTTACTGTAAGTGTACTAGCGTACCAATACCCAGGTTGTAATGGCACGCGTGGTATAAGTATGCGTAGTAACATCATACAACCATTTCTATCGTTTTTCTGGCACTCAGTTACTGAGCTCCATTTGTGTGAATCAGATCTGTCTACCACCAGTGTCCTGTACCTTAAATGTACGAATAGACCCAAAACCGATCCTAAAGTACACCTTTAGCTCTTGATTCTCAGTGTAGGAAATCTGAGCAGTCCAAGGCTTCCTCAAACAGGTGTGGTGGAGATAGCTCAATAGCCAACAGACATCAAAGAGCGGCCAATATTCACCATTTACCCGGTTTTATTGGCTGGGTGCGGCTTCTCTATGAGGACCTCCTTGCGCACATTGTTGTGAATGGTCGTGTTTCTATTCCGTTTAGTCTTGGGAGAGGTACTCGTCAGGGTTGTCCTCTCTTGCTGGAGGCCAGACGCTGCTTGTTGAATGTTTGGGAACCCACAGATTATAATGTAGCCGAGACTCAGTGGCCATGATTGCCAAGCGAGATATTGCTCAGTTGTGGGGGTCCCAGAGGCCTCCTACAGTGGAAATATGGAAGGAAAACATGGACTGGTGTATGTTCAGGGAAAAGACGGTGTATTTGGCCCGGGCCGTCCCCGGAAGTGGTGTAGAGTATGGGGACCTTGGAATAGTTATCGTGGAGACATATGGACACCGCCTGCAGTAGATAACATTGATGTTACAACAACAAAGGGTAGCATGGAGTCAAAGCGAACTAAGTAAAACCCTAAGTGGGGCCTCAGAAGAACAAAAGACATAAACTAATAGTGTGTAAAATGAACAACCATGGGACCACTGAACTCTTTGGGAGAAAATTCCCATCAGTCACCATCCGATTCCGCCCTTCATCATCTGGGAACTATCACCCTCAGAGACAAAGGTATGGGACTCACAGTGGACTGGTCAGTTGTTAAAGAACCTACTCTCGCCTGTTGAGTCCTTAGATGAGGGAAAACTCAAAGAAAGTTGTTTGGTGACTGAAAGCAGTGCTAGAACTAGTGAGGTGCAATGTGCAATAGTGAAATATAGAATATAAAATTAGGTAGGGAAGTGAGGAGGAATTATTTATTAGAGAATCACTTCACTCCTAAAATAAAAACGTGAGTGCGTAGTGGTCTAAACAAATAACCACTGATGGAACAAAGAGGTCGACATGTTTCTGCAGACTGACAAGATCAACATAGTATCCAGCTGCTTCTTCAGGACCAAAACGCTACTGCTTTAAAGACACACAAAAATATATCAAAAGAAGTAAACAGATATCACCTGAAATCCAGTGATTCTATCCTTCTCCTGGCAATTAGGCAGGAGAGAAAAATCCCACCTCACCTGACATACAGCGCAGGTAAAACAGGGCACCGACACTGACGAAGGATGTAAATCCGAAATGCGTTTATCTAAAAATAAACTGCTGCTGAGCCAAAGATTCCCCGTGAGTGCTATTGTTTTCCTTACCAAGAAAAGGGAAGTTTGAGCCGGATATTCATCGTGGTACGCCACCGCGTTTCTGCACCCGACCACAAAGTGCCCCGCTGATGGCGAACGGAGGAGCAAGATATATATATGTATGTATATATATATATATATATATGTATATATGTATATATATATATTCACTGAAAAAACCATAGGTTATAGACCATATATAGTTAGGGATTAGCATTTAAAAAACCTTATTTTATTTGCACAAAACCATTGAAATTCCATATATAGTTAGTTGCACTAACTATATATCGCGGACCCGCAATCCACTGCTAATGATGTCACATATTACATCATTCATGACATGGTCAGTGACATCACTGATGACATCACTGATGACATCTCAAATGACATCACTGATGACATCACTAACATCTCATTTGACATTACTGATTACATCACTAATGATATCATTTATGTGATAATACATCTTCAGACTCTAATATAACCTTAGATACACTCAGTGTAAACAGGCACTCACAGACTGTCACACATCCATGGAGTTACTCACACACCTAGTCAGTCATGCAAAGAATCAATCACATCTCCATTTCCTCAACTATACAGTTATACACACCTTACTTATTCAAACATATAGTAACACATATTTACTCTCTTATACAATCCTTGATACAAGTTCACAATGATTCATACAGCCACTCACACATTCACTGGCTCTTATGTTCAGTTATTTATATATGTCAACTCTCACATGGAGTGTGTTTTACATATGTACTTACTTTGACATGTAGCACTGAGATATCCATTCACTCACCAATATACTCATGCACACAGTCAACTGTCCATACAGCTGTTTCTACATGCACTTTTGAACCCATACACCTAGGGAATCAACTGCTCACACATCTATGCACAGAGTTATACACCTCCCAGCCACCCACACACATACTCAGTCTCCCATACAAATACTTGGGCAACCATTCAATAACCCATATAGTTACTGATATAGCTACTGATTTAAACATGCAGCAGTTTACAGAACAACATAAATAATGATTGCCAAATTAAGACACTTTAATCACTAACCCATACACTCAGTGAGACACATTTAATCATTCTCTCATACAGTCAGTCATGCACCTACTAAATCCTTCATCCAGACACTTATACATCCACTCATTCTTCAATATGTAAGACATATTTTAACTTTACAGAAACATACAGTCACTGGGTGTTGTCATCAGTGATGTCATCAGTGATGTCATTTGAGATGTCATCAGTGATGTCATCAGTGATGTCACTGACCATGTCATGAATGATGTAATATGTGACATCATTAGCAGTGGATTGCGGGTCCGCGATATATAGTTAGTGCAACTAACTATATATGGAATTTCAATGGTTTTGTGCAAATAAAATAAGGTTTTTTAAATGCTAATCCCTAACTATATATGGTCTATAACCTATGGTTTTTTCAGTGAATTTTCAAGGTTTTGTAAATGCAAATTCCTAACTATATATGGTCTATAACCTATGGTTTTTTCTGTGAATTTCATTGGTTTTTTAAAAGCTAATATCTATAGCTGTAAAATATATTCTTTATTAAGTGACGTATCACGTAGCCCGTGAGACGCCTCATGATGCATCGCATAACCGTGACGTATCGTCTCTGCAGCGCAAACCAAACCCAAAACGTAAGCGCGCCAGAACACGCTTAAAGATATATATATATTTTTTTAACCTTAATTAGACAAAATCCACACGTGCACATATCACAAACGTTCAAAAAACACAATATGTCGGACTCCCGTTACGCTGCCGGTTAGCTGCCCGGTTAACGTACCAGGAAGCACCTTTACCGTGAAAAATCGCAATTTTTTTTTCTTTTGCCCCGCAGGGAACTTTATTAGCCCCCTCATCAATCCTAGGGGTTCAGGAGGGGTCTGCCTTACCCCTTTCATTCATTTACACCTTTTTTTTTTCCACCTCTTGTCTCTCGAGCCTACCGAGAGACAAGATGGCGGCCGCTCTGGACTGTTTACAATGTTGACAGCCAATCAGTTACTCCTCAGGATTTTTTTTTTTGTGGGCCCCGCGTGGTTTTATAATATCCCCCTCATCAATCCTATGGGGTCAGAAGGGGTCTACCTTGCCCTCTTTCCTTCATTTCCCCCTTTGTTTTGGTCTCCTCTTGTCTCTTGATCCTACCGAGAGACAAGATGGCGGCCGCTCCGGACTGTTTACAATGTTGACAGCCAATCAGCTACTCCTCAGACTCCCGTTACACTGCCGGTTAGCTTCCCGGTTAGCTGCCCGGTTCGCTTACCAAGACGCGTCTCTACGGCGAAAAAATCGGATTTGTTTTTTTTTTTGGGGCCCCGCGTGGCTCTATAATATCCCCCTCATGAATCCTAGGGGGTCAGAAGGGGTCTACCTTGCCCCCTTTCCTTCATTTCCCCCTTTGTTTTGGCCTCCTCTTGTCTCTCGATCCTACCGAGAGACAAGATGGCGGCCGCTCCAGACTGTTTAGAATGTTGACAGACACCGGAGGGCCAATCAGCTTCGCATCGCAAAGTTCCGATACGCGAAAAGTTCGCTAACCGGATCGCTGCCCGGAGCGCTGTTACAGATATATATCTTGATTTAAACGTTAATTTCTCAAAATCCACTGAAGCATATATATTGAGACCTAGCAAAGGCACATCGGGCTAACAGTCCCTACAATTTTGCCAAGTTTCGTGGAAATCCATTCAGCCGTTCGGGCTAAAAGTGAGTCCAACCGCCCTATGGAAATTAACATGGGAAAAACACGTTTTGGGACCCCCCTTTTTTCTCGGTCCCCCCTTGACGAACCCCCCCCAAATTTCCAGGAGCTGCTCAGAAACAAAATGTGCCATTTTCCTGAAAATTTCAGCCGATTCCGTCCACAAACGCCAAAGTTATTAGACATAGAATTTTCAGAAATCCCATAGGGAAAAAATCCTAACTATATATACCTACTGGCGACCGCCAGTAGGTAATATGTATGTATATATATATATATATATATATATATATATATATATATATATATATATATATATATATATATATATATATATATATATATATATATATATATATATATATATATATATATATATAGGAATGCAAGAACGGCGTTCCTCACGAGCACTCGGGCAAAAGGCATACAGACCACAATCCACAGCTTAGTCCAAAAAGAAGATTTATTCCATCATAAATCTTTACGTGACGCGTTTCGCACTCCACGGATACATATATATATACATATGCAATGAAGTTCCTGTTCCGCCAGTACTCGGGAAAGGGAAACCAGGTGCAGACCTCGAGCTCACCTCCACACTCGCAGCAAACTAAACACCAAAGTCCGGTTTCAAAGTCCAGTTTCAAGTGAAGAGCAGAGTGGATTTATTATTCAAGTGAAATATAAAGGGGAAAATGCCCATCCATGATGCATTTGGCCCCAGATATATATCTATATCTGGGGCCCCCCCTCCAAGGGATTATAAATCCAGAGGACCACCTCCTCCCAGGAATATTAGTAATAAATGGACCCCCCCTGAAGCCCCTGGGGTTATATAAAAACAAATGGGGGGGGCATGGACCCTCCAGCCTCAGGGATAGCCAAACTGGGGCTAAACTAGAAGGCCTGCGTCAAGCCTGCGCTGCAATGTACCAATCGAGTTTCAGATAGCTCTCCACTACTTGTCTACATTGAAAGTAATTCATTTGAGTGGAGGCTAGTGACAATAGTGAACGATTTCTCCATCACCATTCTGCATTCATCATTTTTCCTTCAAAGACGAATCCGCCAAAGAACACTTTGCATGCTCTTTCACAGGGACATTCAGCTCTGCCATGGATTCTCTAATAGAGAAAACTCACAGAGCAAGAGAGAAAAGTACAGACATTGGAGGAAGAGAAAAGTGGAAAATAAGTGACAAAGGAATAGAGCTGTGGAGTTGGAATACATTAATTTTCACTGACAGCGGTACTTACTACAGTGTGTCTAGTACTTTGGTCAAATTTAGAGTTTGGAGATATTATGACCACATAGGTTGAACTAGTCAAGACTGGTACTAAGAACTGCTCGGAACAATATTCTTTTTTGGCCTGTACGTTTTGCATATGACTCGTTATTTTCAGCTGAGACATTTTTTTGAAGCCTTGAAAAAGTCACATCCGTAATGAAACACGTGTGGGGTGTTGTTTTTGAACACTGAACACTGCTGCTTCAATTGGACTGGAAAATCTGATTCCAATCTCATCTTAGGTGGTGGGGGATGGCATTACCCTGAGTGGCACCATTACAGAATTATTCTCTGTATACTTTGTGTTCTTTTTATACTACATACCCAGTAAATAGCTCATTTTTACGAGGTGCAACACTATTCTACTACCGCCCTGTGTTTGTTGTATAAATTAGAAGGCATGGGGGGCTCGCGGACCCCCAGTGCACCGGGGACCACCACCTCCCCAGGGCATAACTTTAATAAAGGGAGGGGCGCGTGGTCCCCCTTCTGGGCCATATACAGCCCCAGGGACCACCCCGTTCAGGCAGGCCCAATGACAAAAAGAGGAGGGGGTCGGCCAAGGCCTCCTCCTGCTATATGTTGAGGTGCCACCCCCGGGATATGCCTTTTTGATGTGCTGTCGCCACACCACAGCAAACTCTCCACTTTCAGCAAGCGAGAGTGGAGAAAGGCTGTTGCTTGCTAAAAGAAGAGCATTTGCTTTAACATTTGCATATTTAGCAGCACCCTGTGTATCACAGCAATCCTGGCTTCTGCAGGAGGCAGGGAGCTGGCAGGGATTGCTAGGGCATTTGTGCTCCCTCAATGGTCCCCAACGGAGATTCTGGGACCCGGGGTATGGGATCCCTGGGGCCCAAATTAACCATTCCTCTTTCACAATTTTAAAAAAATAAAGGCCAAGCCCCAGTAGATAGGGTCCCCGGGGCCAGAAGCGGCCCGAGTAGGGGGGCCATGTGGCCCCCTAATTACATTTCAAAAAGGCCTTGCCCCCCATTCCTTAATAAAGACAATAAATTATGGAAATAGATGGCCTGTCAAGTTGCAGGAGGCCTCGCCCCTTTTACCACCACTCTGAAAACACACCTCCTGGTGTACTACTAGTTGGGGGATGAAGTCCCCTTGGATCCTGAGGGTCGTTGGTGGCCAACGACCCCTCTTGTTACCTCTGGTAAGTCCCACACAGTGGGATTGCTCAGTGGTAATCAGAGGCCCCATTCCTTTTCCACCACTTTGCAAACGTGCCTACTGGTGCTTTAATGGTTGTGGGATGAAGTCCTCTTGGATACTGAAGGCCATTGGAGACCAAGAACCCCTTCTGTTGCCTCCAGTAAGTCCCACACAGCTCGATTACTGATAGCTGGTCGGAGGCCCTGCCCCCTTTCTCCACCACTCTTCAAATGCACCTCCTGGTACACTACTGGAAGGGGGATGAAGTCCTCTTGGATTCTGATTGTCTGTGGGGGCCCAAAAGCCCTCCTCTTACTTCCAGTAAGTCCTACAGTGGCGTCACTAGGTTTGGTGCCACCCAGTGCGATAACTCATGGTATCACCCCATCACGACTTACCCCATGACCCTCCTCCGAGTCTGCCAGTGTGAGAGAGTTTGAAGCTTTATTGCTCTCATAAATTAGAAGGCGGGCCCCCACGCTGAGCACCTTTCAATAAACGTTCTCCGACCTCATTTCCTGTCGTGAGGTCATATCCGACACACCCCCCACGGCACTACAGAGTCTGTCAGCTGCCTGGTGGTGGTTACTTTAACACAGCAACGACGACTCTGCTGGGAGGCAGGCCCGGTGCCCGGGTCTCTCCAGGCAGAGCTGCGCAGTGTGGAAGATTTCAAAATTGTTATATTGTAGCAGAGAGCTGCGCACGGTACTATGACTCAGAGCACCAGCTCAATCTTATTAGTCTGAGCCTGGCAAGTGAAGCTGCGGCCCGGTCCGCACGGGCACACACACAGCTGGGTGTCAGAGGCGCTGTCAGCGCTGCGCTAGGTGTGAGTCGGACCAGGGGGGCGCACACAAATCAACGATGAGCTCTAATTCGGAACACCTTGGAAGAATCGGCCCGGGCACTGTTGCCCTTACACAATGGTTAGGCCTCTCATCCAGGATCCTGTCCCGTACAGGATGGTGCTGTCATATTACGTCATTTCTCCACAAAAGTCTTTTTTGAAACAACGGGTGTTTCAGCAATGACCTATCACTGCAAGGCTAGGGAATCTCACAACATGCTCTCATACACAACAACGACTTCCGTGTGGCTATTCCAGGATACAGGAAACTGTCACCACGGTGAGTAAAGGCAGACCAGGGGCACGGGGTTCCAGTTTGCTGAGAACTAGAAGGCAGAGAGGAAGAGATGTCTAAGACCAAACATTTTCTAATAAACCTCTTCATTCGGCCCTGCATACATACTATGTGCAACTTGCATTTCAGACTGCTTTAAATGTGTTCATCTAAGTGTGATCCAGCCCGGGCCTCTGTGAATTGATTTTTTTTCCAGTAGTTTGTTTCAAATATCTGTAACCTTTGTTTGGTCCACTGCAGAGAACACATCACAATCTACTGAGTGAGGCCAGGAGGGTGTGTGTGTGTGTGTGTTGGGGGGGGGGGGGCACTTCTGCTTTCTCTTGTTTCAGAGTGGGGTCATTCATGGCGCCTACGGTTGTGGTTTAGAAACAGGCTACTGCTTTTCACACCCACCTTCCTCTAGCCTAGAGGTACTTCTTCCTCAATTTCTGCCGCAAAATAAACACTTATATTTTTGGCAAAACATTAGATTATTTTAGTTCTTCTGCCAACAGATAGCTCCCATCAAGCGCGCGCGCCTACAACACACGCGGGCCTTCTGGACAGAGCTATGGAACCTCGTATCACAGGATGGTGCTGGCATCCAGGGAACCGACGACCCAAGCCAGGCCTCTTACTCTGGGGCCTCAGAACATGGGTTATGACTCGCACAAAGTGGCCCTCGTATTATTAGACGTCAATACAGGCGGAGTGCCTGGTCAGTGGGGATACTTGGCAGGCCTGTCACGGTGTCACCCCCATGTAAGGGTGTCACCCGGTGTGGTCCGCACCCCCCGCAGTCCCCTAGTGACGCCACTGAAGTCCGACACTGCAGGAATCCTGAGAGCTGGTTGTAAACCCCGCCCTCTTTTTCCCCCACTCTGCAAACACAACTGCTAGTTAAAAAACCCTATGAATTCAGTGAAGAAAACAAGGTTACAGGAACACTATAGTTAGGAAATAGAATATAAAAAACCTAAGAAATTCACTTAAAAACCAAAGGTTACAGGAACGTTATGACTAGGAAATAGAATTTAAAAAAACCTTAGAAATTAACTGAAAACAACAAAGGTTAATAGGACGTTATAGTGATGCTCAAATTTTTTATAGTTACCTAAGCTAACTATAACTTACGTCCCAGCAATGCACTGCTTAGGATCTCACAGATTGCATCACTTGTTACATGGTCAGTGACATCACTGGGGACATCACAAGTGACACATTGCCTCTAAGTTAAGCCTGGCTGCCTTTGTGCCAAACTATCAGTGGGTTAGGCACATGTTTATTTAGTGACTATTGTTATTCACCCTGACAAATATTGTATTTATTTTTTGATGATGGCTCACACCACTCTCAACTAACAACCCCATTTCTCACAGCTTTCCATGGGAGGAGAGGAGAGGGTCTGGATGGAGTGATGTCATCAATAATACCATTTATCATGTCATAAATCAAGTAATATCTGGGATCATCAGCATTACATTGCAGGGCACATGTTATAGTCACCTCAGTAAACTGCAGCTTGTGGGTTTCCGTGTTTTTTTGGCTTTCTATCGGTTCATCTTCTAACTATGATGCCACTTTAACCTTCGGTACTCTATTGTTTTATTAACATAAGCTAAGTTGTTATTAACATATCTAACCCTAACGTTTTATTCAGTGGACTTATATTTTTATCATATTCAGCCAACACCGCTGTTGCCCACGGACTTTGACTTGATGATATCATTAGAGATGTCATCAATGAATTCATCAATGAATTTATCAATGATATCATTTGAAATGTCTTCCGCGATGTAATCAATGATGTAATTTAACATATTATGTGTGCTGTAATCTGTGAGGCATTAAGCCGTGCATGGCGGTGGCGCAAATTATAGTTGGCTCAGTAAGCCTTAATTGGTGATGTCAGTGTTTGTTTTAGTTTTTAATGTTAATTTGTATCTCAGTTCAACCCTCAACTATAGCCTTGCTATCACCTTTCGTTCTTTCAGTGAATTTCCAGGGTTTTTGTTAATGTAAATTATGATCTTATTACCATTCCTAACTATAACTTGACTTTTGTTTTTTAAGTGATTTTTATTTTTATCATATTCAAACTTGAGCAGAAACTAAGCCTCCGCTGGTGACTTGTAGCCTATACCTCCGTTGTGAGGGTTGACAACAGGGCCTGCGCTGAACCCCCTGTGGTGCATGGCCTACAGCTGTGCGCAGCAAGGGGTTAGCCTTTGGATGTGACCTCCAACTGCTCCCTGTGCCAACCCAAATGCGGACATACAGCCCTCCACTGGGCACAACCTTTGGCCATGCGTAGTAGCGGGTGGGTGGCTTCACATCAACGGCACCTTACTGGTTCCCAATGGCGGAACATGACTAGTAAGTAAGTCTGCCCTTGGTGGCTACTATGCCTCCTGAACCCGTTTTTGCCATGTTTCTGGAGTCCACTCAAAGGCTAAAGCTTTGTTCCACAGCGGTCCCTGCTGCGTTGGCACCAGCATCGACTCTGCTGATGCTAGAGGATAATATCAAGCCCATCATTCTCTCGGAAACCAAAGCAAATCCATACCAATCTTAAACAGAGCCTCTCACAAGTTCAGTTCCTATGAGCCCGGCCCACATCCCTCTTGACTCAGATGTTCAGGCGCACCAGGTTAGTCTCAGACGTGACTACTGTGCTCTCCATGTCAATGGAATCAAGCTAGCCTGGCTGATGAGGGGTGATGCCCTGAAACCGGTCCCAGGATGCTTTTTTCCAGTCCGCTGAGGTCGTGGCCTGGTAGTTAGACTGTTCCCAAGGGGCACAGGCTCAAGACTTATTTGCATATGGCTGTGTCTAAACTGGCATGGAGAGGAAGAAAGTAATGGTTTTAGGCTCAGATCTCTGTACTGGGGTGAATGTTTGAGAATGTGCAGCATTCTGTCTATCAATTGTTATTTTTTGCATTTGTCACCCCGAGTGGGACTGGTATGCCCAGATGTGGGTCCCGTGCTCTTCATGCCACTGGAGTCATGCTAGCGTGGCTGATGCAGGGTAATGCCCTGAAAACGGTCCAAGAATGCTTGTTTCCAGTCAGGTGAGGACCTGGCCTGGCCTGTTCCCATTGGGTGCAGGCTCAAGATTGATTTTCATATGGCTGGATATGAACTGGAAAGGCATGGGGTGCACATATACCATGGATTTAGTTACAGATCTCTGTACTGGGTTGAATGTTTGACATTGTGCAGCATTTTGTCCATCAATTGTTCTTATTGCATTTTTTCCACCAGGATATCATGGCACTGATGGGCAAATTATGTGGCACCAAAGTACACATTTTGTGGAATATAACTGATGTTGTTTCATTTCTGGTTGTCCTTTCCCTGAGAAGCACTGATTATCCAGCTAATCTACTTAATATCTTTAACCCAGCACTTCTCATTCAGAATTGAACAAGCAAGCATAACTGAAAACCAATATGTATTTAAGTGGCCAGTGGGAAAGCGGTGGTGCTTGAGACATAGGACAATAGCATACCTCATTGTCACCCTTGCCTTTACCTTTTAAATAAGTTTACAGACTTGAATTATTAGTTAGTGCCCGCTCTTATCCAGACCTATTGCTGATCAGTATGCATGACTATTCCACAAACTTACCTCAAGCTACCTCTGCAAGCATTTTATTCACTACCCTCTGCCGTTTGGGTTATTTTCTGCATGCAGAGTTCTCCCTCTCCCCGATCACCCTTGACCCCCACCCCCCACCCTACAATCACCCTCCACCCCTCTCCACCCACTCTGACCCGGGCTCTGGTTCGTATTTAAGCCTAGAAGAATTAGGGTATGATGAGCTTCAGTTGAAAACTCAGCAATCAGTACATAAATGTCACTATCTGCACCTTCTGTCCAGTGCTCACAGTGTATGTACCTACCATTCTCAGGCCTTGAGAGGTGCTTTGAAATATGAAACCCTTAATAAGGTTACTTTCAAATATGCTATCATTTTCTTTTTGTAATGTCACAAACATGGCCACTTAGCGCTTTTCAACACAGACCTATAGTTTGTTTAAAATTAGCCCTTTTTCTCAAAATAAAGGTTTACATCTGGTATGTCACTTATTGTGCAGATAAAGAGGATAGATAATAAAAAGAGTCGTGGGTGCATCCATGCTTCCTCCTCACAGCAGTTTCCATATTATGGAGGCGAGGAGAAGACAGGCCTCTTTCCCTGGGAACAAATATTTGAAGTTTATCTCTGCCAATTCCCAGGCAGGCAGAGGCTGAATGCATGTAGTGAAAGGAGAAATGAAAGACTGCTCTGGGCCATCATAAGGGAATTCCCTGAAGACACACAGAGGCATGTAATGTTGTGCAGCACAACAGAGCCAAAGGCAAAGCATTAGTTTATGACAACACAAGAGCAAGAGAATAGCAAACAAATGAAATGCGAGCTGGTTCAATTTCTTGTGACAAGTTAGTTTAAAAACGCATGCATCACAGGACTTCACCCATATAGTACTAAATTCGCAAATCATGAAAAGCTGGAGGGTCGGGATAAGACTATGCCTTCTCCAAAAGGTCACCACTCATTAGTACAACTCTTTGGGTCATACTCTGATCTGAGCATCCTACATTTGATGATGGCTGTGATGGTAAGGATGATGTTTGTGTTATGTTGTTGTTATTTGAAGTTGGCACGAGTGCTGCTGCGCTTGTGTCTACTTCAAATGTTACCGCTTGGCAATGTGTAGTTTTAAAAATGAGTGCTTGTATATAGACAAGGCGGGTAGCCGTTTATGGGGTTCTTAACTGTACTTATCACTTGAGCAGTTGGAATAAAAGATGCTCTGTAACATTTGGAGTTTCCTTGCCTTTTATCCTTTGGATTATACTGCGGCAGTAACTTTCACTACACTGGCGACTATCCGGAAACGTTTTCCACGCTTAACGCCAGGACATATACTATTTCTTCCAGTTTTCTGGCGGATCTCATTTGCTACACTCCCTCACTAGAACCGCTGCCATTGGCCGTTGGCAATTGGGGCGGAGCACATTCCATCGACGTCAGCTGCCCTCATTTAGAAGATCTTTTCTTTTGTGTATTGTCTTCCACACACACCGGTGCGAACAGGCAGATTTACATAGGCCTTTCTATGATCTCTCTTCTCTGCTGCTCATCGCGCAAATAAGGACACTCCACACACTCTGCTATATAGCATAAAAGGTCACTTTTATTATTAGAACAGCCAAAGACAGACTCCGAAACATTACCTTTATTAACAAACAACTTATATAATTTCCCCAAACCTTTTTCCCCAATTGGTTTACATCACCATTCCCCAAATGTTTTTATTATTTGGCAACAATCCAAAAACTTTTTAATACCAATCCAATATTTTTCCTTCCAACTTTTCATTTCCCTTCCTACCTACCCTCCCAACCCCCCCCCCCCCCAGAGAGAAAGGATACATCCGCTCTAGACTATCCTATCAACTAAGAAGACGCCTAAACAAAACAAATAACATAAAAGGAGAACTGTCAAGACTGCCTTAGAGTGACATCCTTTTCATTTTTCATTTTTTTTTTTTTTACATGTACAAAAGTAACATATATAACGGAAATAAAACACCCTACCCAACTTGGTTGGAAGTTAAGGGCGGGTGGGTGGGCCAAAAAACCCGACACCACCGCTCCCTCACTCGAGCCGAGTGACGTCGCACTACCGCCCCGTGCCTGCACAGCCCCTCCCACACCCCCCCAACAACCAATCACAGCACATGGGATATCCCATTGCGCGAAACATCCCAGGGGGACACCGGCTCATGCCAAGTCCCCCTGAGACCCACTATTGGAAGACTTTATTCCCTACTGTGTGATTGCAGGAAGAGTACTACATCAGGTTTGTTTTTCTTTCTTCTGTGACACGCACACATATCAACAAGCATGTCTAACAGTAATTGGCATATTTAATCTGCTCTTCTGTGACACGCACACATTTTGCTTTTGCTTTGGTAGCTGTATTAACAGTTTAGTGCACAAAATTTTGCAACCCAAAATTATATTTTTCTTTTATGCAGCAATGTCTGGTATTCAACCTCCTCCCTCATTTCGTTCACTACCTGGTGAACCCCAAATTGAATGGGACATATGGGGAGCAAGCAATGTTTCTAGCCTATGTTGATGTTCTGGAGGGGGAAGAATGTGAGGCTGACCAGAAACTAGCTTTACTAAAACATTGTCTTGGAGGGATAGGTCTCAAGGAATTAAAAAATGTACCTCCTTTGTCTAACACGACTGATGTAAATGTGTACCAAATTTCTTCAAAACAACTCTCTATTCGCTTTGGAAATCTGGTTATGGAGAGATTTAAATTCTATTCAAGGTAGCAAAAACCAGATGAGTCCATTGAAACTTATGTATCAGCCTTGAGATCTTTAGCAGTTACATGTGACTTTGCCCATATTAACTATGAACAAGTCTTGAGAGATCAAACTCTCATGCGTACCAACAACAACAAAAGTCCAAGAAAGGTTGTGGACCAGCTCATACATGTCCCTTAATGCTGCAATTGAAATAGCAAAGGCCATTGAGCACTTAGAAAAGTTTGTTGATGAAATCAGATCCAGTGATAAGGGAGATGTACATGTTGTCAACAAGGAAAATGACAAACAGAAAAAATGTCCAAACCAAAAGAAAGAACATTTTCATAAACCTGAAATTAGAAGCAGATGGGAAAAAACTGATACCAGGTGGAACAATGTTTACTGCTTTACATGTGGTAGTAGTTATCACCTGGCGAATTCAAAGTCATGTCCTGCCTTAGATAAAGTGTGTGCCAGGTGTAACAAAAAGAGACATTTTCGTAGAGTATTTAGATCAGCTCCCAGAAGAGGTAATGCTACACAAGAACATGAGGAGTCATCTGATAATGATTATGATGTAAATACTAAGTGTGACTACAGAGATAAGCGCTGCAACATTTCCTGCAGGTGAAGTCACTATTAGTGGAATCTCTACCCAAGTACTAGTAGATTCATGCTCCTGGTACACTAGTCTGCCTCATGCTCCTGTCTGTTCTAATTGGCCTGACATAGAACTTACACATCCTAATATTTCTCCAAGTTGGTATACTGGTCACAAATTACAACTCCTATGGTATTTCATTGCAGATTTAGTCTTTCATAAACACAGCATGTGTGGTAAAATGTATGTTACAAAAGTAGGGCAAACGCGCTTAGGCTGGCCACATCAAGAAAAACTAGGAATCAAATTAGATCCTAATGCCCATCCTCCTGTTTATTCTGTTGATACTAATACCACAAAACATGACTCTATCAAGAAACCAAATGACTCTGTTCTAGTTGCTAAAATAAAAAAATATTTTCCAACATTAGTCAGTGACAAAGTAGGCGAATACAAAGGTATTACACATCCCATAAAGGTACATGCCAATGCTGTTCCTGTACGTCATAAGGTAAGGAATGTTCCTTTGTCCCATATGAACAAATTGAAGGAAATGCTCCATGACATGTGTATGAAGAAAATAATTGAACCTAATAGAGTCATCTCCATGGGTCTCTCAAGTTGTTATTTCAATTAAATCTGGTGGAGATCTACGTTTGTGCATAGACTAACGGAGTCTCAACAATGCCATCTGTGGGGATGCTTCTCCTCTTCACAACCTAAATGAAATGGTTTCCACGTTAGCTGATGCACGAATATTTTCTTGTCTACATCCTAGCAAGTGCTTACCATCAAGTTCTTCTCCATGAAGAATCTAAAGATTTGACTGCCTTTATAACACCGGAGGGCCTTTACAGATTCTGCAGGATGCCTTTTGGCTTAACTAGTGCAGATTCTGTCTTCCAAAGATAGATGAAAGAAACTCTGGATGGTCTCACTGGGGTCATACCATTTCAAGATGATATGTTAGTCTTTGGCAAAAATCAGGAGGAACATGACCATAATTCAATCAAAGTACTGAATGCATTGGCAAACAAAGGATTCTCGCTCCTTGCAGATTCAAAACACATGAAGTGGAATACTTAGGTCACAGCATCAGCAGAGATGGAATAAAACCTAAAATGTCACATTTGGAAAACATCAGTAAGGCTCCTATTCCTGAAAACAAAGAATAGTTAGTTGCCTTTTTGGGACTAGTGGAGTTCTATGCTAAATTCCTTCCCAATTATGCAACTGTGATTGAACCATTTAAGAATCTGTTGAAGAAAAATGTAAAGTTTATTCGGACTGATGTTATGACTGCAACGTTTACTACTGTTAGGAAGATGACTGTGGAGGCTCCATGTCTCAAACCTTTTAAAATTGGTAAACATTGTGTTGTAATGGTTGACACAAGCAATTGTGTATTGGGTTCAGTATTGATTCAAGAGGAATGGGGTAAAGAATGGATTATAGCAAATGCTTCCAGTACATTACGAGAAGCTGAATGACATTACTCTAATAGAAAGAGAGCTACTTGTGTGTGTGTGGGGGCAGAACATTTTAGACCATTCCTATGGGGGACAATATTCACCATTAAGTCTGACCATAAGCCATTGGTTCATATATTATCACCTGGTGGCGGGCGTACATTGTCATCAAGGTTGGCCAGACTTCCCTCTAGACTACAACATTTCCGATATTCCCTAGAGTATGTTTCCGTTAAAGCCAATGTTCATGCTGACTACATGTTAAAATTGCCTCTTCCATGTATGAATTCAGATTGTGTTGATATGGATACATGTGAGGTTGCACATGTTGTGCTTGACGTAAATTTGCTGTCTATTGACCATCCCATTATTCAAGAGCCATTGTGGAATGAAGAAATGGGGAAATATCAAGAACTTAAAGAAGTGAAAAAGTTTATACCAGAAGGTTGGCCAGAAGAAAGAGCTTATAGGGAGTTTAGTTAGATATTTCAAGGTACGTGATGAATTAGCTATAGAGAATGATAGAATCCTGAGGGGGGGATACATTTATTCCACCTTTTGGGCTCATGAAAATGTTTGTTGTCATTGCTCATGAAGGGCATTTTGTTATCTCTATCACAAGGAGAAGATTGAAGGATTACTTTTGGTGGCCAGGCATTGATTCATATGCTGAGCAACATGTGAGATGTTGTGATTTGTGTGCCAACAGTGATAAGTCAGCTAAAGTTTAAAAAAAACAAGAACAAAGCACAAGCAGAAGTCGCTAAAATAGACTTTAAGGAAATTCATAGTAAAATGGAAGTTTACAAAAGCAAAATGAAAGATAACATGTTGAAAACTAGAATTGTCAGTGATGCTTTTGTCCAAGTTGGAGATTGTGTACGGTTGAAGAAAGGTGGTTCTTCACGTAAGGGATTGTCTAACTGGTCAGATCCTGTGCGAGTAGTGGAAGTATTCAGGAATGCTATACGTGTGGAGGACGGTAGAGTTTGGAATTTTAATAGAGTTTCAATTTATAAATGTAAAAAGGATCTTTGTGACCTCGTCCAATGTATTTTTGGATGTGAATAAAAATCTGATGAGCAACCGTCTACAGATTTACCTAGTTGGGGGACAATGTGTATCTGCGCCAGCATTTTCTACTAGGAATTCTAGAATTCGCAGATTACCAACTAAATTCAAACATTTTGTTCTTTCCTAATTTTTTTTTCTTGTTAAATAAAAGGGGGGAGTTGTGTTATGTTGTTGTCATTTGAAGTTGGCACGAGTGCTGCCACAGATGTGTCTACTTCAAATGTTACCGTGTGGCAATGTGTTGTTTTAAAAATGAGTGCTTGTATATAGACAAGGCGGGGAGCCGTTTATGGGATTCTTAACTATACCAATCACTTGAACTGTTGGATTAAAAGATGCTCTGCAACATTTGGAGTATCCTTGTCTCTTTTCCTTTGGATTATACTGCGGCAGTAACTTTCACTACAGTTTCCCCACAATACAAATATGAAAACTTCTATTTGGCCTTAAAAGAGGCCAGATGACTAGACAAGTTCCCTTGACACAGAGCTGGTGTCCCCTTGCAGAAGAGTCTGCATCCTTCACCACGTTAAAAGGGAAGGCAAAGTCCTGGTTCTGCAAGTACCTACAATTGAAGTAAAGAGTGTTGTGCTCCTAGAGGGCCTACTACCTGGATTACCTTCCTCTTAACCTCTTTCACCAAATAACGAGGCAGATACCCTTGTTCATGCCCACCAGTAAATAGACAAGGGGCATATCACTATAGACCAACTCCTGGTGACCTTGCTGAAACAAAGTAAGATACCTCCTCTAGAGATCACCATAGCTCAGAGACAAGTCTCATGTAGTGTATTAAGCCAGTAGAGCCGACCCAGGCACATTCCTCACGGCTGCTCCGACTCCCTTCTCACTAGTTGAACACACAACATTCTTTATTGGAACAGCTGCTGCCCAACACATTCTAATGAGGAAGATGACATCATAAAATCCCAGTTGCAACACCTGCCTACCTTACGCAGCTTCTTACTCTAGAAAGCCTGGTGGTACAAGCACCAGAAGAGTCAATCCCAATTCATTCCCTACCGCCTCATAAGATAGCAATAGCATATGTTAATAATCCACAAACATTAGCATGTACCGACTTGGGAATAATGTATTGTTTTGACCTGTTGCAATTTTTTTCTTGTATCCCACGTTTACAGATAAGTACCAGAAATACCGAACTTTACATAGGATTACTGGTTTTGTATCCGTTTATTTATTAAATTATTCTTTCACACAAACAGCTGCAGCTTTGTTTATTCATTTTGGTCCTGATGAAAGACTAGATACTAATACAGATCGCATAGGCTGAAACATGTTGACCGTTTTATATATCTTAGCAGTTTGAATTTATACTGCTTTGCACTGCTGTTTAACCCTGCCAGTCAATAAAGAGTTTTTTGTCCCAACTAGGTAGTTTTAAATTGACTTTTACATTCTCACTCACATTTTGCGCTGCACCCTAATGACACCCATCACTCACATATGGGATTTTAGCATCCTCAACATCTTAGGAAAATCTAAAAAAGATCCCATAGCTCCTGCCTCACAGTGAGGTAGTTGTAGCCCTCAGTGGGACTAGGTTTTCCCATTGGGAGGAGAAGCCCATATGATGAAGCATGCCACCTATGGTGGGTGAGAGCATTCGTCCTAAAAGGGATTACTCCCTTTTGAGGCTTTATTGAGAGACACAGATTCACTCTGTCTTTATTTCCAAACTGGTTTCATGCATGTGTTATGTTCCACAGACATTACCTGCAGTTTAAGGTGGGCCAGGAGCATTTTCAGTTTTCTGCACTCCTCTTCAACCTTACATTTTCCCTTAGGTGTTCACAAAACTGACAAAAGCACTGCCATGTGGTACTGCAACAAGCATGGCAGAGTTGAGTTGTAAACCTTGTACCAGGAGATCATGTAACTCTGGACCTGGCTGAGTCAGCATGGACTTTTCCTGGTCCTAAACTACCTAGTAGTATCTATAAACACCATGGGACATTTATTCGCTACCGCTGAGAATGCACAATGTCAACAGTTTTGCACGTCAGCATTCCAAAAAGTGTTTATCTCATAGATGCATTCCACCTAGAGTGGAGCTCGGATCTCTTATATACCTTCACACCTCTGCCTCTCCTCCCCTGAGTTCTGAATATTATCAGGAATAACCAGGCCCAAGTCATCCTAGTTGCTCGGAATTGGGCCAGGAGAGTGCTGTACCTGAAAGTTCTGGGAATGGGCATCTGTCCTCTGATCAGGCTGCTACTTGGGGAGGATCTTCAGTTGCTGTAGCATGGCAGGGCCTTGCACCCAGGCAATCTGCACCTCCATACGTGGACTCTTTGTCGTGATAGTTGACTACTTTTGATCTCCCTTCCAAATTAGTGGCTATTGTTCTGGCTGTCAAGCGTCCATTTACAAAAACTATTTATACCGAACACTAGGGCAAGTTTGTGATCTGAACCGAAGAAGTTAACAGGTATGTCAAGCACTCTCAAAATTACGTAATGTTCCTAGTGATTATTATTATCATTCACAAGTATTCTGATTAAAGTTCATTGATAGGAAATGGATTTCCAAAATACTGATCCAGACCAGATGTTAGATTTCAAAAATTTATTTTAAATACATTAAGGGTATTTCCAGCTTGTCCTGCCGACACGTGTTTCGTCTCTTTGGAGACTTTCTCAAGGCAAAAGGAAATTGCGCATGGATGTTGAAGGACACGAGTCTTGATTCCCAATATTGATGTAAACGAGTTCTAAAAACACACAGGCAGTATGAATCCCGGAAATAATTTTTCAAAGGGACGCAATCCCTATAGTCTTTGTCGCTAGATCCTAATAGTATAGTTCATGGGACGACGTCCAAATTGATTGTTAAATATATAATATGGTCGACTTGATAAGTTCAACTGTCTCACTGCGTGGAGGTGAATTCGTTTTTCTTAAGTTCGTGAGTAGACCATGATAAGTCACTCTTATCAGCGCATCGTAACGGGGGTCCTCCACTGCTGACAGTTAGTTTGTGATCTGCTACAAATCATTCCATATAGATCCATTACAGGCAGAGTTGTCACATATTTTATTTTTTGTGCTATCTGCAGCCCAGCATGGAATTGCCATGGACACTGTTGTAAGTTATTTGTTGACCCTTGCACCCATTTTTGCATTTTCCATACCTACCATCCTTTCACCTCTTGTAATGACTTTTCTTAACAGTCAGGTTCATATGTTTTCACATAGGTCTTTTGTGATGCCTCAGTAAAACCTTAATTTGGTTCCCTTTCCTTATGTGTACCCCATTTTAGCTGACCCATAACTGTCCTTTGTACGGACCCTCAAACCAGTCTTTCTCACAGCAATCCCTTCAGCTTATCTTGTGAGTGAGCTAATACTCTCCCTGTTCACCCCTTATATACCACCCTTTTCCCTGACAATTTTTGATGCACTGTCTCGACCCTCGAAAGAGGAGGAGAGGCTTAACTGGTAAGACCTCAAATGATCCTTGAGCTTTTGCATTGATCGTTCCAAGGACCATAGGGTGGCTGTTGAGCTCTTTGTCGGGTACACCGGAGCAAAGAAGGATAAGGCAGTGCCGAAAAGGACCATATCAATGTAGATAATTCACAGTGATAAGATTGGCTATGCACTAGCCAAGATTCATCCTCCAGAATGTCTGCAAGAGGATTCAGGCTGCTGCTACTGTGTTGGCATGCAGAGTACCTAGGTTGGATGTCTGTCAGGCTGCGGCATGGTAGTCAATTTAGACATTCTCCGAGTACTTGTTGGTTTTAGCATTTCCAAATACCCTCCACCGAAGGAGGTGCTGCTATGGTATCTATGCACAAGGTACTGTGTGTGGTTAAAAGTATCCACCTGATAAACAAGTTGCTTACGTTCAGTACTGCTCTTTCTAACGGATTCTCTAAACACGGTTTCTTTACCACCCTCCCATCTCCACATTCTGTGGACTGGACTACTTTTTTTCATCTATAAAAGGTCCCAGTTTAGAAATGTGCATACTGCCACATCTGATCAGTGGTTAAGCTCTGTGTCCAACGGCATCGACAGAGTCAAGAATGAAAGTGACGCTGGCCCACAGGGCACGATGCTTATATGTGTCTCTTCTGGGGTGGGACGAAGTCGATGTGGAGTAGCACAGTGCCATCGGCAGACGTACGGGAGCAATGCGGAGAAACATCTCCAGATCCAGTCTGGCGCCTGGGGTATTTACAAGGTGAGGAATCTGCAGTCAGAGTTTCTACCATAATACCCCTGCCATACATTATTGGGATATTTGATGTCACTGAGTAGTTCTGTGACCATATAATGGAATGAGGCCGAGTTTCTTTAATAGGTCGTGAAACTCCAAGGACAAGACACATCCTATTCATTCCACTAGAATAACAAGAAACATTAATAAACAAAACATTCAACAGACGATTTTAAATGACTAATCACAGTGCAGCAGACCACGTGACTCCAATCCATACAAACTGCACCAAAAAGGGTGCCCAAACTTCAAAAGAATTACGAGTCCATACAAATTGCATAAGCGCACAATAAAAATGCTGATAATATAACATAAAAAATACAAATATGTTTGCTATTTAATTGAAACTGATTTTCGTAACTAGGACTTAATAAGTTGCAGTACACATAGCTCTCTACAACTGGCACATAAACCGCTCAAATAGCTTACAGAAGAAGTTGGTTTAAGATGTAAAGTGAGAGTTTGAATAATATATGCATTCCTCCTAATGAAAAAGACCATTTTTTATAAGCCAATGATTAAATATGAATTTCATCAGTCATAATGAGCATCTGAATTCACCATTTTTCACGCAAATATAACCAAGTATATGTAATCGCCAGATACAAAAGCAGCGAAACAGAAATCCAATCAATTTTTAAAACCTTTGAGAGATTAGAGAGGATATTATTACACAGATGACAAAACAGTACGAGATCTGTCTTTTATTTGCCTAATTAAGAAATATTTATATATATACTCTTGTTTAAACAAATAATTTGTTCAGAAAATGATCATTGATTTTTATTCGAGCTTTGATGGGGAAGAGTTTTGCAGAGGGCCTCGAAGCTGCAAGTGGTGCTAATACTTGCTGTAGTTGAGAGCATAAAATGTGTCCCTCCTCAGAGAAATCTCTGGCGACTAAATCGAGAGACAGTCTTTGCTAATGAGTTTTTATAATCTATACCTCATTACTGCAGCTTGGTTTAAGAAGAAGCGTAGAGTAAAGCCAATAGTCTGGATTCAATCATTTCACGTTTGGCTGGCCGCCCACATGAGCCCGGTGGCGAGTAATGACGTCCGCCCGGCCTCATCAATAGAGTTGTTGCCATCAAGCGGTAATCATCTTTCGAACCCACGTCAATGCTGTAGTAAGACTGCGTCCTTCCACCCGTCCTTCCACCCGCATCTGCTACACAGGAGCTAGGACTGCGTTCTAGGGGGCATATTTATCAAACTTTCACGCAGCGCAGCGCAGCGCATGAAGGGAAAGGGCTTGAATGCGCCGTATTTAACATAGTGTGGTGAATTCCTGTCTTTTCCCAACGCTGGCGCACAATCTGCTGACTGCTGCCTAAGGGAATGGTACTTTAAGGGACAGTGCAGGGGTGGGGGTGGGGGTAGTGTAAGCAAAGGACATGGTAAATCCTTTACACAATATAAAATACATTTTAAATTGACAGCATTGGACTAACTGCAATGCACACAGATAAGACTGTGGGTGATGCACCCTGAGAATAACGTGATTTTTAAAAGAGTTAAAATAAACCCTTTAAAAAAACTATTGTCAACACGTACTTCCCAAAGTCTCCACATTTTACCCCACCCTGCTGAACAGTAAACCTGCTCTTCAGTAGGCCTACCAGGGCAAATGCAACAGGGCGCTGAGCAGAGAGATTTTCTCTAGGGATTGGAACAGGCTATGGTCTCACATCCTCAAATTCTCCATTTCAATAAAAATGAAAGAAATCTACTGTTAACTTGTCTATGTGCGGTTCTTCCATCACACCAGGGTTCCTTGGAGGATCCCGATGACCAGCCTACTGTAATGGAAGCAGTGCGGGCAGAGGGGGGTCTTTCATTCACATTTGCTGGGGTTGGGCACACTTACAACCTTTCTGGAAAGAAGTGGCCAAAGACCTTCAAGAAAACCCGGGCTACTGCATGCCGTTCATCCTGGCGCTATTTCTATTGG
The DNA here is from genome assembly GCF_964263255.1 of Lissotriton vulgaris. Taxonomy (NCBI): domain Eukaryota; kingdom Metazoa; phylum Chordata; class Amphibia; order Caudata; family Salamandridae; genus Lissotriton; species Lissotriton vulgaris. The sequence goes on from NC_141688.1 coordinate 273,616,952, forward strand.
GCCTGAGACAGCCAGACCACCAGTATATGACGTACGATGAGACAGCAATAGTTTGAACTTGTCTGGTGGTGGAAAACTAGCCACATAAGTGCAGGAAGGGGACCTTCAGGAGGGGAGACCGGTCTACACATAAACATTCAAAGGCAATTTGTTGTTTCTATAACAGCAAAACCAGCAAAGAATTTCTCCTTGTTTCACTAAAGGCTTGGTTTTCGCAGGTCTTAATTTTGGTGCTGCCACCTATTTACGCTGCCCTTGTCAATAGAAGGCAGCTCCAAAATCAATGGGTGTTGCAGTGGAACGCCCACCGCAACACCTATTGCCCACCCCTTTCATGTTAAATACAGCGTGAAAGGGTGCCTTATTTACAAGGCAGCGTTAAGCCACATTAAGTGGAGTCACTAAAACTGAAGTTGCGATGGTGATAGGGGCTTGTAAATATGCCCCAAGTGCTGCAATAATCCAGGCAAGGCAGTTAACTGCCTGGACAACCATAGAGCATCAGAAACAAGTCAGCAAAAGAATGATCTTTTTACGCATGACCAGGTAGACTAAATAAACAGAATTACCCCGGTTTATTTCGGAAACAAGAAGCAAAGGATTATCAAAGGCAAATGTTAGATTGAAAACAGACTCCAGTAGGGGGACTCCCAAATCTCAGAACCAGAACTCAGGGACCACACCGTTGAAGGTTCACCCGCTATTACAACTTTAATCTTCTCAGAGGTCTTTCGTGCAGCCTGCTACCACTGGCATGCATGCTGGAAGTACGGCCAGGCCAGTACGGAGCTGCCATCCAGCTTAGCATTATTTGAGGGTCCTCAGCATAGGCCATCAATGAGAGACCAATTGAGCCGTGCAGACTGCGGTGCAAGGTATTGGGTGCGCCTCTAGTAGATCATTGGCAGAAGGAGGGTCATCTGGTGCCTGACCTTAAATGGTGGGTGGTCGAAAAAGTATCTTTGGGTACCAGAGGTGGTAATCTTCAGGGAGCTCTCAATACACGAGAATCCAAATGGATGTCTCTTCTGGATTCAATCAAAAATGGCCTGAACGAACAGGACAGCAGCTTGGCACAGTTAGCAGCACTTGGTTAAACTACTGCTGATAAGTGTTGCAATACATTGTGGGCTATAGCCGGTTTCAAGTACATAATGAGGAAAGGTTTTATAATTAATACTCATCCACAGTTTCGTGGTCGAGAAGTGCATGAGTTCACATTCAATTGCATTTCCGCGTCATCAGAATAACAATGTCTGTATGTGTACCAGATAACCTGTCCATCTCCCTCATGTTAGCAATCCACTTGAGTTAACATTATAATGTAATATCATAATGTTCAGTAAATTTCATGTTTGGTTTCACTCGCCTACACCCTCTTGTTGCAGAGGTGCGCGAGTATTTCTGAATTGTTCACTTTGTGTCCTTAGGGAATAACACGTCACTTGATGGTGTTTTATTTCTGTGTAAAACCCAAAACTCCTATGCTTATCTAATTGAGGTAACATCTACTTCTAAACTCTTGAGTGTGGTTCTGCTCGCCTACACCCTCATGTTGCAGAGGTGCGCGAGTAGTAGTAGAAAAAAGTAAAAACATTTTTTCTTATCTGATTGAGGTAACATCTACTTGAACCAATTGTGTGTACTTCTGCTCGCCTACACCCTCGTGTTGCAGAGGTGCGCGAAGAGTTTTGGAATTTTTTGATTTGGGAATTTTTTGATTTGGTAATTTGTGGCCCTAAGGAATATTATGCCACTCGAAAGTGTTTCATTTATGTCCTAATACCTGAAAACTACAAACCTCCGGTAGCGCTACAACCTGAGTAACTCTTCTATGTCACACAAGCTGTTTACGTGTAGGCTCCGCCCCCCACTCCGCGTCGTGGACTTGCTGATCTACCCTGGATGTGTACGGACGTCGGCGGTAATCGCCAGCTGTCACAGGTACTAAACGGCCTTTTCTAATAAGCGGTAGCCGGTAAACCAAATACATATATCGTAATGGACATTGTCCTTCGTGATCTTAAAACCCGTTCCCTTTGTTGTTGTTTTTTCGTAGGATTGAATTTCCCGCGAAATATTTCCCGCGAAAGGCAACCTCGGCATTAACTTTGTTGAGTGACCGTACGGGTGATGATGCACGCATTTGAATAATCCAGCAGCATTGCGTGTAAGTTTGGTTCCGTATCACTTTTAGCCACTAACGTGTTCTAAATGCCAGCCGGCTTTCTAAATGGATACTTCTCTACTTCTCTATTTTTCCGCATAGGCCATAGGCGGTTATATTGCCTAACCTGACTGGAAGGTTGATTTATTTCGAACTACGAGCTGCTCTTGATATCATTATGTGAGTGACAGACCATCTCTAATGGTACGTAAAATGGGTACATTTGCCCGCTAGTGTGGTTTCACATCATGCATTGTAGTGATGTAGCCCTTTGCCATTTTATTTCTTATCCATAACAGCATTTTCCTCTTTTCAAAGCTTGAAGAAGAAGCAAGCTTCCCAGTTATAGACCCACGGTGACACCAATGGTCGCCCCCTTTCTTCTTTTTAAGTAAGTTCATATGTCCTAATGGGTATTCACTAAGGTCATTCTCATATACCTATCACCAACCTCCAACTTTCTAATTGCAGTTCGTGGAAACTGCTTGGTATCCTAAGCCCCCGTGTGGGTCGACAACAAAAAATATCTCACCAATCGGCTGATTGGTAGATAACTTATGTGAGTTTTTAATACTCTTAATTTTATGTGACAATTCGTTAGCGTTCCCCTCTGTGTATGTGTAATTTTACATCACTTGTGGTTGTACCAGACCCTTAGCTGGTTTCACTTTAATATCCAATATGTGAATTTATATTACCTGTGTGTGAACCTTGACCCTTGGCTGGTTTCACTCTAATATCCCTAATACTTAGAGGCCCATAAGGCCCTAAGCCCATGGTAAATTGATGCTATTTATTCTTTCTAAATGGATGATGGCTTCAAAAACAGTGATCTGATCAATTGTTTTAATTTTACAGATAATATTGCCCCTCCCCACCTTGCCCTCCTTGTCCTGATGAAGACCCCGTTAAAGGACCTAACTTAGCCTACGGCCAGGGGTCGAAACGTCGACGGCTTTTCTTTCTAACACAGACCTCCGGCACTTGCCCTTGAAATAGTCCTAATACTTTATGTGTGATCGTTGAAGGTCTCCTTTGTATTATATTTACATGGAATGCCCTAATTTTTCAGGCGTTTGTATCAAATTTGTTTTGATTCAGGTGTTTATCAATTTTGATTGTGTTCATTGTGATTATGTGTACTACTTTTGACTTTACCCTGCCCTGAGCACACCCCCTCATTCACTCTCCTCCCCTCTTCTCCCCCGACTTTGGGGCTTTCTGAAATGATTTATGAATGTATTGTTAAATGTTTGATACTGGGTATTGAAAAATAAATATCAATACCGTCATTCTGTAGTTTTGATTATTGCCTATAGAGCCATAAAAGTAAAAATAAGTTTTGTTTGTAGTGTATGGTGTACATAACACTTTTCCCTTGCGGGGACCCTCTCTACACATACCAATTGAGCCGCGCAGCATAAATATTAAATAAGGTAGGACTCAAAAGAGAGCTCTGGGGGACTCGAACGGTGAAATGTACAGTGAGATGGATGCTTCAGTCTACCCCAAAGGAAAGAAGAAATCCATGGAAGAGCATTGGGCCGTGGAGATTAATGGCGTGCGATCACAAGTAGGAAAGTAGTCACACATGCAGGAGCACTGGACTGGGGAGATTAATGGCCTTGGAGAACTTCTAGGGAAGAAAACATCCAGGCACGACCAATAGATCAGATCATGTAGCCGAAGCGATCGGAGAGAAGGCTGCAGTGGGACACGGTATCAAAAGCCGCTGAGAGGTCCAACAGGACCAAGATGGCAACCTCACCTTCATGAAAAGTTTGTCCAAAACAGAGAGTGCAGCCCTGATGAAGACCTCCTGACTAGGAGTCCTCTTTAAAGGAGGTGGAAACATGTCAATATGAAAGAAAGCTGAGAAGCCAACATATTGTTTGATACTAAACACTCACTGGACTACAAACAGTGGAACAAGGACATTTGAACAAAGGAACAGCCCCCTGACACTCAGCAGAATTCAAGCACTATTTTCAATGCCGTAGGGCATAATAAATACTAGGTGTGATCTGCCAACGAGTTTTAGTTTATGATTCTAATTTACATTTATTTTTTTTAAATCACTAAATCATGGTAGTGGGCTGAATGTACGCGAATCAGATGTTCATGTTAATAAATTGTGGAAGTCATTACGTTTTTGCATAAAGCAAACAAATGAATGAAAATCGGGAAATCAGTTTGAGCGTACTCGGTATTGTCCACAGTTTAAATGAATGACGTCAGCGCATTGCATTTTCTTTTTATAAAGTAATCCGCATATTGATGGCGAGTGGCGAATTATTTCTTTCTATATTGTTGTTCACAGCCCCACCTTTGATAGGCCTTATTTGGCCAAACCGCAGACAAGAAAACAGAGAGCGAGAGAGGGTGAGGAGACCAGGTAAAGCCTCAATGACGGGATGGGAGTCTCACGCCTTGAAGCACAGTGTCACTCATTAGGCGTACGTCTCACCTACTTGGTGCAATGACTTCTTGGTGCACAATTTCTATCACTGAGTGCAAAGCTCACACTTTAGAGGACAGACTTTCTTTTGGTTGGAGTTTCTTTTTAAGGTGTATTTTGTCACTCATTAGGTTTGAGTCTCATGTTTGGGGCATCAATTCAGTCATTGGGTGTGAGTATGATGAGTTATTCGTTATTTTGTGTTTGTTTTATTTATAATTATTTTTTTGCTGGGGGGTGGTGGTATTTGCTTACCATGGGATGGGTGCTCCTAGGGTTATTATAAGGGTGCTGTAGTCAGTTCTCATACATTCACCTCCTTGACCTGTCACACAGGCTGGGGGCAACTCACAGCTACTCCCCGATTGGCATGTAGGGAGAGGCGAGGCCCTGCCTGCACCCCACCTCTACTCCACCGCTCCGGTTCCCATGCCGTGGCCACGTCATAATGAAATCGCCATCTCATATTGTCAAGGCGGGTCACCGGAAGGAAGTGCAGGTGGGGATCCTGCTCTCTGATTGGTGGTATTCCGCCTCTTTTTTGTAATTGACGGCTGGTAGGCAGGTAGGGGGTAGTCCACTGGCACAGTATAATGAAAGGCCAACGTGGGCAAAATGTATTAGTCCATGGAATGTTGTGAGTAAATTCTCAAAATGTACTGACAATAGTTTTGAGCAATGCTTTATCCTACGAGTAACTGCCTCTTACTGTGAATTTCCAAAATACATCCTCCCCTGTTTTTCAGTAATCCCTGAAAAACCTGCATGACAACGACTGAGCTTCCATAATTCGGTTTTAGCGAATGTATGTGCAGGACACAAAGAATGGATTTCAAATTTGAAAATCCGGCCCTGAGGGGGAGATTATATTGGGATGATCTTTTCCGAAACCACCAGGGATCCTTGCTTCAGCTGTCTGCGAGAATACAGCCCTGAAAAGCGTCATTTGCACGTCAAGAGGCATATAATGCGAGTTTGCACGGTGTTTACGTAGCTGTCAACCAGCCCAACAGTAGAAGGGAGACAGACTTTCGTACATGCTTGTTTTTTACGCCTTGAAGAAATTACAACGCTATTGTTTCCTGCTGGCAACGCGTGTTTTTTTTTTCTTTTCATTAAGCGCTTTATAATGCACCTTTGTTGTTTCTAAGCACTTGTAAATGACAAGCGTTGCTATAAATCAATGTAATGTACTGTGTTTACTCACCTCAGGGGCATTAAAGGCTGCCTGAGTTTGCTATGCTCGGACGTCTCTGATCGTTAACTCGCTGAGCCATCTTGGCTGGGTTTAAAAAAAAAAACATTTTAACAAGAGCACGACAGCGCCGCTACCCATTGGAGACCTTCTCCCTACATTAGTGCAGAATGCATAAATAAAACCATAAACCTGGCGAGCACTGCTTGCTCAACTCCTTCCAAAGTTGACCCCTTTTCAGATCTATTGGACGGATCGCTTTGCCAGTTGCGCCCAATGTCCTCGTGCTATTTCCAAGAGCTACCCAAAATGTGTCCTTTTGTCATGTTCTCCATATAGCATGTGCTGTTTTTACATGCGAAGTAAACATTTTAATTAACCACATAGCGGTGAGATTTTGTAGAGTTTCTATCCTGCACTGAATGCCTGCAATGTGCTCTCACACTGGATGGTTAAGGTAAACGAGACATAGTGAATTATGGCAACGGGCGTGAATCACACAATGTGGTGCAGCAGGGAGCAGGGAGCTGGGATTGTAGCCCTGGACTCCAGGGTGTGCAGTTTGGACCCTCTACGGTTCATCCGTCTCTGTTCTGTTTCACACCAGATGTCACTGGTTTGTCTTCAGTTATTCAATTGTTATTTTATTAGTGTTTTTATTTATTTTTTTTATTTTTTTGGTTTTTGTATAGCGCGTAGTCACCCTTGAGTATCCCAGCGCTGAAACCTCGAACTCCTAACGGGGGGCACAGGAAACATGTGGAGCGGATCAGGGAAAAAGGAGGGTTTTGAGGGATTTTCTAAATCGAAAGAGGTTTGGCTCGGCTCTGAGGTTTGAGGGGAGAGCGTTCCATTTTCTGGCCGTGTTCACCGAGAATCTGCGGCCGCCTATGCGGGATTTCTTCACCCTGGGGACAACAATCAGGTTTCCTTGTTCGGACCGAAGCGCTCTCGAAGGTCTGTATGGAGTGATCCAGGTGCTCAGAATGGGGGGACCCGAATTGTTCAGGACCTTGTGTGCCAAACAGAGGGCTTTAAAAGCGACTCTTTCCCTTACGGGGAGCCAATGAAGTTTTTTCAAGGCAGGTTTGGCCGAAGTTCTTGCTGGGGTGTTTGTGAGCAGGCGGGCTGCGGCATTTTGAGTTTTTTGTAGTGTTTGCAAGGTGGCCTCCGGCGACCCGAGGTAAATTGCGTTACTGTAATCCAGCCTTGCTAGCACTAAGCCTTGAATTAATAGAAGGCGGGACTGGAATGGGAGTAGGGGGAGGACTTTCCTACATGATCTCAGGAGCCCATAGCAGATGCCGGCTGTTTTCCTGGCCTGTGTCCGGAAGGTGAGATCTGTCTCTAGCCACACTCCCAGACTCTTGACCTCTGTTTTAGGGGAGGGGGGGTCACCCATACATGCGGGCCAGATGTTAGGCGGGAGACTCGGGGTTTTGTGTCCGAGAAGCAAGATCTCTGTCTTTGACCCGTTCAACTTTAGGTCGGAGTCGCCCATCCATTGATGGACAGTGGACAGGCAGTCATGCAGGTTGGAAGGCTGTATCTTGGGGTGGGAGAGGGTCACCACCAATTGAGTGTCGTCAGCGTAGCTGACGATCGTGACTCCAAAAGGGGCGACCAGCTCCTCCAGAGGGGCCATATATACGTTAAAAAGTGTGGGGCTTAATGAGGAGCCCTGGGGTACTCCACATCGGAGGGGGATTGCGGGAGACCGACTTTCTCCTTCCCAGACTTGAAAGGAGCGTCGGGAGAGAAAGGATGTGAGCCATCTCAGCGCACTGTCTTGTACGCCAGTGCTCTCTAGGCGTTGGACTAGGACCTGATGGTTGACAGTGTCGAATGCTGCGCTGAGGTCCAGGAGGACCACTGCCACTGATCCTCCTGTATCCATGATTTCCCTCGCTTTTTCTACGGCCGCCAGGAGGGCGGTGTCTGTGCCCTGACCTGGTCTAAAACCAGTTTGGGAGTTCTTTAGGCGGTGGTTTGCTTCCAAGAAGTGGGACAATTTTTTGTTTGCGAGCTTCTCCGCGACCTTACCTAACCAGGGGAGGAGCGAGATGGGTCGGTAGTTAGATAGGTCCGTGGGGTCTAATATATGGAGTGCAATAAATACCAATAAATACCAGACCGTAATATATTAAGTGTACACACATATCTAACTATGCGTAGTCATTAATTGTCATTGAGGGGTCGAGCCTTTCCTAAAATCCTTCCTTTTCTCAAATCAGGCTAGCAAGCAGGCCCTGTGGCATAACACAGAGACTCCCACCTTCCCTTACACCACCGGCTCCTCTAGCAAAAGAACAATTATTGGAGATTCCCAACACCGCAATTAAATAATTAACAAAAGAAAGGGGCCTCAGAGCATCACAGGGCTCACTACCTCTGATTGGACAGACATGTTCTGCATAATCAGTGGCTTGTTTATCAGTTTCCCCTTTGGGGGGGATATTTCCCCTTTGTGCCCAAATGACTCAAACATTAGGGGAAAATAACCCCCCCCATCCCCTCCCCACCAAGTTTATGATAGTGTGCTGCACCCCAGCCTTTGCATATAAGACACATTTGAACCCCTACAAGTGCCACACTTGTGGACTCTCAACGCTGGTTCTCATGCTCGTCCCAGCACTCGTGGAAGGCCCATCTGACATTTTGTGGCCTATCCACGAAAGCATCTATGGGTACAGGAAGTAATGTAGTAGGCATGTATAAGTACGTAAACGACTGCAATGGGAGTACTGCATTGCATACTACCAAACGCCTATGCAACTAGGTTTCTCTGTGACCTTTCACTACCAGGACATGTAGAACTTTAGAGCAAAATGTAACCCGCTGTGCTTCAGTTATCAGCGCCTAGTACCTGCGCTCAGTTATAGGCACTCAAAATGTACAGAAGAGCACTGCTGGGTGCTCTGTGGCTCTGGTGTGGCTTCCCCTCTCCTTCCTTCGCATCAGATGTCAGCAGCGACAGGTGCGCTCTGCGCTCCACCATGAAAGGCGAGGGAAGCCTGCGTGCCGTGACCACAGCAGGGTGGTTACCACGTGGTGAGACCTCTCGATAAGGAGGACATTCCCACCACATGTGGCCCTAGATGTGGTCTTGGCAGTTGTAACAGGTGGGTGTGAGCGGTATACATGCCGACGAGCGCTCCCCTTCCGTGTGCATGCCTCGCTGTTGATTGGCTGATCCTTTTCACCGCAGAGGCCCACCTGGCGGTCTGTCAGGTGTCTCCCCTTTGTCTGTGTTTAACCTGCACAGAAAACCTCAAAGGTTGTGACAAGGCATTTAAGACCAAACTCCCTTTAACTAGTACCCTTTCACACTGCAGCGTGCAGTAGGTGTCTGTTTGAGGTCTTCCCTTTCGGGGGGATGTGGGGGGCTCTGGGGTGGCTGCAGGTGCACCTTCGGTGAGTCAAGGAGTGCATGCACCCCATGGAGAAGAAGAAGATGTGCTCTAATGCGTAGAGTCCCTTGTTAGTAGAGGGGGTGTAAAAACTGATCTCTGGCCCCGATTCACAGAACTAACTTAAGACAAAATCCTAAACTTACTACCATTTTGGTATTCACAGAAGGCACTTACTCATTTTGGTATTCACAGAAGGCATTTACTCATTTCGGTATTCACAGAAGTTAGGAGTCCTAACTTTTGGATTCCTAAATGCCTTCTGTGAATACCGAAAGTCTTAAAGTTAGGATTTTTCTCAGTTTTGGAGTAGTAAAGTTAGGACCCCTAAATCTGTGAATCTGTGAAAACAGAAAGTATTAAAGTTAGGTTTTTTCTCAGTTTAGGAGTAGTAAAGTTAGGACTCCTAACTTCTGTGAATACGGAAAAGAGTAAGTGCCTTTTGTGAATACCAAAATGGTAGTAAGTTTAGGATTTTGTCTTAAGTTAGTTCTGTGAATCGGGCCCCCAGTTACTACTTTTGAGGTGACTGATCAACGGCAGTCACAGGTGTCCACTGCTTTATATCTTTCAATTTAAAAAACTTGGCAAATTAAAGGAGAAGTGGATGTTCAGGTAGGCTGGTAGAGTAGTCCCACATTTCGGTGTCTCTAGTTAGGCTGGTAGAGTTGTACCACAGTTCTGTGTTTCCAGGTAGGCTGTAGAGTTGTCCCCCGGTACAGTGTCCTCAAGTAGGCTGCTAGAGTTGTCCCACCTTTCAGTGTCTCCAGGTAGGCTGGTAGAGTTGTCTCATGGTTCAGTGTCTTCAGGTAGGCTGGTAGAGTTGTCTCATAGTTCAGTGTCTCCAGGTAGGCTGGTAGAGTTGTCTCATGGTTCAGTGTCTCCAGGTAGGCTGGTAGAGTTGTCTCATGGTTCAGTGTCTCCAGGTAGGCTGGTAGAGTTGTCTCATGGTTCAGTGTCTTCAGGTAGGCTGGTAGAGTTGTCTCAGGGTTCAGTGTCTGCAGGTAGGCTGGTAGAGTTGTCTCATGGTTCAGTGTCTCCAGGTAGGCTGGTAGAGTTGTCTCATGGTTCAGTGTCTTCAGGTAGGCTGGTAGAGTTGTCCCAAGTTTCAGTGTCTCCAGGTAGGCTGGTAGAGTTGTCCCATAGTTTGGTGTCATCAGGCGAGCTGGTAGAGGTTTCTCACGGTTCAGTGTCTTCAGGTAGGCTGGTAGAGTTGTCCCACCTTCAGTGTCTCCGAGTAGACTGGTAGAGTTGTCCCACAGTGCGGGTCATCAGGTTAGCTGTTAGAGTTGTCCCATGGTTCAGTGTTATCTGGTGGGCTGGTAGACTCACTTCTCCCACAGTTCTGTGTTTTCAGGTAGGCTGGTAGAGTTGTCTCAAGGTTCATTGTCTTCAGGTAGGCTGGTAGAGTTGTCTCATAGTTCAGTGTCTTCAGGTAGGCTGGTAGAGTTGTCTCTTAGTTCCGTGTCTTCAGGTAGGCTGCTAGAGTTGTCTCATAGTTCCGTGTCTTCAGGTAGGCTGCTAGAGTTGTCTCATAGTTCAGTGTCTTCAGGTAGGCTGGTAGAGTTGTCTCATAGTTCCGTGTCTTCAGGTAGGCTGCTAGAGTTGTCTCATAGTTCAGTGTCTTCAGGTAGGCTGGTAGAGTTGTCTCATAGTTCCGTGTCTACAGGTAGGCTGGTAGAGTTGTCCCACCTTTCAGTGTCTCCAGGTTGGCTGGTAGAGTTGTCCCATATTTTGGTGTCATCAGGCGAGCTGGTAGAAGTTTCTCACGGTTCAGTGTCTTCAGGTAGGCTGGTAGAGTTGTCCCACCTTCAGTGTCTCCGAGTAGACTGGTAGAGTTGTCCCACAGTGCGGGTCATCAGGTTAGCTGTTAGAGTTGTCCCACGGTTCAGTGTTATCTGGTGGGCTGTTAGAGTTGTCCCACGGTTCTGTGTCTTGAGGTTGGCTAGTAGAGTTCTCCCACGGTACAGTGTTCTCAGGTAGGCTGTAGACTCACTTCTCCCACAATTCAGTGTCTTCAGGTAGACTGGTAGAGTTGTCTCATAGTTCAGTGTCTTCAGGTAGGCTGGTAGAGTTGTCTCATAGTTCCGTGTCTTCAGGTAGGCTGGTAGAGTTGTCTCATAGTTCAGTGTCTCCAGGTAGGCTGGTAGAGTTGTCGCATGGTTCAGTGTCTTCAGGTAGGCTGGTAGAGTTGTCCCAAGTTTCAGTGTCTCCTGGTAATCTGGTAGAGTTGTTCCGCGGTTCGGTATCTTTTGGTGGGCACATAAACAGATGCGCGTTGCCCTTGCTGAGTCAGCACAGCTATCTCATAATACAGCCTGGCTGCAAAATCATTTCCTGCCCCAAAACACTGAGTCCGGGTCATCACCAGCCAGATTCGAGCCGGGAGCCAAATGCTAATTTTTAAATAAGTATTCGTTCAGTTTACCAGCTCGACGTTGTTTCTGGCAATTTTCACAAATGGTGTGCAATGAGCGTTGGAAGTGTAGACTAAATAATTAAATAAAAAACACACACACAGGCGATTACGCGCCACGTTGTACTTCTGATACAAGGCCCTAACACATGATAATGGCCTTCTGAGACACTTGAGCTGACCAAAAGGTTACTGACTTCTGATACTGCGCATTGTGTCTAGTAATTTAGGTAATCTGCCCTATGTGCTTACAGCACCTAACAATGGACCAGACTTTTAAATTCACGCACAGTTTGCTCAGCCTTTGGATCTACACATTTGGCTCAAATTTAGTGCATATGAATTTGGTACCAGTGACTTGGGGTAGAAGGTAGGAGCTGGACTTCTAACAGAATGATGCTCCCTTTCCTAGGATGGGGAACTATCCTGGCTTCTGAGGTGGTCTTGCGCTCCCTCTAGGAGACATTGATGAACATGCAGTTTCAATCATAAACCGATTGTGGCAGTGGTCAAAGAAACCAGCACATAATAGATGTTTGCCTGCAACACAGCTACCTGCAATAGAGCCCCATAGCATTGTGACCTATAGGTAGTCCTTCCATCTTTCAATTTGATTTTCAGACCTCATTTAGGAGTAAATTGCTGTACTTCATGTTTGCCTTTGCGTTCCCTTTCTTTCGGTTTGTTTTGCTCTAAGTGCATTGCTTAATTTGTAAAAAATAAAAACACAAGTTTTCCTTCATTTTGATTATTACTTCGTTTTGATGTCAATTTTGTAAATTTATTTTTAAACATCTTTGTGTTTTATACAAGCAATTAGAATGTTTCCAGAATGACTTATTGCAATTCTTATAATGTTGGCGTAGGGAATGTATATACTAATTTGGAAATACTTTTTTAATTCAATCATTCTACATTTTTAATTTGCATTTATTTAATGTTTAAAACCGAATGTAATTTCAAATTGGTATATTTCTATTTTTAATAATTATATATTAACATTGAAAAATTATTTTCTATACCTATTATTTCAAGAAAAAAATAAAGATAGAAAATCCAAATGTTTTTTAAATTAGTTAAATATTTTGTATAAAATAAAGCATGATACATATATTTTAAATAAACAGGGCCAGATGTAGGTAAATAGCGTTTACCGATTCAAAAATACCGAATTATACCGATTCGGTATTTTCGAATCGGTAAATGCTATGTAGCAAATCATTCGGTAAAAATTACGGAATCGTTAAGATTCGGTATTTACCGAATCGGTATTTACCGATTCAGTAATTGCCTTTCATTCCTATGGGATGAATGTCAATTACCGAATCGGTAAATACCGACTCGGTAAATACCGATTCTGTAAAAGGGGGAAAACATCGAAGGGTGTCCGGGTGTCACTTTAACACCCTGTTGCACCCCTCAATTGTGTATGGGCGCACATGTTGCAGGCATACATGCTCTAAGGGAATGTATGTCTGCAACATGGGACGGAAGCAATTTGCATAAAATTGCTTTTTGGGGTGTTTTCATTATTTACCAACACTTTGTAGTTGGTAGTAAATAACGATTCCTAACATGAGATAAGCACTCTTTTTAGTGCTCCCTGCATTAGGAATTCGGTAATTTACCGAATCGGTATTTAAGAAATCGGTAATTTACCGTTTCCTTAAATTACAGATTCGGTAAATTACCGAATGATTAATTTCGGCCCCTACATCAGAAAAGCCTATTATTGGTCGGTAATGGCCGAAATTCGTTCATTTCGACTGTTACCGACCGGTAATAGCCTTCCTACATCTGGCCCACAATGTTGTATATTTAGAAATGTAAGGATAATTTTTCTATTTTTTTCATAAAAATATGATATATTTTCATATTCAGTTAACAAGATAAATGTTGCTTTTAAATTATGTGGTCCTGTCTAAATAAAAATATTTTCGATTTATTATGCTGTATTTTTGTAGTCTATGTTATAGGTGTGTAGACAGCTTTGTAGTCACTATTTGTTTCTGTTGACATTTTTATTGTAGGCAGTTTACTTTTATATTATAGGTATAGGTACTATTTTTGATACTGATATTGTGGGATATAACTATTTTGTGTGACATACAACCAGTGGGATTTCCTTAATTCACTCATGCAGTGATGTTTTGGCGGTATATTGAGACATTCTGCCAGCGCAGTGTGTTACCACAGTCATTTACTCACACAGTGACGTTGTGGGGTTATAATAATTAACTTGTGCAGTTATACAGTGTGACAAATGGTTGGACACCTTTATAGCGGGCTCAGATTTGTGTCACGCTCATCTAGGCTGGACCTTATGACCCAGATTTACAAACCTGTCACACAACGCTGCACAGGACCCGAAGCTGCTACGTTGCTTTCTGTGACAGGGAGAGAGTAGGCAAGTGCCATTTGTACAGACACTTTCATGCTCTCTTCTCAGGGTTGGCCCAGAATCATGCTGCCAAGCGCCATGCACACATCTCTGCACCATAGTGCCTGTGTGAGTGTAGCAGAGGTTTTGTGCTGACAGGGTACCCTTCCAGTAAAAAAATACTATTCAAAGACCATCTTTGTATCTTTTCCCACTTTGAAAGTGTGCAGTACAGTACACCAGTCATGCAGAGTAGGAAAAGTTAGGAGAAATTAAAGCATGTCTCCTTTTTTGCGCCTGCTTTCAAGTGGTAATCATTTTTGGTGCAAAACCCTGTGCACTATTCCTAATCTATGTGTGTTTACACAAGAACGTCCATGTACCATGCATGAAACGTCCCTTTGATGCAGAGTAACGCAAAGCAATGCAAATACCTATTCGAGTTAGTTTGTCAGTCCTGAAAAGGTTTTTGCGTCAGGTCTGCGTTATAAAAGTGACACAAAAAACGCTGGTAAACCTTTGTAAATCTGGCCCTGTGAGTTAAGTGAATTAAGTTCTCAACGAGGGTCTTTCATCTCTTCCTCTTCATCCGACCTTAGTGATCAGAGGCAATCAACACTCTATTTGTAACCCTGTCGCCTACGCAAGATTTAGTCCCTGTCTCTGAAGAGTTGACAGGACACCCTCCATCATGGCGGCGAGCCACTTTCCCGCTGCGTAAAATTTTATGGCGGGAAAAATAGAGTCAAGTTATACTTCGCTCCACACAAAAATGCTGGCAAGCAACGGCTTCTGAAAATGACTGTTTCAGCGCTGCGCGGATTGCCAGTCCACAGAGTAAATGATGCAGTGGTCATTTATGCTGTATATTATCCACATCACACCAGTACGCTTTGGGCACCTCTAAATACTAATGTCACGCATGCTTAACCCCACCACCTCCCCCCGCTGTCCCCCCACGGTGTTTGTAAGTAAGCCAGCAAGCAGGTCTCTTTGTATGAGTTACTACTTCCAGCAGACTACCCAACAGTAATGTTCATAGTAATAAAGGCAAGCCCTGGACAACATAGCGTAAAGTAACCCGCAGTGTTCCTAGCTCTGAATATCCCAATACTAAAACTAGGAACATCATAATGGATACCAGGAGTGCTTGGGAATCAGGAGGCAGGACTGGCACCTGCACAAGTCCTTGTCAGCATCCGAGCAAAAAATGTTCCTGAAAATCACCTCACGCAACTGTAAACAATTTTTTCTTATGTATGAAAGTATTTAATACAATTTGATATGTTTTTCAATACAACTCATTTGAATGCTTATATTGGTGAATTGGAAGTTCTTTCTCTTTGACATCTCAATTAACTCCTGTTTTAAATATACGTAACTCACGTCTCTCTATCATTATCAAGATCCACAGGTACCAATGTCCTTCTTTAAATACCTGAAATTCAACCAGGCACATTCAAACATGCACATTGATGCTGGGTCTTCAGAAACACAAGCAATATTGCGATTTTACAACTACGTTTGAAGTAAAATTACACATTTTGTGGATTTCATCAAAAATCTTAGGAAAAGTCATCTTTTTTTCTGTGCTGACCGAATGCAGCAGCTAAAGTCATCAGTGAACCTGTAGTAGCTTTCCCTGAGCACTTACACATGTAAGAATGTACATAGTATACATTTACACAAGTGTAAATACTGAACAAAAGTATATTTGTACATGCTAACTTTTTTCCACAGGGTTAATATTCTCCCTTGTGGAGAAAGTCCTAACACTACAGACCCACTCATTTAATGAGCGTTCTATCATCATTGACAGGGGCTTACTACTGCTGTCGCCACTACGCCCCTTTAACTCGTTACTACTGTCCCAGACAGCAGCAAATAGTTGAGCGTATTCAGAGAACGAACGCCTTACAACGTTTGTAAATGCCCACACAAACCTGCAAGAATCAGGGTGTATGACTTTTTGGCAAGATAGTCCCACACTGCAATGCACACTCACCTACTCCGGCAAGCAGATTTATTTAGAAGTAAAAATACACCATAGCAGTGTTAAAATGCATTTGAGTAAAGCCATAGAGTACTGTAGATTCACATTTTGAGAATTGTAAATGTGAATCTGCCCTCAGTGCTGGCTTTAGTGTTTGTGGCGCCCGGAGCGACACTGTTTGTGGGCGCCCCCCATCCATGCTTGAGGGGCACTTTTAACAGCACCCCTCAAGTCTGCATAACCCAGAGGCGGCCGCTCCATTAGAGTGGAGGAGTGTCACCCCCAATGCCACCATCAGCAAATAGAACGATAATGAAACGGGGTTTAAACCTGTTGTACTTTTGTTTTATTTGAATCTCCTACAACCCCCCCCCCCCCCCCTTAGGATTCTGACATGTCTTGGTGGCGGTTCCAGGGGATGTCACTGCTCGTGGGGGAGTGGTGGGCACTCCCTTCACCGCGTATGAGGGTTTGGCCGGCCGTCTCATGCCAGCCAAACCCTCATGCACAGTGAAGACTCTCCAGCCCGAGCTGCATTGCTGGGGCCGGAGAGAGCAGGTACAGGCTCCTAGTCTGCCTGGGAGTGCAAGTTTTCGGCACTCATGCCAATCCTGATGCTGCTTTCATGCAGCATTAGGAATGGCCGCAGTGCAGTATGGGAGTCTGTGCCCAGAGGAAGCGCAGAAGAGCGTGATGCGGCAGGCAGCAGCATTGTTCAGGTAAGTTTTTTTATTTATATATATATATATATATATATATATATATATATATATATATATATATATATATATATATATATATATATATATATATACGTATCTACCCAGGCTGAAGGAGTCGCGGCGGACCTAGTAAAGTGCAGTTGGCAGCCGAGCCCAGGTAGGACAGCTGTCCAAAAATCCGCAGTGGGGAGTGTGCCAAGCGGGAAGCGCCAAGAACTGTCTAACAGCGCGCCTATCCGTTTGTATTTTTCGGTGTCCAATCACTAATACACCACAACTAGCCAACATGTCTGCCGACGTGTTGAAACGCAGAGAGGAGGATGCAGGCCACATGTTTGTGGAAAACCCTGAGGGCACAACAATGCCTATCACTACAACTGGGGGTGCCGCGGGAGGTGCCGATAATTCTAATATCAAGGAGACATTTCGTAAATTGGAGCGACTAATGAAAAAAGAACAGTCGAAGTGGTGGGAGCATACTTCCCTCACAAAATACCTAGATGTCAAGCGTGTTCCACGGGGTTTGAGAAGCACTTTAGCCCCGAGCTATGAGAACCCGGACCCAGCAATGTTGGCCGAGTGGGCGGACACAAACCTGGAATATTCCGCCCGTCTAATGGCAATACTGGCAAAATACGCTGACAGCGATAGAAGGAAACTACAAATGGAAATTGAAACGGTAGAGGCTGATTTGTTAACAATTGGGGTAACGGAGCAAACCAAAAAATTACGTGAAGAAATGATGATAAGGCTGGCCAAGGAAGAGGAAATAATTAAAAAAAGAAAAGCCTTCAAATTTGAGAGAGACAGGCTGGACTACCTACACGGCCAAATTTTCACCTTTGCGCGCCGCTTTGATACTATAAAAGCACAAGTGGGCAAAAACAACCCCAAGTCAAGGCAAGAGGCAACAGCATCTGCCTCATCCACTGATCTGAGCTCAGCGGCGGAGAGCGATTCTGACAACGAGCAAAGGAGGAGAAAAAACTTACAAGAGGGGTTTACCAAATTAGGTAAATTGCCTCTGCGAGAGCCGTCGGGATACTCTCAGATCCAAATCGAAAGTAAACCCCCAACAAAACGCCAGAGGGCAAACTTCAAATGCCTCCAACGCCGGAAAGGTAACGAGAGGAAATTCGGCGGGAGGAAAGAGAGGCAATCGGGGAAAAGGGGGAAGTTGGAACAGGTTTCAAACTCAACCCTCAACGTCAGCACAACAATCGTAAACTTGACAGACATTACTCTGAGTGACAAAGAAAAACAAATTTTAAGCTTGGGTCTGTCCTACTGCCCCCCCAGTAACATGAACTATGCAAATACCAGAATGGACACTTTCCGCTTCATTAGAAAGCTTAAACTGAGCAAATACCATCGTACACACCCGTACAAACAACGTAATATCCCGGTGGCAGCTAGCCCCACACTTTTCTCAGTTGAAGCGGACACATCATTCAATGAGATATGGAATTTGCAGCAAGAGGGGATATCGAATACACAATCCCAGCAAACCGGAAGGGAAGATATTGAAACTCAAATATCCACGCCTATCAAGAAAAAATCAACCTTTTTCCCAATTATGACCCATGACAACATTGACCTCTATCAAGACCTTATCATCAAGGACTTGAAACAACTATACACGGCTACAAATAAAAAACATGTCATTTTGAGCAGACAAAACCAACGTTACAACAGCCTTGTAAAGAAATTAAAGGCTGACAAGAACATCATCGTAAAACAGGCGGACAAAGGGGGGAACATCGTCTTGTGGCATCGGGACGATTATATAAAAGAAGCAGAAGCACAGCTCAGCGACCTGGACTGCTACAGAAAAAGTAACCTCATTGTAATCAAAGCTGCCTGGTCTGACTTGAATGCCAAACTTGTAGCCTGGAAAAGCGCAGCATTAATTTCAAATGATGAATTTAAATTCCTCAAAAAGGATTGTCCGGTCATACCCACTCTATATTTGTTGCCGAAAGTTCACAAAAATCTATGGGCACCACCAGGCAGACCAATACTTTCGGCAATAAACAGCGCAACTGAGAACATTTCCAAATACATAGATTTCTTTCTAAAGGAATGGGTTTCAACATTACCATCTTACGTTAAAGATACCACCGACTTCATTTGCAAGCTGAATAACCTGGTTTGGGAAGATGACTACATTTTAATGACTTTAAATGTCACTGCCTTATATACCTCCATTAGACATCGGGATGGAATTAAGGCAGCAGAATATTATCTGTCTAAACGATCAGATCTTTGTTCTAATCACAATCGTATGCTTTTGGACATGCTGAAACTCTGTTTAGAACAGAATTACTTTCTTTTCAATGGGCAGGCATACCAACAGATGAGAGGGGTCGCAATGGGGGCCTGCTTCTCCCCAAGTTTTGCATGCCTCCATATGGGGCTTTGGGAGGAGCGGGTCCTGATGGGCACATATGGTGATATCATGAAATCACATGTGCCATTGTATTTGGGTTACATCGACGACCTCTTTGTTGTTTGGAAAGGTGGTAAATCAGATGCTGAGCGATTTGTAGAACAATTGAATGTTAACTCGTACAACTTGCATTTTACTTTTCATGCAGATGAAACAACTGTAAATTTCCTTGATGTCCAAGTCTATGTTGATAATCATAAAATACAAACCAGGCTACACAGAAAGGATACAGCTGGCAATACAGTGCTACACGCCACTAGTCAGCATCCCCGTCACCTAATCAATAGCATCTCCTACGGGGAGAATGAGAAGGATTTGCAGTACGGAATCTGACTTCCAAGTAGCGCAACAGGAGTGTAGGAAACGTTTTCTTGAAAGGGGCTACAGTGACAGAATTCTTAAGATAGCCATAAGAAAAACTAATTCCATCACCAGAGAGGAGGCGCTAACACCTAGGAGCAAAGACCCTATTGATAATCTGGATAACACGCATGTTAATTCAAGGGTCATAGTTCCATATTGCCAACAGCACTCCGCAATCAAAAAGATTTTTTCAAAAAATTAGAATTTGATAAGGGGAGATCCCATAATTGGGAGTGATGTCTCACTTAGACCGGAGATCACCTTCCGCAAATCCCCCTCAATGGAGAATGCATTAACTAGCAGCACTCTAGAGCCCGTAATCTCAGGAACATGGGAAGCATTGAGCACGGGTTTAAGAAAATGCTCTTTCTGTAAAGCCTGCAAAATTGGAGTAAATAAAACCCATTACACCAGTCCCTTTAGAGAAAATCCAATTCCAATTACGAAAAGACTAACATGTAAGATGGAGTTTGTCGTTTATGTGCTGCAATGCCCATGTGGCTTGTGTTATGTGGGCAGCACTCGCCCAGCAGCACATAAGCGGATTCTCCAACATATCAGGGCCATAGTGAGCAAGGATCAGGCATACCCGGTGGCACGCCACTTTGAGGCTGTGCACAACAGTGACCCCAGTGATCTGCAATATTATCTAGTAGACACAGTTATGCCACTCAAACGGGGAGGTGACAGGGAGGGCAGATTGCGTCTGCTTGAGACAAGATACATTCTCTAAATGAACACTAAGAGCCCAACTGGACTGAATGATCGAGAGGATCTTTACACCTGTCTCAAGGACCTATAAAGGCCCCTTCCTCACTTTTGAGACTCAATATTCACGTGTGCTCTGTCGTATAAATTAGTTATACTCTTGACCTGATCCCTGGGTAAAGGTGGCCCCCTTACCCATTCCCAGTTGTAGTAGGCTTTGTGAGAAGTTGGCCCGATATGCAACGTTCGCTATTCTAGCGACCGCTATGTATCGTTCCAACGACCCTTATGGTGTTTGGTTGTAAGTCAACCTATAGACCAGCTATCCTAGTAGCGTGGATACGAGCAGTCTAAGGCTAAAGACTCGAGAGGGCGCGTTAAGCCAGCTGTTTACCACACATGTACCCCTTGAACACCCAGTGAAAGGACACCACACAAGTGTTATGAAAATAAACAGTATATTTATTAAGAATCACAACAGCCCTGTACTCTTTATGAGGACAGGGTACTAAGCACAAACCAAATCTCTTTAGTAAATACTTCAAGTGCACAGTTTAAAACAAGTGTCCGGGGACACGGAAAGGTTAAGGCAAGTCGGAAGCGAGGGACTCTGGACCCTAGAGTAAGGAGGCTATGCAGGCACTGAAATGCCGAGTTACCTAGCCACGAGGGCTGCGGCTGCAAGTCTTACAGGCGTCGGGGTCTTCGCTGACGAGCCAGGAGCCGGAAGAAAAGGAGTTGCTGGCCGGCGACCAGTGATGAATAGTTCGTAGAGATCCAAGCCTGGATCGGAGATTGATGAAAACCTGAAAGCAGAGGGGACCAAGTTCGTACTACTAGCCAGTAGTCAGAGGGTACCAGGAAGGCACCAGTTGGCCGTCACCTCGACCAGGTGAGTGGGCGACGCTAGGCTCTGCAGTCTCTCGGACCAGGAGGCGTTGTCGGCGACCACGGTGGAGGTGCGAGCTGTCCCACGACGGATGTCGCTGTCGGCGTCTTGAGTGGACCAGGAGGGTCCGGGGTGCTTCTCGAAAGGATGGAAGCAAGGGCCAGTCTGGAGCAACCAGACCGGCAGTGTTGATTTTCGGATGTCGTCACAGAAGGACACAAGCCAGTGGCTAGTGACCAGACAACGTGCTGAGCAGCGAGCAGAAGGGCCCCACGCAGATCGTGGAGATGCTGGGAGACTGCACTTCGGTGCTGGAGCGGCTCAGGGTCGGGGCTTCTCGGACCCCAGAGCACTCACCAGAGAGTTACCTCGATGGTCGTGCTGGTTTTTAAGAGCGTGCAGGTTCTGATGATGGCCGGTCCCTCGAGGTCTCGTCGCACCCACAGATCACAGCTGAGCTGATGACGTGGGTAGAGGTCAGAGGTGCCAGGGAAGCCGGTTCTCGTCGAGCTGGGCCGTCGGATTCCTTGAGGAAGGACTTACAGCAAACCGCAGCATTCTTAGATGGTGCCCGCTGATGCAGGGTGACTACTCCTTAGCCACAAGGGAGAAATCTTGAGAAGAGTCTTGAAGGTCCTTTCGTAGAAAGTAGTTCTTGATTCAAAGATGATCTAATTTGGAAGGGTCCCCGCTCCGGCCTTTATCCTAAGGAAAGGGGTGGGTACATGACTAGGTCCTGCCCTGAGGGTGGGACCAGGAAGGGGGGTAGTTACACCCCTCTCCCCTGCCGGACTTTCCCCAGGCCAGGGCTGTCGCCCCTGGAACTGGTTCTAACCGGCAGATGCGTAGTGAGCACCGGGGTGCCACTCCGCAGTCACCTTCTCGCAAAAGCCCTACCTACCCAGAATACACAAACCCTGTCTGGGACGGTGCGAACACCGCCCTCGACAGGAAACCCTTTGTCCAAGTGCTCCTCGCTGGAAGGACTCCCAGCAGCAGGAGGTCAGACTCGTGTCTGTGGTGGCAGCATCCATTTTGTGGAGCTGAGGCTTTCGTTAACTTTAACCGGGGTTCACAGTTACGTACATGTCGTGTCCCTCTAGAAGGGCGGAATGCTAACCTCGTCGCCAGAGTTGGTGAGAGGGCAGCATCCCGATTCGTATGACACCTTACTCGACATGTCTTGATAACGCGACACCGAAGTTACCGATGTGGTACGCGTTATCATGGAACAGCCATTGGGTCTTCATTCCGCAAGCTGCAACCGGGCTCGGCTCGGGCCAGAGCCTAGTTCACACGAGGCCATGCACTCTGCCTTCAGGATTGTCAAGGCCTGCCCTAGGAGTGACTGATAGGAACTCGAGTGTCCATTGTATGGTTAGATATAGGGCTACTATATCTAAAGCAAAGGGTGATTACACGACTTCGCCCCAGCTGTCATGCAGCCAGTTGTGTCAAATTTAAGAGGCCAGCCAGGGGTGGCATAATACATGCTGCAGCCCCTGGCGGCCCTGGGTACACCTATGCCCTGCGTTACGGGGTCTGATAAGGTGGCCCAGTACCAATTGGTAAATGCACCTAGGGTACATGGAATCCATTTTAAAGAGAGAGCAGTAGGCCTGGGGTCCTGATTGGCAGGATCCCAGGTCGACTATGTCCAAAACCAGCTAAAACACAGGGCAAAAAGTTGGGGGCAACCATAGTCAGGATGTACCTTCCTACACAACCCCCCCCCAAACGAAAGGAGATAAGGCTATCCTTGTCCAGGTAAGCCTCTATTACCTAAGTGGCCATATAAGGAAGTACCAGCTCTGGCTTGGTTTCCCCCTGTGTCATGGTCCACTAGGCAACCCCTCACCCTAAGGGTATCTGAGGGTCTCCACCATAGGGAATCTCTGTCTCTGGTGTGTCTTGGGAAAGAAGAAGGCTGATGCTGGGATGGAGTACTGAAGTGAGGCTCCTCTACCTTTGGGCTCAACTTCCTCCAATCACCATTCATCATGTGTGCCTTTCTTTCTTTAGCTGAGATGCACTGAGCTCTCAGGGTCAGCCTCTGGCTACCTAAAGCTGGAGGCTGAGTCCCTCTGTTTGGCTTACTGAAGGGACAGGTCAGGTCTGGGGTTTTTAGGCCCCATGTTTGGCTGTGCCCAACAGTGTCCAGCTGTGGGAGTTCCCTAACTACTTTTAAGGGGGATCCCTCAGGAGTCTGTTCTATTTTCACTTGGCTAGGGTTACCAGCTTCAGTGATCCTAATCTGCTGATTAAGGGGTTCTTTTGGACAGGGGGCCCTTTGGGGTCCACCACTGGCCTCCCTGATCTCTTCAGCCCTGGGCTGACTGAGGCAGGGTAGAGAGGTGCAGGTTACCTGCTCCAGACTGGGTCCCACCTGGGAAGGGTCCACTGCCATCAGGGGCTCTGCCAGGCTAGGCCTGACTACCTCTGGGGCAGTTCCTTCAACAGGGGTAGAGTCAGTTCCCTGAGGAGGCTGGCTCTCACCTAGTGTCTGGGAGGGGGAAGACTCTTCTTCCTCCTCAATGCTCTCTGTTTGAGTGGAGTGATCCATTGTTTCAGGCTTCACAACCTCACTATCTGTCTGAGTAGAGGCTGAGACCATTTCAACCTTGCCAACCTTTTCAGGAGGGCACTCAGTCTGTGTTTGGGCTGTGACTGTCACAGCCCTCTTATCCTGCTCTGGAAAGTCTGTCTGAGCCTGGGCAGTGGCTACCACTGCCCTTCCAACCTTTTCAGGGAGGAATGGTGCTTGGACTGGGGCTGTAGCTATTACTGCCCCACTAACCTGTCTGGATAGGCCTATCATTCTGGAATGAGCTTCTTGCTCCACCTCAGCCCATGCTGAGAGTTCCAGGTCATTCCCCAGTAAGCAATCTACAGGTAGGTTATCTGTCACTGCCACTCTCATGGGCCCTGTGACATTACCCCAGCTGAGCTTGACTACTGCCATGGGATGCCTTCTCTTCATTCCATGAATGTCCGTCACCTGATAAGTAAAACCAGGGGTCAGTTGAGCAGAGGGGACCAGATGGTCACTCACCATGGTGAGGCTGGCCCCTGTGTCTCTGAATGCCTCAACTTTCTGACCATTCAATAAAACTTCTTGTCTATACTTTCCCAAAATGTGGGGTCCAGTAGTGAAGTTGGCAAACCCCATGCCAGTCTCACAGACAAGAGTGTGGTCAGGGAACCTGGCTAGGCCATAGTCCTCCTGCTGTCCCAAAGTAATGCCCACCACATTCTTGGGGCCACTCCCACCACCTGGGGGACTACCACTAGTGGTAACAGGAGGTCTAGGAGTATTACTTGGGGGTATGTTTTCCTTATTGCTATTTTTAGGGCACTTGGCATCACTTTTGTAATGGCCCACCTGTTTACAGGTATGGCAATAAGGTTTCTTCTGTTCGGAAGGAGTGTTCTGGGACCCACCACCCTTGTTGGAGTTTTGGGGCCCTTGGGAAGTCTTCTCTGTGGATTTATCCCCACCCTTCTCTTGAGGCTTGGTCGATTCCTTTTTCTGGTCACCACCCTGGTTTTTAGGCCTAACCCTGGTTCTGACCCATTTGTCTGCCCTCTTACCCAATTCCTGTGGAGAGGTCAACTCAGAGTCTACCAGGTGCTGATGTAATAGCTGGTTCTGACAATTATTTAAGATTTGCTCCCTCATAATTAGATTATACAATCCTTTAAAATCAGTAACCTTACTACCCAGTAGCCAGCCTTCAAAAGCCTTAGTGGCACAATCGACAAAGTCAGACCAATCTTGAGACTGCGTTTTCGGGGTATCCCTGAACAGCACCCTGTACTGCTCAGTGGTTAGGCCGAACCCTTCAACGAGTGTATTCTTCAAGACTTGGTAATTGTTAGCGTCCTCTACCCTTGTGGTGAGGAGCTTGTCTCTTCCTTTTCCTTCAAAGGAGAGCCACAAGATAGCTGCCCACTGACTCTGGGGAACACCCTGCACAGTGCAGGCCCTCTCCAAAGCAGTAATCCATTTGTGGATGTCGTCCCCTTGTTTAAAGGGGGGCACTATCTTCCCAAGGTGTTTCGTATCGAAACTCTTTTCCCTATTACTAGGTACATTGCTGCCACCAGTGGGGACTACCCCACTTAACTGCTGCTCTCTAGCAAAGGCAAGCTTTTCCTTGGCCAGGGCAAGTTCTTCCCTTTCGATCCGCAGATTAGCCGCCCTTTCCTTAGCTTCGTACACTCTCCTCTGAGGGGACGTCATCCCTCTTTGAGAAGAGTTGTGAGAGCCATTGGTTCGAATGGATCTGTTAGAGCCTCTTGATAGAGACCTAACTCGTCCACTCCCAATGTTAAGCGCACCTGACAGTAGCGCCGGGGGTCCCCCAGTACCACTATCATGTCTGCTTAAGTTGGACCGTGTCAGTCTGCCAACTTCTACCTGTCCCTTATCTGCCTCGTCCCCAGAGAGATCCTCATCCTCATCCTCCTCCCCATCTTCGTTCTCAGTTGCGAGGTGAATGAGGTCAGGATCGTCCCGGGTTCCCTCGAGGGGAGGCATGCCTCCTTCTGGATTAGAAGGGCTAAGAAGCTTCTCAGCCTTTCTGGCATCATAAGTCTCTAGGAGACCAATCAGAAAGGAGGTGGTGGGGTTAGCCCCTTGCTTAATTTTCCTAGAGGTACATACTTGTCGTAACTCATGGAAGTTAAGCGCAGTATATCTTGACGGGATGACCTGTGGAGGGTCAACTGACACCAGGGGAGACTCAGTGTTTCCTCCTGTGACCGACATACTGCTTCTAGTGTGGTGTAAGTGATGCACCTACCTACACTATGTGTTTACCTACTTTTCCCTTGCTAAGAGCTGTAGCCAAGGTGTGCTAAGCCTTGAGGAGCTACAACAGCTGGTTCAGTAGAACTCAGAGTATTCTAAGCTTTAGTTATATGTACTAACAGTACTTGTGCGATCTTTCACAAGATATTCTTAGGATACGTGTGGTAAAACAACAGCAAGCTCAAATCCCAACCGCTGCTCACCAATGTGAGAAGTTGGCCCGATATGCAACGTTCGCTATTCTAGCGACCGCTATGTATCGTTCCAACGACCCTTATGGTGTTTGGTTGTAAGTCAACCTATAGACCAGCTATCCTAGTAGCGTGGATACGAGCAGTCTAAGGCTAAAGACTCGAGAGGGCGCGTTAAGCCAGCTGTTTACCACACATGTACCCCTTGAACACCCAGTGAAAGGACACCACACAAGTGTTATGAAAATAAACAGTATATTTATTAAGAATCACAACAGCCCTGTACTCTTTATGAGGACAGGGTACTAAGCACAAACCAAATCTCTTTAGTAAATACTTCAAGTGCACAGTTTAAAACAAGTGTCCGGGGACACGGAAAGGTTAAGGCAAGTCGGAAGCGAGGGACTCGGGACCCTAGAGTAAGGAGGCTATGCAGGCACTGAAATGCCGAGTTACCTAGCCACGAGGGCTGCGGCTGCAAGTCTTACAGGCGTCGGGGTCTTCGCTGACGAGCCAGGAGCCGGAAGAAAAGGAGTTGCTGGCCGGCGACCAGTGATGAATAGTTCGTAGAGATCCAAGCCTGGATCGGAGATTGATGAAAACCTGAAAGCAGAGGGGACCAAGTTCGTACTACTAGCCAGTAGTCAGAGGGTACCAGGAAGGCACCAGTTGGCCGTCACCTCGACCAGGTGAGTGGGCGACGCTAGGCTCTGCAGTCTCTCGGACCAGGAGGCGTTGTCGGCGACCACGGTGGAGGTGCGAGCTGTCCCACGACGGATGTCGCTGTCGGCGTCTTGAGTGGACCAGGAGGGTCCGGGGTGCTTCTCGAAAGGATGGAAGCAAGGGCCAGTCTGGAGCAACCAGACCGGCAGTGTTGATTTTCGGATGTCGTCACAGAAGGACACAAGCCAGTGGCTAGTGACCAGACAACGTGCTGAGCAGCGAGCAGAAGGGCCCCACGCAGATCGTGGAGATGCTGGGAGACTGCACTTCGGTGCTGGAGCGGCTCAGGGTCGGGGCTTCTCGGACCCCAGAGCACTCACCAGAGAGTTACCTCGATGGTCGTGCTGGTTTTTAAGAGCGTGCAGGTTCTGATGATGGCCGGTCCCTCGAGGTCTCGTCGCACCCACAGATCACAGCTGAGCTGATGACGTGGGTAGAGGTCAGAGGTGCCAGGGAAGCCGGTTCTCGTCGAGCTGGGCCGTCGGATTCCTTGAGGAAGGACTTACAGCAAACCACAGCGTTCTTAGATGGTGCCCGCTGATGCAGGGTGACTACTCCTTAGCCACAAGGGAGAAATCTTGAGAAGAGTCTTGAAGGTCCTTTCGTAGAAAGTAGTTCTTGATTCAAAGATGATCTAATTTGGAAGGGTCCCCGCTCCGGCCTTTATCCTAAGGAAAGGGGTGGGTACATGACTAGGTCCTGCCCTAAGGGTGGGACCAGGAAGGGGGGTAGTTACACCCCTCTCCCCTGCCGGACTTTCCCCAGGCCAGGGCTGTCGCCCCTGGAACTGGTTCTAACCGGCAGATGCGTAGTGAGCACCGGGGTGCCACTCCGCAGTCACCTTCTCGCAAAAGCCCTACCTACCCAGAATACACAAACCCTGTCTGGGACGGTGCGAACACCGCCCTCGACAGGAAACCCTTTGTCCAAGTGCTCCTCGCTGGAAGGACTCCCAGCAGCAGGAGGTCAGACTCGTGTCTGTGGTGGCAGCATCCATTTTGTGGAGCTGAGGCTTTCGTTAACTTTAACCGGGGTTCACAGTTACGTACATGTCGTGTCCCTCTAGAAGGGCGGAATGCTAACCTCGTCGCCAGAGTTGGTGAGAGGGCAGCATCCCGATTCGTATGACACCTTACTCGACATGTCTTGATAACGCGACACCGAAGTTACCGATGTGGTACGCGTTATCATGGAACAGCCATTGGGTCTTGATTCCGCAAGCTGCAACCGGGCTCGGCTCGGGCCAGAGCCTAGTTCACACGAGCCCATGCACTCTGCCTTCAGGATTGTCAAGGCCTGCCCTAGGAGT
Source organism: Lissotriton vulgaris (assembly GCF_964263255.1). Classification (NCBI taxonomy): domain Eukaryota; kingdom Metazoa; phylum Chordata; class Amphibia; order Caudata; family Salamandridae; genus Lissotriton; species Lissotriton vulgaris. The sequence goes on from NC_141688.1 coordinate 273,645,138, forward strand.
GACTGATAGGAACTCGAGTGTCCATTGTATGGTTAGATATAGGGCTACTATATCTAAAGCAAAGGGTGATTACACGACTTCGCCCCAGCTGTCATGCAGCCAGTTGTGTCAAATTTAAGAGGCCAGCCAGGGGTGGCATAATACATGCTGCAGCCCCTGGCGGCCCTGGGTACACCTATGCCCTGCGTTACGGGGTCTGATAAGGTGGCCCAGTACCAATTGGTAAATGCACCTAGGGTACATGGAATCCATTTTAAAGAGAGAGCAGTAGGCCTGGGGTCCTGATTGGCAGGATCCCAGGTCGACTATGTCCAAAACCAGCTAAAACACAGGGCAAAAAGTTGGGGGCAACCATAGTCAGGATGTACCTTCCTACAGGCTTTTTTCCACTTATCCAAATGTAACTGCATGATTGGTACCTCAGTACATCCGATTACCTTTCACATTTAAGTGGAAATTCCCCTCTGGGCATCCTGTAAATCCCTCCGTTCTTTTCTGTGAAACATCTATCCTTATTTCTTTTCATACTTTATTTAATTCTCTATGCAACACGAGCACTTTATACAGGATTGTTTTATATTTTTTTGAGTTCACAGCTGCTTGCAAGGGTCTTACACATCGCTTAGAAGGGTAGTGCTTTTGGATATATTTTTTCAAAATATAACAGCATTTATTTCCTGATTTATGAAGCGACTCCTATCCAGCATTAATTGTAACACTTTATGGATTTATACTTTTGAGAGTAACACATAAATGCACATGCTTTTATAGATTCCGCATTTTACGGGGAATCTGTCCAATGTGTAAATATGTAAATATTGAATTGGTGTATATAGATGAATTAAGAGATAAAAGCATATATATTTTGTGATATTTCTTATAGAGCACCATCGTATAAATAGATTGTATATATACAGTGTAATATTGCCATTTGTATATAGATATATTTTTGATAAGATTGGGTAACTTATTTTTATTTTTACTTTTTCAGTGAACTGTATTTGGATATGAGATGCTTCTTTTCATGTATTACTTAAATACTGATTGATATGTACTATGCCGTTCTACAGCAATGAATTGAATTTGAAAATGTTGGGCACTGGCCCTCAATTCTGTACTACTGCCGTTATATTACTTGTCTAGCGGCATTAGGAAAGTTTAATTATGCACATATCACTTTAAGCGCTAAGCCGCTCCCATGTTTTGGTGTATTTAAGACCCTTGTCTGTTTCAATCAACGTCATGTGATCAAGCCTCGTTTGGAGGTGAAACGCGTTATGGCGGATGGCTGGGGTGATTACTGAATAAATCACCGAAAAATTTAGCACTAAATCTGGGCTCACTCTCGTTATTCTATATCTACATGCGGAAGAGAATGGCGTTTTCTTCATTATATATATATATTCACTGACAAAACCATAGGTTTCACACCAGTTATAGTTAGCAGGAAATTTTACTGACATAAAACCATTGAAATTCCCACGTTATAGTTAGTTGGACTCACTATAACTTGCGCGCCTGCAATGCACTGCTGATGACATCACATATTACATCACTCATGACATGGTCAGTGACATCACTCATGACATCACTGATGACACCATCCAGTGAATGTGTGTCTTTCTGAAAAATAAATTTGTTTTATATATGTATTTGTAAAGGTCGATGGAAGAATAAATGTTTAAATAAGTATGTAAATGGAAGATTTTTAAAAAAAAAATTGGTTGGTTAACTGGCTTATTAAGTGTATCTTAGTGAATACATATATTAGCGAGTATTGTTTAAATATTTAAATGTTTGTATCAGTGTTTCTCTTTGTGTATAAGTGGCTGCAGGGGTTGGTGACTGACTCACTGTTTGTATGTGTTTTGAAGACAGCATATGTGCAGGACTGTATGGGTGGATGAGTGTGTATATGTGTGTGTTAGTGAGTGAATGACTGTCTCACTAGTGTCTTCATTAGTAACGACATATGTTTTAATCTAGTATATGTGAGTATTGATGTATATAAGTGAGTATAGTATATATAGTGAGAGATTGTAGGAGTTCCTGTTTAAATAAGTATGTGTTTCTATAAGTGATTGTTTAAGAGAGTAAGTGTGTAAGTTTCCTTAGAAGTAAGGTGGTAGTGTGTGTATAAATGTATATGCAAATAAATGGATGTTCAATAGTTTATTTGCATGTGTGAGTATGTGTGTGAGTAACTTTTGGATGACTGCTGATGTGTAACAGGATGTATAGGTGTATCACTACATATAATGAGTGAGTATATATATGAGTAACTATATAGAACTGTTGGTGAATGAGTGGATGTGTATATAGATGGTGGAATTACTGAATTGGTTGTTGTTACTGGTTTGGGTACCTCCATTTTTTTGAAAATGTTTGTTTCTATTTATGAATATGTGTTTCAAGCGTTACATTACACTGAAATTAGGTCTGTCACTCTGTCACAAGGATGGTGTCATCAGTGATGTCATGAGTGATGTCACTGACCATGTCATGAGTGATGTAATATGTGATGTCATCAGCAGTGCATTGCAGGCGCGCAAGTTATAGTGAGTCCAACTAACTATAACGTGGGAATTTCAATGGTTTTATGTCAGTAAAATTTCCTGCTAACTATAACTGGTGTGAAACCTATGGTTTTGTCAGTGAATTTAATAGGTTTTTTAAATGCTAATTCCGAACTATAACTGGTGTGAAACCTATGGTTTTTTCAGTGAATTTCAAAGGTTTTTTAAATGCTAATTCCTAACTATAACTGGTGTGAAACCTATGGTTTTTTCAGTGAATTTCAAAGGTTTTTTTAATGCTAATTCCTAACTATATAAGACCTGAAAGCCCACCAGGAATCATCAGTATGCGCCAGGTGACTGCATTGCAGAGAGGTGTAATGAAGCCACAACCCTTTTTACACCTCTCTGCAACGCAACCCCCGTGCATGTTTAAAGAGGGGGAACTAATTCCCCTTGCATACTGGGGGCCCCTGGGGGCCAATTAGCCCACCTGGAACCTCCAGTATGCGACAGGGGCTGCATTGCAGAGGTGTAATGAGACTATGCCTGTGAGAAGTTGGCCTGATAGGTAGTGTTTCCAATTCTGGAACCACTGGTTATCAGTCCAAACAAACCCCAAAGATGTCAGGTTGTAAGTCAACCTTGTAGACAAGCTATCCTAGTGGTAGCATGGACTAAGCAGCCTTAAAGGCTTAACTTAAGAGGTCGTGTTAAGCGAGCTTGTTTTACCACATACAATCCTGTAATCAAATGAAAGGACACCACACAAGTATATATTATAAAAATATATGTATTTATTACTAAATTACTCCCCAGTACTCTTTATGAGGAAAGGGGCACAAGCGTTAAATCAAAAGCACTGTTACACATAGAAAGTTGGCACAATTATGGCTGAGGGCGGGGGGCCACTCAGACCATATATAAAAAAAGTGGTATAAGTAACACTTTACGAACAATGGTTAGGCCTAGGGCCTAGAGATTCGCTGGGAGCAGTCAGGACAAGCAATGAAGAAGTCGGGAGTAGCCCACAGGAGACGGATGCAGCACGGAAAGTGCAGCGCGCACCAATGCACTGTCAATGGTGCGTAAAAGTCAGTTAAAGTGAATAAAAAGATACTTCCGCTGAACCTAGGAACATAAAACTTTAGACACAGACCCTAGAGGTGTGTACCAGTGTAAAGACACCGGCGTTGCAAAGTTACCTCACCCACAGGCCGTGGGTGCACAGGGTCGAAGTGGCGTCGGGTTCTGTCACGCAGGTTCTGGGTGCTTGGAGCTGTTGCAGCTGCAGGCGCTGTGAAGCAGAAGTGTCCGGTGCGATCCAAGGGTGGATCGATGTAGAAAAGTACCTGAAAGCAGAGGGGACAGAGTCTGGGTCACTCAGCAGTGACCAGGGTGGAACCAGGACGGAACCAGGCAATGTCGGGCGCAATCAGGCGGTTGTCGATAGGCTTCTCTCCGCTGTCACGTGGGCTCTGGGGCATCTGCGACGTCCAGGAGCAGGTCACGATCTGTCCCACGTAGGCTCTCGCCGTCAGCACCGTCGGCTTGAAGATTGTAGCAAACAGCACATGGCAAAAGCAATCCACGCGGAACCGGGAGATTGCTTATCACTCGAACCAGGAGGGTCAGAGTGGGTGCTCCTTTTCACAGGAGCTGATGCAGATCTGGAGCAACCAGAAAAGCAGGTCGTATTTCGAAGTTCGTCGGCACAGGGGCCACAAGCCAGCTGGCAAGTGACCGGGCCAACGCGTCGAGCGCACCCAAGCAGAAGGGCCCCACGCAGCACTCAGCGAGTGTGGAGGGGTGAGCTTTGGTGCAAGTGGAGCTCGGGGCTGGGGCTTCTCAAACCCCGGTGTACAGCTTTGAGGGTCACTCGTGGGCCGCACGGTCAGCGTCTCGTGGCCTTTTCAAGATGGCGTGCCCCACGCTTCCGGTCGCCTCCACGGGTCTCAGCTCTGCAGGGACTGTGGATCGGGCAGGTAGAAGGCAGGCAAGCTTGATCTCGTCGATCTCTGTCGCTCGAGTTCCGGCGGGAACTGCAACAAAGCAAGGGTCGAGGGCTGGATGGTGCCTGTTTGCACAGGGTGGTCACTCCTTGACCACAAGGGAGATTCTTCAGTCTTCTCACGTCGTGTAGAAAGTCGAAGGGTCCAGATTTCGTTTCTTATGTTTCTTCAGGATGATCTGAGGTCCGTTGGGACTGCTCCCCCTCTTATTCGAATCTAGGGGGTTGGACATCCTGCTAGGTCCCCTCCTATGGGTGGGACCCAGGAAGGGGTTGGTTACACCCCTCTCCTTTGATCCTGGCCGCGCTGGGACAGGGGCTGGGAGGCCCCAGAACCGGTTTGGCCGGATCCTGCAAGGGGCAGCCTTGTGCTCCCCAGGCAGTGTCTGGTTTCATTGAAACCTCCCTACTCCAATCCACTATCTCCTGTCTGGGGTGGTTTGACACCGCCCTGTGACAGGAAACTCTTTGTCCAGGCCTCCTCTGCCGGGTTTCGGTCAGCAGCAGGAGGTCAGACCCGTGTCTGTGGCAGGGGCATCCATTTTGTGGATCTGAGGCTCATTTTAAATCAACCGCGTTTCAGTAAAGTAACATGTCTTCTCCCTCTAGAAGGGTGGAATGCTATCCCCGTCGCCAGAACTGGCGAGGGGATAGTATTCCAATTCGTATGACACCTTACACGACATGTTTTGATAAAGCCAAACCAAAGTTGCTATATAACCGCGAGGATTATAATGCGCTTAAGAGTATATGGTATGGCATTATCCCGGATCAGCTTAGGGAGTTGTTCCCGACAGCTGCAGACAGGCTCAGCTCACGCCAGAGCACCATCTCACATAAAACCACGCACTCTGCCTCCAGGATTGATGAGGCCTTCCATAGGAGTGGCTTACAGGCTATATATGTGTCCAGATATAGGTTTAGATATAGGTATACTATATCTAAGCAAGGGGTGATTACACCCACTTGCCCCAGCTGAGTGATCAGCCAGTTGTGTCAATTTAGATAGCCAGCCAGGGGTGGCAAAAGATATGCTGCAGCCCCTGGTAGGCCTTGGATGCACCTATGCCCTGGGCACCTATAGTGCTCTGTACAGGGGCTGATAAGGTGACCCAAGCCAATCTAGTTATGCACCTAGGGTACATGGAATCCATTTTACAGAGAGAGCAGATAGCCTGGGGCCCTGATTAGCAGGGAACCAGGCCAACTAAGTCGAAAACCAGCTAAACACAGGGCAAAAAATCTGGGGTAACCATAGTCAGGTAGCCACCTTCCTACATAACCCCCCCCCAAACGAAAGGAGATAAGGCTATCCTTGGCCAGGTAAGCCTATATTGCCTGAGTGGCCATATAAGGAAGTACCTGCACTAGCATGGGTACCCCCTGTCTCATGGTCCACTAAGCAGTCCCTCGCCCTAGGGGTATTAGAGGGTCTCCACCATAGGGAATCACTACCTTGGGTGTGTTTATGCAAAGTTAAAGGCTGGTTTGGATATGGAGTATTGAAGTGAGGCTCCACTATTTTTGGGCTCAACTTCCTCCAATTATCTTCCACCATGTGTGCCTTTCTTTCTTCAACTGAGTTGCACTGAGCTCTCAGGGTCAACCTCTGGCTACCTAAAGCTGGAGGCTGGGTCCCTCTGTTTGGCTTGCTGGAGGGACAGTTCAGGTTTGGGCCCTTTGGGTCCCAGGTTTGGCTGTGCCCAACAGAATCCATCTGTGGGAGGTCCCTAACTGTTTTTAAGGGGGCTCCCTCAGGAGTTTTTAAAGTTTTCACCTTACTAGGCCTACTAGTTTTGGTGCCCCTAATCTGTTGATGGGGGTGCTTTATTTGACAGGGGGCCCTCTGGGTCTCACTGTCCTTCTTGTCCTCTGCAGCCCTGGGCTGACCGAGGCCAGGTAGAGAGGGGCAGGTTACCTGCTCCAGACTGGATCCCACCTGAGAAGGGTCCACTGCCATCAGAGGCTCTGTCAGGCCAGGCCTAACAACCTCTGGGGCCGTTCCTTCATCAGGGGTAAGATCAGTTCCCTGAGGAGGCTGATCCTGTCCTACTGTCTGGTGAGGGGGAGATTTCTCTTCCTCCTCCATGCTCTCAGTTTGGGTGGAGTGATCCATCATTTCAGGCTTCACAACACACATATCTGTTTGAGTTTGGGCTGTGGCCATCACAGCCCCACCAACCTTTTCAGGAGGAGACTCAGTTTGGGTTTCTGCTGTTATCATAACAGCTTTGCTATTCTGTCTGGGAAGAGCTTCTGGTAAAGATGGGGCAGAGAGTTGCTCAGCCCTACCAACCTTTTCAGGAAGGACATCTTGAATTGGGGCCATAGCCAGTACAGCCCCACTAACCTTTCCATTGGAATTTACCATTCTAGAATGGATTTCCTGTTCAACCTCAGCCCAGGCTGAGATTTCCAAATCATTACCCAGTAGACAGTCTACAGGCAAGTTTGGTGACACTGCCACTCTCTTTGGGCCAATGACACCTCCCCAGCTGAGACTTACTACTGCCATGGGATGATTTGTTTGGATACCATCAATGTTTGTTACCTGGTATGTGGCACCTGGTAAAAGTTGCTTAGAGGGGACTATACAGTCAGCCACCATGGTGATGCTAGCCCCTGTGTCTCTAAAAGCTTCAACTTTCAAACCATTGATGATGGGTTCCTGTCTATATTTGCTCAAGGTATTTGGGCAAACAGAGAAGTTGGCAAACCCCATGCCAGTCTCATAGACACGATTATTTGGGGATGGAGACCTGGATAGGCCAGGGTCCCCTTGGGCTCCAAAAGTAAACCCACCCAGATTCCTGGGTGTGCTCCCACTTCCTGGGGGATTACTGCTGACAGTAACAGGAGGTGTTGGAGCTGGCTTTGGAGGTATGTTTTCTTTATTGCCATTCTTGGGACAACAGCTGTCTGTTTTGTAATGCCCAACCTGTTTACAGGCATGGCAATAAGGCTTTTTCTCTGTTGAAGAAGTGTCTTGGGACCCACCCCCCTTCTTGGAGTTTTGGGGCCCTGGGGAAGTGTTTTCTTTACTTTTATCCCCACCCTTATCTTGAGGCTTGGTAGACTCCTTCTTCTGGTTATTGTCCTGATTCTTAGGCCTAATCCTGGTTCTGACCCACTTATCTGCCCTCTTTCCCAATTCTTGGGGAGAGGTCAAATCTGAGTCCACCAGGTGCTGGTGTAAGAGCTGGTTTTGACAATTACTAAGGATCTGCTCCCTCATAATCAAATTATACAATCCTGTGAAGTCATGTACTTTACTGCCATTCAGCCAACCCTCCAGAGCCTTAGTTGCACAATCAACAAAATCAGTCCAGTCCTGAGTCTGTGTCTTCTGGGTATCTCTGAACTTTAACCTGTACTGTTCAGTGGTTAAGCCAAACCCATCTATCAGAACACTCTTCAGGACTTTGTAATTGCTGGCATCCTCATGTCTGACAGTGAGGAGCCTATCCCTCCCTTTCTCTGAAAAGGAGTACCATAAGATTGCTGCCCACTGTTCCTCAGGAACCTGCTGTACCATGCAGGCTCTCTCCAGAGCAGTCATCCATTTGTGGATGTCATCCCCTTCCTGATAGGGGGGCACAATCTTTGTCAGGTTTCTACTATCATAGGACCTGGGTTTTTCTTTAGGAATTTTGCTGCCACCAGTGGCATCTAAGCCACACAATTTTTTCTCTCTTGCTAAAGCAAGTTTAGCTTGAGCCAAGGCTACCTCTTCCCTTTCTATTTGGAGTTGGACAGCCCTCATCCTGGCCCTATGCTCTTTTCTCTGGGAGGAAGTCATTCCTCTTTGAGATTCTCTTGAGGCACTAGAAAGGTGAGAGTCCCTTGACAGAGATCTCTCCCTTCTATTACCTGGGAGAATTTGGTTATGAGATCTGGAGTGGTGCTGGCCCCCTCCATTCCCATGTAGGTCCAAGTTGGCCTGGTTAAGCCTGGCAACCTGTACCTGGTTTCCCACCTGATCCTGATCTTCAGGCTCTTCTACATCAGAGCCTTCCTCTTCTTCTTCCTCCACTACATCATCTTGAAGATCCTCATTCTCAGGGGAGTTTATCCCTTCCTCTGTTTCTAAGGGAGTCTGACTCACCTTGTCTAGGTCATCCTTTTCTAGGAGAGCTACTAGGGAAGGAATGGTAGGGCCTCTGCCCTTTTTTAGCCCCCTGGCTGTGCACAAGGCACTCAGGTCTTTGTGGCTAAGGTTGTCATATCTGGATGTTGTCCCTATAGGATCAACTATTACAGGAGCAGAGCCTGAAGCTCTATCTGTATCAGACATGACTGCTAGTGAGGTGTAAGTGGTGCACTTACCTACACTAAGTGGTTTCCTACTGTACCTTGCTAGTGAGTTGTAGTCAGGGTGTGCTAATCCCTTTAATCTACAACTACTAAGTTCAGTAGAACTTAATATGCTAAGCTTTTGATTTATATGTACCTAGAGGTACTTGATGTGATCTTTCAATTTGATAAAGATTGCAATGGTAAAACAAACAGCAAGCTCAAATCCGCACCGCTGCACACCAATGTGAGAAGTTGGCCTGATAGGTAGTGTTTCCAATTCTGGAACCACTGGTTATCAGTCCAAACAAACCCCAAAGATGTCAGGTTGTAAGTCAACCTTGTAGACAAGCTATCCTAGTGGTAGCATGGACTAAGCAGCCTTAAAGGCTTAACTTAAGAGGTCGTGTTAAGCGAGCTTGTTTTACCACATACAATCCTGTAATCAAATGAAAGGACACCACACAAGTATATATTATAAAAATATATGTATTTATTACTAAATTACTCCCCAGTACTCTTTATGAGGAAAGGGGCACAAGCGTTAAATCAAAAGCACTGTTACACATAGAAAGTTGGCACAATTATGGCTGAGGGCGGGGGGCCACTCAGACCATATATAAAAAAAGTGGTATAAGTAACACTTTACGAACAATGGTTAGGCCTAGGGCCTAGAGATTCGCTGGGAGCAGTCAGGACAAGCAATGAAGAAGTCGGGAGTAGCCCACAGGAGACGGATGCAGCACGGAAAGTGCAGCGCGCACCAATGCACTGTCAATGGTGCGTAAAAGTCAGTTAAAGTGAATAAAAAGATACTTCCGCTGAACCTAGGAACATAAAACTTTAGACACAGACCCTAGAGGTGTGTACCAGTGTAAAGACACCGGCGTTGCAAAGTTACCTCACCCACAGGCCGTGGGTGCACAGGGTCGAAGTGGCGTCGGGTTCTGTCACGCAGGTTCTGGGTGCTTGGAGCTGTTGCAGCTGCAGGCGCTGTGAAGCAGAAGTGTCCGGTGCGATCCAAGGGTGGATCGATGTAGAAAAGTACCTGAAAGCAGAGGGGACAGAGTCTGGGTCACTCAGCAGTGACCAGGGTGGAACCAGGACGGAACCAGGCAATGTCGGGCGCAATCAGGCGGTTGTCGATAGGCTTCTCTCCGCTGTCACGTGGGCTCTGGGGCATCTGCGACGTCCAGGAGCAGGTCACGATCTGTCCCACGTAGGCTCTCGCCGTCAGCACCGTCGGCTTGAAGATTGTAGCAAACAGCACTTGGCAAAAGCAATCCACGCGGAACCGGGAGATTGCTTATCACTCGAACCAGGAGGGTCAGAGTGGGTGCTCCTTTTCACAGGAGCTGATGCAGATCTGGAGCAACCAGAAAAGCAGGTCGTATTTCGAAGTTCGTCGGCACAGGGGCCACAAGCCAGCTGGCAAGTGACCGGGCCAACGCGTCGAGCGCACCCAAGCAGAAGGGCCCCACGCAGCACTCAGCGAGTGTGGAGGGGTGAGCTTTGGTGCAAGTGGAGCTCGGGGCTGGGGCTTCTCAAACCCCGGTGTACAGCTTTGAGGGTCACTCGTGGGCCGCACGGTCAGCGTCTCGTGGCCTTTTCAAGATGGCGTGCCCCACGCTTCCGGTCGCCTCCACGGGTCTCAGCTCTGCAGGGACTGTGGATCGGGCAGGTAGAAGGCAGGCAAGCTTGATCTCGTCGATCTCTGTCGCTCGAGTTCCGGCGGGAACTGCAACAAAGCAAGGGTCGAGGGCTGGATGGTGCCTGTTTGCACAGGGTGGTCACTCCTTGACCACAAGGGAGATTCTTCAGTCTTCTCACGTCGTGTAGAAAGTCGAAGGGTCCAGATTTCGTTTCTTATGTTTCTTCAGGATGATCTGAGGTCCGTTGGGACTGCTCCCCCTCTTATTCGAATCTAGGGGGTTGGACATCCTGCTAGGTCCCCTCCTATGGGTGGGACCCAGGAAGGGGTTGGTTACACCCCTCTCCTTTGATCCTGGCCGCGCTGGGACAGGGGCTGGGAGGCCCCAGAACCGGTTTGGCCGGATCCTGCAAGGGGCAGCCTTGTGCTCCCCAGGCAGTGTCTGGTTTCATTGAAACCTCCCTACTCCAATCCACTATCTCCTGTCTGGGGTGGTTTGACACCGCCCTGTGACAGGAAACTCTTTGTCCAGGCCTCCTCTGCCGGGTTTCGGTCAGCAGCAGGAGGTCAGACCCGTGTCTGTGGCAGGGGCATCCATTTTGTGGATCTGAGGCTCATTTTAAATCAACCGCGTTTCAGTAAAGTAACATGTCTTCTCCCTCTAGAAGGGTGGAATGCTATCCCCGTCGCCAGAACTGGCGAGGGGATAGTATTCCAATTCGTATGACACCTTACACGACATGTTTTGATAAAGCCAAACCAAAGTTGCTATATAACCGCGAGGATTATAATGCGCTTAAGAGTATATGGTATGGCATTATCCCGGATCAGCTTAGGGAGTTGTTCCCGACAGCTGCAGACAGGCTCAGCTCACGCCAGAGCACCATCTCACATAAAACCACGCACTCTGCCTCCAGGATTGATGAGGCCTTCCATAGGAGTGGCTTACAGGCTATATATGTGTCCAGATATAGGTTTAGATATAGGTATACTATATCTAAGCAAGGGGTGATTACACCCACTTGCCCCAGCTGAGTGATCAGCCAGTTGTGTCAATTTAGATAGCCAGCCAGGGGTGGCAAAAGATATGCTGCAGCCCCTGGTAGGCCTTGGATGCACCTATGCCCTGGGCACCTATAGTGCTCTGTACAGGGGCTGATAAGGTGACCCAAGCCAATCTAGTTATGCACCTAGGGTACATGGAATCCATTTTACAGAGAGAGCAGATAGCCTGGGGCCCTGATTAGCAGGGAACCAGGCCAACTAAGTCGAAAACCAGCTAAACACAGGGCAAAAAATCTGGGGTAACCATAGTCAGGTAGCCACCTTCCTACAATGCCCCTTGTTACACCTCTCTGCAACGCAGCCCACTGCCGCGTTTGCAGAGGGGGAACTAATTCCCCTTGCATACTGGGGGTCCCTGGGGTCAACTAGTCCACCAGGAGCCTCCAGTATGCGCGAGGGAGCTGCATTGCAGAGAAGTGTAATGAGGCCACACCCTTGTTACACCTCTCTGCAATGCAGGCCACTGGCGCGTTTGCAGAGGGGGGACTAATTCCCCTTGCATACTGGGGGTCCCTGGATCATATCTGCCCAAACACCGATATTCCGAACGATTGTAAATGACTTTTCTTGAGAAACATTTGGATTTGGATTATCATGTCCTATACTTTGGAATTTTTGAAAGACTGACTTTGAGGATGCTATAAATTACTCAAGTCTGCCCGAATTGTGTGGGTAAAATTGATACCTAGTCACTTTGAATAAGAATATACTTATGTCTCGTCTAACATTTGGAAGAAATATCTAGTTATATGACAACTGGATACCGACATAACTTGAAGGAAATAAGAACGCCCTGAAGAAGTTCTGTTGTACAGAACGAAACCTTTCGGCTGGCTGTGGTACATAAACTTAAGGAAAATAAAAGCATTTGAATATACACCAAGATTCAGCGCTTCAATAAGGACTCTAAGTGATATGATTTTATTGGACTCATTGTGAAAGTGGTGCTGTGCCAAACTTTGGAATATTCTCCACTACTCTCTACTACTTACTCTCTCCGACTCCACTACTCTCAAATACTCACTGTCTACTACTCATTCTCTACTACTCTACTACTCTCTACTACTCTCTCTCTACTACTCACTCCCTACTACTCGCTACTCGCTACTCCCTACTACTCACTATCTACTTCTCTCTACTACTCACTCTCTACTACTCTCTCCCTACTACTCACTCTTTACTACTCACTACTACTCTCTACTACTCACTCTCTACTACTCACTCTCTACTACTCTCTACTACTCACTCTACTATTCACTCTACTACTCTCTACTACTCACTCTCTGCTACTCTCTCTACTGCTCTCTACTACTCTCTACTACTCACTCTCTACTCTCTATTACTCACTCTCTACTCTCTACCTCTACCTCTCTCTTCTTCTCTCTCTACTAATCTCTACCTCTCTACCGCTACCTCTCTACCTCTCTACCTCTACACCTCTACCTCTCTACCTCTCTCTACACGCACACATATACACATATATGCATATATATATGCATATGCATTTATATATGTATGTGTATGTATAAAAAAACAACAAAACATTTTTTTTTTAAACAGCTACTTATAAAGCTGTCATTCTTTTTCCCCATGGTACACTCCCCGGTACGCGCACCGGTGCGCGTACCGGGCGCTCCCCCCCTTTTATGGCCCCCACATCAAACCTAGGGGGTCAAGGGGGGGTCTACTCTGCCCCCTTATGGTCATTTCCCTCTTTGTTTTGGCCACCTCTTGTGTCTCGATTTTACCGAGACACAAGATGGCGGCCGCTCCGGACTGTTTAGAATGTTTACAGACACCCGAGAGCCAATCAGCTTTCCTCACGCAAGTCGCGTGGCGTGCACGGTACGCGCACCGGTGCGCGTACCGGTGCGCTGCTATAGATATATATATTTTTTTGAACCTAAATTACTCAAAATCCAGTGGAGCACATATCTTGAGACATAGCAAAGGCACATCGGGCTACCAGTCCCTACAATTTTGCCAAGTTTGGTGGAAATCCATTCAGCCGTTCGGGCTAAAAGTGAAATCGACCGCCCTATGGAAATTAACATGGGGAAAACGCGTTTTGGGACCCCCCTTTTATCTTGGCCCCCGCTTGACGAATCCCCCCCAAACTTTCAGGGAAGGACCGGGGCGCCGCGAGGCCATTTTCAGGAAATTTTCAGGCAGATTCATCAACCGGTGCCAAAGTTATTCCAAATAGAATTTTGAGATTTAACATTGAAAAAAATCCTAACTATAACTACCTACTGGCGGCCCTTAAGCAGCGGGAGGGCACTCGACAGCGCTCTCTCACAGTGTAAGCCTCGCTGCAGCTCGCTTCTCTGTACCTTAAATTCTAGTCAAAGCCGACGCGTTTCGAGGCATTGCGCCTCTTCTTCTTGGGCAGACTGAAAACACACTGCAGGGCTCACCATTCATTTTCTTTTATTAGTAAAAAACACACTTTAGTAGTGGGCGTGGCATCTTTAGCCCGATGGTGTTCTGGGACTTGCAGTTCTTATGGTGAGTACAAATTTAAAGCCTTTCGTGGGTACAGTGCTGTAACAGTCAATTAGGTCCATTTATTTCCTTAGTAGGATCGGTTGCAGAAAAACGGGCTTATTTTCATGCATCAGAGCGCCGTGCCTCGTGGTTTGGAAGGGTTCCACTCCACAGCCTTTTCATATGCTTTTAAATATCAGCAGCGCATGGAACTCACTGCGAGCATTAATGAACTCCAACAGGGACTTCATGTCCCAGCATGCCAGGTACTAAACGATGGACTGCATCTTACATAAATACTGATTGGAGCCATCTGTGCGCTTGCTGAAAGCTGCCCATGAAGAAGAGGCTTGTCCTCGAAACGCGTCGGCACGAACTTTTCATCAAGATGTAGATGCTGGTTTTCTTCCTACAATAAAGCGTTTGCTTTCAGCTGCTGCGAGTGCTGTCTTTGAAGCTTTCGGGCGTTTTATATTTCAATTAAGACCACGGCTGCCCTGCCGTGAAAGACTGCACCGTTTCCAAGAACTGCAAGGAGAGGCTGCGTGGCGACTGTCACTGAACTAAAGCCACGGTCAGTGCAGCAACTGAGGAAATATACAATACCAGCGTGGCATCTTGGAACCTACTACAGGAAGAAAATATGCTTTTAAATATCAGCAGCGCATGGAACTCACTGCGAGCATTAATGAACTCCAACAGGGACTTCATGTCCCAGCATGCCAGGTACTAAACGATGGACTGCATCTTACATAAATACTGATTGGAGCCATCTGTGCGCTTGCTGAAAGCTGCCCATGAAGAAGAGGCTTGTCCTCGAAACGCGTCGGCACGAACTTTTCATCAAGATGTAGATGCTGGTTTTCTTCCTACAATAAAGCGTTTGCTTTCAGCTGCTGCGAGTGCTGTCTTTGAAGCTTTCGGACGTTTTCTAAATTGTGATTTTTAGAAGGGTCAGAAAAGAGAAATCCAAACTAATTTTGAGGATTCAACATCTGAATTTTATGATCTACATATTTATATATTTATATGTATATAGTCATGAAGTTTTTTATACATACTTATTTATTTGCAATTTTGCACATATATGTATATACTTCTGTTATTTTACCCACTTTGGGTTTTATTTTCAATGTACCCTTTTGAAAGCACTTTCTTGAACATGGTGGCTGGTATATAGTCCACCTTTTGTGTCAATGAAAATGAGAATAAATTCCCATGTAACTTTGCGATCACATCATGTGATCAAGACAGTGGATACTGTCGAAACGCGTAATGGCGGGCATGCTGGGCGAGACTGAGCAAAAATAAACGCACTTGTTTGGCACCATTTCCTGGGTTCCTCTCTTCGTTTGTCCATGGCTGTGTGAAACTTTGGCAGCGTTGGATATTGGAGACGAGTTTTTCCTTGATGTATTGCACCTGGAGGCTTCCGTTGGTGCGAGAGGAACCCCTCCCCCTTTGAAGCGGTTTGGCGGCTGGAAGCAGAGAGTTTCGTTTACGGGACTGTCCTTACAAAACTTCGGCTTGAAGTTAACCGCCGAGAACCCCCGGACGCTGAAGATTCCTGCCTGGGTTTCCGGAATCGCGGCGCTTGGTTTCGAGAGGACTAATTGCACGGCGATATTCCGACGAGGTAGGCGAAGAGAGATTGTCCGGTGGGGAGTGTGCCGAGGGCAGCGTCCACGATTTAGCAAAAAGCATTTTGCCTTGGTGAGCGCGTGTCCAAGTCTAACAAGTACGGCTCTGAATATACAAGCCACAGCAGAAGCATGTCCGCGGATGTGTTGCGGAGCAGGGAAGAGGCGGCTCGCCTCGTATTTGTACAACCCCCGGCGGGGGGTACTGACTCTACACGGCCATTGTCCGTTGTGAATACAAATCCGACAGTTCGCGATTTATATAGGAAACTTGAAAAATTAAAAATAAAGGAACAATCCAAATGGTGGGAAAACAAATCGTTGACTATGTATCTGCAGGAGGGACGGGTTCCTAGAGGGTTACGAATCAGCTTAGCCCCTAGTTACGAGACACCCGATCCAGATATGCTCACTGAATGGGCGGAGGCAAACTTAGAATCTTCAGCAAAGCTGATGAAAATACTGGTAAAATATGCTGAATCCGATCGTTGCAAGTTACAAACGCAGATTGAGATTTTGGAAGAGGAGATAGAAGGCATGGGAAGAAGTGAAGCGACGGATAAAATGCGGGCAGAAATGCAAACCCGTCTAACCAAGGAGGAAGATATTATAAAAAAACGGAAAGCCTACAAATTCGAGCGGGACCGCTTGGATTACTTACATGGGCAAATCTTCACCTACGCCAAACGCTATGAAAACATCAAGGCGAGGGCTAGAAAAACACGGGTGGTCGCTCCTGATAATGCTCCAAGTATTCCCTCCTCTTCAGATGCAAGTTCAGTGGGCAGCGGATCCGATAACGAGGGGGCAAGAAGCATGCCGTTGGGGTTTACGGCACTCTCCAAGGCCCAGGAAATGAGCTGTATGTGTCAGGATCGCCGAGACACATTGAGATCCAGAGGACAGACTGGCGGTCAAAACGCCAAAGGGCCAATAGGAAGCGAGGCGAAAGGAGAAAGTGCAACAAAAGGCAAAACAAACAGCAGCCAAAAGAAAAACCGCTGGAACAACAAAAAAGCGGCAAAAACACAGGCAGCAGCCCCAACACAATAATGAATCTGACCACTTTGAAATTGACTGAGAAAGAAACCAATATCTTAAGTCTAGGTTTATTGTTTTGCCCTCCGTGCAACTTTAATTATGCAGACACAAGAATGGATGCTTTCCGCTTTGTGAGGAAATTAAAGTTGAAAAAATATTTTAGAATGCAACCGGCGAGAAAGAAAAGACTGGGAGCAACTGAAATAGACTCTGTCACCTTGGAAGCGGGGGACAGAGAGGACTTTGAGGAGATATGGGATTTGCAGGAGGAAATTAATCCCTCAACAATGTTGCCTCTAGTCAGGTCAGGAGTTGATCAGGCTTCTGGGGCTACTCCATTTAAACCAAAATCAGTATTTCTCCCTATAATGCCACATGATAATATTGATGTGTATCAAGACTTAATTACAAAGGACTTGAAACAACTTTATATTACCACTAACAAACGGCGGAGAGTGTTGAGCAACCAAAATCTGAGTTTCAACACCCTTGTGAAGAAGCTGGAATCAGACAATACCATTCTGGTCCGCCAAGCAGATAAGGGTGGTAATATAGTACTGTGGCCACGCCAGATGTATATCGAGGAAGCGGAGAAGCAATTACAGGACCATTCATGTTACAGAAGGAGCAACTTGGGAGCTGTAAGGTTGGCATGGGAAGACCAGAAGGCCAAACTAATTGCATGGAAATGCAGCAATCCAATAACAAAGGAGGAGCTGGGGTTTTTGAAAAAGGAATTCCCGGTTATCCCTTCTTTTTACCTGCTCCCAAAAGTTCACAAGAACACTGAAATCCCCCCTGGAAGACCCATAATTTCAGCGATTAACAGTTCCACTGAAAAGATGTCAATTTATATTGATTATTTTTTACAGGACAGTGTTAAAAATTTGGAATCTTACATACAGGATTCTTCAGATTTTGTCAGGAAATTGGGCAATGTTGTTTGGAATCAGGACTGTATACTCATGAACTTAGACGTTACATCCCTATACACGTCTATGCGTCATCAAGACGGTATCAGGGCAGTAAATTATTTCTTGAATAGGAGATCTATCAATTTTTCAGCTCACAATTCCATGTTAACTGCTATGATTAAGATTTGTCTGGAGCAGAATTATTTTTTGTTCAACAGTCAAGTGTATCAGCAGGTCAGAGGGGTAGCTATGGGGGCCTGTTTTTCTCCCAGCCTAGCGTGCTTGCACATGGGCTGGTGGGAGGAACAGGTCCTCATGGTGCAGCATCAGGCCATTATGAGGGGGCATGTACCGGTCTATTTAAGATACATAGACGATCTCTTTTTTATCTGGCAGGGAACTATGCTTGAAGCCCCGGAATTTGTGTTGGCATTGAATTGTAATGATCTTAACCTAGAATTCACCTCCACCATGAGTAAAACCCAGCTCTGTTTTCTAGACATAGAAGTGTATATACATGAAGGAAGTTTAGCCACACGGTTATATAGGAAGCCAACTGCAGGTAACACCATCCTGCACGCAGCAAGCCAACACCCGCATCACTTAATACAAAGCATCCCTTTCGGGGAGATGCTACGTATAAAAAGAATCTGTAGTGATGACGGGGAATGCCTAAGAGCCATGGAAGGAAGCAGATCACGTTTTTTGGCTAGAGGGTATTCACCAAGAGTCATCGCCAGAGCCATGGAACGTGCTAACAATATGACAAGGGCACAGATCCTGGCTCCTAAACCAAAACGTGATACAGATCAAATAGTGACTTCCAAAGATAGCTCAAGGGTAGTGGTTACATATAACCAACAACACAATGAGATTAGGCGAATCTTTAGCCGAAACTGGAACCTGGTGACGGGGGACCCCGTCATTGGTGGGACAGTGGGCAAAAGACCAGAGTTTTCCTTCAGAAAATCCCCCTCTATGTCAGACAGGCTAGTAAAGAACCACTTGGAACTTCCAAGATCTAAAACCTTTATGGAGTTGAAGAAAGGTTTTATAAAATGTTCCAGCTGCAAGGCCTGTAAAAATGGATGCAACACAACACGCTATAGCATCCCATTTAAAGAGGAACCTGTACTAATAACCAAACAATTGTCTTGCAAGACGGAGTTTGCCGTTTACGTGCTGCAGTGCCCCTGTGAACTTAGGTATGTAGGGAGTACCCGGCTTCCGGTTCACAGGAGAGTACTGCAGCACTTGAGGGCAATCTCCAATAATGAACAATCCTACCCGGTGGCACGTCATTTTCAGGCGGTGCATGGGAGTGATCCCAAGCACCTCACCTATTTTGTTATAGACTGTGTGCCACCCCTTAGGAGAGGGGGTAATAGGGATGGGCTACTGAGGGTCCTTGAGACCCGGTACATTTTGGAACTAAACAGCCGTGCCCCTGGAGGTCTTTACGCCAGTGAAGACTTATACACCTGTCTGTAGTTCATATCATCCGTAGCTGTACCCAACCCCTGACTAATTGTATTGTTTTGTAATGACACAACACTGCCTTGTACAAACTTGAAGAGATGCTTTGCACAAACTTGAAAAGATAAGATAACATGACATTGAAACTGTTTTGTATTCCCGGATGGTACTGTGTGTTAACATCTCTCAGCTTAAAGAATTCCAAAGGGAGGGGCTCTTCCCTTTTTTAATAATTTTGAACAATTTCTGTTTGCACTTTTCACCTTAAATATTTTTCTCTTGCACTTTAGCAATGATGGCTGCTCCTTGTTACACTATGGGAATCTATTGATATAAATTGCCAATGTTTACATGAGATTATGTTTACATATAGCACTTGACACTTTATTGAAAAATCCCACTTTGGATATATTTTCTAAATTGTGATTTTTAGAAGGGTCAGAAAAGAGAAATCCAAACTAATTTTGAGGATTCAACATCTGAATTTTATGATCTACGTATTTATATATTTATATGTATATAGTCATGAAGTTTTTTATACATACTTATTTATTTGCAATTTTGCACATATATGTATATACTTCTGTTATTTTACCCACTTTGGGTTTTATTTTCAATGTACCCTTTTGAAAGCACTTTCTTGAACATGGTGGCCGGTATATAGTCCACCTTTTGTGTCAATGAAAATGAGAATAAATTCCCATGTAACTTTGCGATCACATCATGTGATCAAGACAGTGGATACTGTCGAAACGCGTAATGGCGGGCATGCTGGGCGAGACTGAGCAAAAATAAACGCACTTGTTTGGCACCATTTCCTGGGTTCCTCTCTTCGTTTGTCCATGGCTGTGTGAAACTTTGGCAGCGTTGGATATTGGAGACGAGTTTTTCCTTGATATATATATATATATATATATATATATATATATATATGTATATATATATATATATATATATATATATATATTTTTTTTTTTTTTTGTCCCCTGAATCCCCCTCAAGTCAAGTCAAGTCAGATAATTTATATAGCGCGCTACATACCCAGAGGGTCTCAAGGCGCTTGAAGAAGGGTGGGGAATTACATGTCGAATATCCAGGTTTTAAGTTGCTTTCTGAATGCTAGGTGGTTCTGAGTGAGGCGAAGGTGAATGGGTAGTGAGTTCCAGGTTTTAGCCGCCAGGTAGGAGAAGGATCTTCCTCCCATGGTGGTTTTGTTGATGCGAGGTACAGCAGCAAGGGCTTGGTTGGAAGAGCGTAGCTGGCGGGGGGGGGACTGTAGAAGGAAAGTCGAGTGTTGAGGCATTCGGGTCCAAGTTCGTAAAGTGCTTTGTGTGCGTGGGTTAGGAGGCGGAATGTTATCCTCTTATTGACGGGGAGCCAGTGGAGGTTTTTCAGGTGACCAGAAATCTGGTCTTTACGCGGGATGTCTAGTATGAGTCTTGCTGATGCGTTTTGGATGCGTTGGAGTTTTTTCTGAAGTTTTGCGGTGGTACCGGCGTATAGGGTGTTTCCGTAGTCCAGGCGACTTGTAACCAGTGCGTGGGTGACCGTTTTCCTAGTTTCGGTGGGGATCCAGCGAAATGAAGCAAGATGATGAAACGGCGTTAACTTGTCTGGTCATCGAGAGTGAGGAGTCCAGGATGACGCCCAGGTTCCGTGCGTGGTCCGTCGGGATGGGTGCTTTTCCAAGGGCCTCTGGCCACCAAGAGTCGTCCCAGGCGGAGGGGGAGGTACCTAAGATAAGGACTTCTGTTTTGTCTGAATTCAGTTTCAGACGGCTGTGCTTCATCCACTCGGCTACTTCTTTCATTCCTTCATGTAGGTTGGTTTTGGCGGTGTTAGGGTCTTTGGTGAGTGAGAGGATCAGTTGAGTGTCATCAGCGTAGGAGACGATGTTGAGGTTGTGTTGGCGTGCGATGGCCGCGAGGGGGCTCATGTATACGTTGAAGAGGGTGGGGCTGAGTGAAGATCCTTGTGGCACGCCGCAAATGACTTCAGTGGCCTCTGACTTGAATGGTGGGAGGCGGACTCTCTGAGTTCTTCTGGCAAGGAATGAGGTGATCCATTCCAGTGCTTTTCCTTGGATTCCGATGTTTCTGAGGCGTTGTAACAGGGTGCTATGACAGACTGTGTCGAAGGCTGCGGAGAGGTCGAGGAGGATGAGGGCGACTGTGTCTCCATTGTCCAGTAGAGTTCGAATGTCGTCTGTTGCTGCGATGAGTGCGGTCTCAGTGCTGTGTTTGGCTCGGAAGCCGGACTGTGAGGAGTCGAGGGATTTGTTGGTTTCGAGGAAGGCGGTGAGCTGGTTGTTGACAGCTTTCTCGATGACTTTGGCCGGGAATGGAAGGAGCGAGATGGGGCGGTAGTTTTTGAGTTCGGTGGGGTCAGCTGTGGGTTTTTTCAGAAGGGCGCTGAGTTCGGCGTGTTTCCAGCTTTCCGGGAAGGTGGCGGAGTTGAGGGAGTAGTTGATGACGTCTCTGAGGTGTGGTGCTATGATGGAGTCCGCTGTGTTGAAGATGTGGTGAGGGCATGGGTCTGTGGGGGATCCTGAGTGGATGGAGTTCATCAGGCGGATAGTGTCCTCAGTGGAGATTGGGTTCCAGTCATTGTGAGAAGTTGGCCTGATATGTAGTGTTTCCAATTCTGGAACCACTTGGTATCAGTCCAAACAAACCCCAAAGATGTCTGGTTGTAAGTCAACCTTGTTAGACAAGCTATCCTAGAGGTAGCATGGACTAAGCAGCCTTGAAATGAAATGAAAACAATATTTAATAAAGCGCACTGCTGCCAAGCGGCTTCCTGGCGCTGGGAGACCTGGGTCAGAACTCACAGAGGGGGACAAAGGGAACCTAAGAAGGAAAAGCCAAAGAAAAAAGAAAAGTTTTTAGGGCTTTACGGAAATGACTAAAGATAGGGATGGAGCGAAGATGAAGTGGGAGACTATTCCAGAACTGGGGAGCCAGGACAGAAAGACGAGTGCCCCCGGATCTGGATTTGCGAAAACGGGGAATATGAAGAAGGGAGAGAGAAGAAGACCGGAGGGTACGACTGGGAACGTAGGAAGAAATGAGGGAAGTGATGTAAGCAGGGGCAGAGCGAGAGTGGGCACGAAAGGCAAAGCAGGCTAGTTTGAAAAGGGATCTGAAGCGGATGGGGAGCCAGTGAAGGGATTTCAAAGCCGGAGTGATGCGAGAGGATTTAGGGAGGGAGAGAATGAGACAAGCAGCTTGGTTTTGAATGGCCTGTGAACGTCGGGCTTCGTGGGAAGGGATACCCACGTACAGGCCATTGCCATAGTCGAGGCGAGAGATGACTAAAGCCAGGACTATGGTTTTAAGCGCGTCGATGGTAAAAAAGCGAGAGATTTTCCGGATAAGGCGGAGGGAAAGGAAACATGAAGACACAACAGAGCTAATCTGGCTGTGCATGGTTAAGTCAGAACTGACTTTAATGCCAAGGGTACGAACAGAGGAAGAGGGCGTGGGGGGGGGCAAAAGAAGGGGGCCAGTGAGCAGGGGACCAAGGGTTAGAAGGGCCACCCGTGAGGACAAGTTCCGTTTTATCAGGGTTGAGCTTGAGATTGTTAGCGCTCATCCACTCAGAGATAAAAATAAGAGTGGAACTGAACTTGGGAATAGAGTCGGGAGAAGAAGACAGATCAAAGACAAGCTGGAGTTCATCTGCGTAGTTATATACAGAGACCCCCAGCTTGAGAAGGGAAGAAACAAGAGGACAAATGTACAGATTAAAGAGGAGAGGGGAAAGAGAGGAGCCCTGAGGAACACCACAGGTGACCGGACGGGAGGGGGCAGAGAAACCAGAGAGATGAGCGGCCTGATGCCTAGGCATGGGCGGAAAATCCGTTTCGCTCGCGGATTTTGCGGATTTTCGGTAAATTCGCAAAATCCGCAAATCCGCGAGCAGCGGATTTTATGGCTTGCTCGCACTGTTCGCGTGAGTTCGCGGCTTGCCAGTACAACTTCGCACCCCCCGAGTAAGTGCTAAATTGCAGAAATACGATCTTAGCAAAACTGAAACTACTTACCAGGTTCAAAAGTTCAGTAGCCATTTCCTGTAGTGCTTCCTGAGGCGCCCCTCCAGAGTTCAGTTGCCAGTTGCAACTATTATGTGACCCTGCTCTGAACCTCAGAATAGTTACACATATGCCACAAAGGTCCTGAATTACAGCTAAGGGAGACAAGCAGGAGCCAGGCTGGAAGTTAAAATCCATTAATCAGCCCCTAATTCATTATTGTCAGTTGGGGCAGGGCAGGTGTTGTAACTAATTTTGCAACAATGAAAGCACTTAGCAAGTGCAAAAGATCACTAATCAGGAAGCACTAAGGAAGCAGGTGCCAGCTAAAAAAATATTCTGTGACACATTAATCAGCCCCAAATTAATTCAGGTCACTTGAGGCAGGGAAGGTGTGCTTTGCTTTGCCGAAAATAATGTACACTGGACAACCAGAGGGTGTGGTGATGAAACAGAGGGTGGCATGGGTGGGCCAGAGGGTGGCATGAGTAGTCAGAGAGTGGCAGTGGTGACAGAGAGTGGCAGTGATGAAGAAGAGTGTCCCAAACAGGCTGGACACGTAGAAACAACAAGTTCGCAAAACTTGCGACCCGACAGGTAAGTTCGCAAATTGCGAAATTGTAAAAACCCTCGCGAACTGGCAGAAACACGCGCGAACACAAAAAAAAAAAAATCCGCAAATTCGCGGGAATTCGCGGATTTTGCGGATTGCGAGTTCGCAAATCCGCAAAATTCGCGAACGCGAGATTCGCAAAATTCGCCCATGCTTACTGATGCCTATCCTGAAAAAAGTATGCTAGCCAGGAGAAGGCCACGCCCCGAATGCCCGCTGCGCTGACACGGTCGAGAAGAATAGAATGGTCGACCGTGTCAAACGCAGCGGACAAGTCGAGAAGCACCAAGGCTTGGGGAAGGTTAACATCTGCCTTGCCGTTAAGTTCATCCAAAACCGCGAGAACCACCGCTTCTGTAGAGTGGCCAGGGCGGAAGCCTGCCTGGTGGGAAGCTAAGAGGCCATTGTCCTCGATGTATGAGGAGAGGCAGGAGGTAACGTGGGTCTCTAGATTCTTACCCAGGTAGGGGAGAAGGGAAATGGGACGGAATTTAGCGGGGAGGGAGGGATCTAGACCAGATTTTTTTAGAATAGGGAGGACGACAGCAGATTTAAAGGAAGAGGGGACAGCACCGGAGGCCAATGAGGAGTTGAGAAGAGTGAGGGGAGGGCCAGGACAATTGTTGAAAAGGGTTTTGAGGATACGCGCAGGAGCGCCGTCCAAAGGAGAGACAGATTTGACTTTAATCAGGTAGTTGTGAAACAAGTCAGAAGAGATAGGGGGGAAAATGTCAAGGGAAGAGGAAGAAGGAGTGGCAGGGTGGTGAGGATAGGCTGAGGCACAATAGGAATGTTAGCTTTAATTTTCGCAATCTTGTCAATAAAAAAGTTATTGAGTGAAAGACAGAGGGATTGAGAGGGAACCAAGCCGGGGGAAGAGCGATCAGAAGTGGCAAGATTGCGGACCAAAGAGAAGATTTCGAGGGGTTTATTCACGGAGAGCGATACTCTCTCCGTGAAATAAGAGGTTTTGGCATTAAGGACTGCTTTTTTGTAGTTGGTAAGAAGTTGTCTATACTGAACGCGCAGAGGAGGGGAATACTGACGTCTCCAGAGGCGTTCCGCCCGCCTGAGATCAAGTTTTAGTGCCTTGAGCTCAGTGGAGAACCATCTGTGCGCGTCGTATGGACGAACCGCTTTGATCTTTTTAAGCGGGGCCACACGGTCACACGAAGCAGCAAGCCATGAGCCCAAGGCTTTGGACTGGGATTCAAGGGGGAGACAAGTAAGGTCAGGAGCGGAAGAAACCAAAGAGAGTGAAAGGGAATCCAGATCGGTTTGATTCCAATTGCGGGCTAGAAGGTTTTTAGGGGGAGAGGGTTTGTCAACCACACCTAGGTGAACAGAAAAAGAAATGATAAAGTGAACAGACCAGATACAAGGAGAGATGGAGGGAGGTGAGGTTAGGGGGCAAGACGACCAGATTTGGTCAAGTATATGGCCATGCACGTGGGTCGGGACAGTGACGTGAGAGGTAAGGGTCAGACAGTGAAGAGTGGCAGAGAAGTCTTTGGAAGAAAAGTCTTCCTTAGGGTCTCCTGGCCAGAAATTGAAGTCACCAAGAAGGAGCACAGAGGAGTTGTTGACCACCAGGGTGGCCAGCAACTCCTGAATAGAGGCTACAAAAGAAGGCATCGATTGAGGGGGGCGATAGACAAGGACCACAGTGAGAGGGGAAGGGAGGTTGAGGGAACGGGCCACCAGGTAGTCCACGTTAGAAATGGGGGGGTGAGGAAGAAGCTGAAATTTCAGTGGCGACCGGACAATCATCGCCACCCCCCCACCTGCCTTACCATCCGGGCGGTCAGCTCGGAGGGCATAGTAGGTGTCAGGGAGGATGGCTAGAAGATCAGGAAGGGAGTCAGTAGTGAACCAGGTTTCGGTCAGAAATAAAAAATCAGGAAAATCAGTGGTTAAAAAATTGAAAAGTGCAGTCTGGTGTTTAACTGCGGACCGGGTGTTAAGTAGGTAAGCAGAGGCAACCGTAGGGGCGGGAGGGGGACGAGGAACCGGAGGTGAAATAGAGGGGAGAGGAGGGGAGTCAGGAGAGAGAAGGGTAGGGTGGGGTAGAGAAGAAGAGAGAATACCGAGTGATTGTAGGTGATGAAAGGGGAGAGGGGAAAGCGAGGGAAAGGCGGATAGTGCAATAAGTTGGGCAGCAGTGTAAACCAAACGAGAGGCAGAGTGTGTGGCCCCTGGTCCCGGCCCGTCGCGGACGGGCGCAGACGGGCTTAACTTAGGCGCAAATTCGGCGCGCCTTCGTCGCGCCCGCTGCGCCCGCCCGCTGCGCCGCCGGAAGACAGGAACAGTTATGTGGGGATGACACATGAAGAGGGAGGAGCAAGGGGGCGTGACAGGGGGTGGAGGAGCCAAAGCGCTGCAGCGCCGAGGCCAGACCCGCCCAAGATGGTGGAGCCGCCCGTCCCCTCCGAGAGTCAGGCGAGGAGGGGGCGATCAGCGGCGGCGGTCTGGTCTCTGGTCGCATGCAGGGAAGGGGCAGCCAGGAAGGATCCGAGCGCCGGGTGCGAGGCGCAGTGCAGGTTTGTGTGCAGATTTAAAAAGCGAAGGTTGCTTAAAAGTCACGTTGCTCCCGGAGTCGCCTCGGGAGATCAGCAGCAGGTCAGCGAGCCCAGGTGAGTGAGCTCCTTAAGAGGTCAGCCCAGGCCAGACCAGCCCAAGATGGTGGAGCCGCCCGTCCCCTCCGAGAGTCAGGCGAGGAGGGGGCGATCAGCGGCGGCGGTCTGGTCTCTGGTCGCATGCAGGGAAGGGGCAGCCAGGAAGGATCCGAGCGCCGGGTGCGAGGCGCAGTGCAGGTTTGTGTGCAGATTTAAAAAGCGAAGGTTGCTTAAAAGTCACGTTGCTCCCGGAGTCGCCTCGGGAGATCAGCAGCAGGTCAGCGAGCCCAGGTGAGTGAGCTCCTTAAGAGGTCAGCCCAGGGGGGGAGGAGCCAAAGCGCTGCAGCGCCGAGGCCAGACCCGCCCAAGATGGTGGAGCCGCCCGTCCCCTCCGAGAGTCAGGCGAGGAGGGGGCGATCAGCGGCGGCGGTCTGGTCTCTGGTCGCATGCAGGGAAGGGGCAGCCAGGAAGGATCCGAGCGCCGGGTGCGAGGCGCAGTGCAGGTTTGTGTGCAGATTTAAAAAGCGAAGGTTGCTTAAAAGTCACGTTGCTCCTGTAGTCGCCTAGGGAGATCAGCAGCAGGCCTTAAAGGCTTAACTTAAGAGGTCGTGTTAAGCGAGCTGTTTTACCAAATACAATCCTGTAATCAAATGAAAGGACACCACACAAGTATATATTATAAAAATATATGTATTTATTTCTAAATTACTCCCCAGTACTCTTTATGAGGAAAGGGGCACAAGCGTTAAATCAAAAGCACAGTATAACATACAAAGTTGCACAATTTTGGATGAGGGCCGGTGGCCACTCAAACCATATACTAAAAAAGTGGTATAAGAGATACCAATCGAACAGCGGTTAGGCCTAGGGCCTAGAGAATCGCTGGGAGCAGTCAGGACTAGCAATGCTGAAGTCGGGAGTAGCCCACGGAATTCGGGTGCAGCACAGAAAGTGCGGATTGCACCAATGCAATGTCAATGGTGTGTAAAAGTTACACAAAGTGAGTTAAAAGATACTTCCGCTGAACCTAGAGGAACAAAACTCAAGACACAGACCCTAGAGGTGTGTACCAGTGTGGGAACACCGGCGTTGCAATGTTACCTCACCCACAGGCCGCGGGTGCACAGGGTCGAAGTGGCGTCGGGTTTTGACACGCAGGCTCTTGGTGCTTGGATCTGAAGAAGCTGCAGGCGATGTGAAGTAGAAGTGTCCGGTGTGATCCAAGGGTGGATCGAAGTCGAAAAGTACCTGAAAGCAGAGGGGACAGAGTCTGGGTCACTCAGCAGTGACCAGGGTGGAACCAGGACGGAACCAGGCTATGTCGGGCGCAATCAGGTGGTTGTCGAGAGGCTTCTCTCCGCTGTCACGTGGGCTCTGGGCATCTGCGACGTCCAGGAGCAGGTCACGATCTGTCCCACGTAGGCTCTCGCCGTCAGCACCGTCGGCTTCAAGATTGCAGCAAACAGCACTTGGCAAAATCAATCCACGCGGAACCGGGAGATTGCTTCTCACTCAAACCAGGAGGGTCAGAGTGGGGGCTCCTTTTTACAGGAGCTGGTGCAGATCTGGAGCAACCAGAAAAGCAAGTCGTATTCAAGTTTTCGTCGGCACAGGGGCCACAAGCCAGCTGGCAAGTGACCAGGCCAACGCGTCGAGCCAACACAAGCAGAAGGGCCCCACGCAGCACTCGTCGAGTGTGGAGGGGTAGCTTTGGTGCAAGTGTAGCTCGGGGTGGGGGCTTCTCAAACCCCGGTGCACAGCTTCGAGGATTAATCGTGGGCTGCACGGTCAGCGTCTTGTGGCCTTTTCAAGATGGCGTGCCCCACACTTCCGGTCGCCTCCACTGGTCTCAGCTCTGCAGGGACTGTGGATCGGGCTGGTAGAAGGCAGCCAAGCTTGATCTCGTCGATCTCTGTCGCTCGAGTTCCGGCGGGTACTGCAATAAAGCAAGGGTCGAGGGCTGGAAGGTGCCTGTTTGCACAGGTGGTCACTCCTTGACCACAAGGGAGATTCTTCAGGCTTCTATGTTGAATAGAATGTCGAAGGGTCCAGAATTCGTTTCTTATGTTTCTTCAGGATGATCTGAGTTGCATTGGCACTGCTCCCACTCTTATTCGAATCTGGTGGGCTGGACATCCTGCTAGGTCCCCTCCTATGGGTGGGACCCAGGAAGGGGTGGTTACACCCCGTTCCTTTGATCCAGGCCGTTCTGGGACTGGGGCTGGAAGGCCCCAGAACCGGTTTGGCCGGATTATGCAAGGGGCAGCCTTGTGCTCCCCAGGCAGTGTCTGGTTTCTTTGAAACCTCCCTGCTACAATCCACTATCTCCTGTCTGGGGTGGTTTAACACCGCCCTTCGACAGGAAACCCTTTGTCCAGGCCACCATTTGCTGAGTATCGGTCAGCAGCAGGAGGCCAGACCCGTGTCTGTGGCAGAGGCATCCATTTTGTGGATCTGAGGCTCATTTTAAATCAACCGCGTTTCAGTAAAGTAACATGTCTTATCCCTCTAGAAGGGTGGAATGCTACCCCCGTCGCCAGAACTGGCGAGGGGGTAGTATTCCAATTCGTATGACACCTTACACGACATGTTTTGATAAAGCCAAACCAAAGTTGCTATATAACCGCGAGGATTATAGGGCGCTTAAGAGTATATGGTATGGCATTATCCCGGATCAGCTTAGGGAGTTGTTCCCGACAGCTGCAGACAGGCTCAGCTCATGCAAGAGCTCCATCTCACATAAAACCATGCACTCTGTCCCCAGGATTGATGAGGCCTTCCATAGGAGTGGCTTACAGGATTATATATGTGTCCAGATATAGGTTTAGATATAG
The DNA here is from genome assembly GCF_964263255.1 of Lissotriton vulgaris. NCBI lineage: Eukaryota > Metazoa > Chordata > Amphibia > Caudata > Salamandridae > Lissotriton > Lissotriton vulgaris. Next base: position 273,674,327 of record NC_141688.1, read on the forward strand.
GTATACTATATCTAAGCAAGGGGTGATTACACCCACTTGCCCCAGCTGATTGATCAGCCAGTTGTGTCAATTTAAGAACCAGCCAGGGGTGGCAAAAGCTATGCTTCAGCCCCTGGTAGGCCTTGGTGGCACCTATGCCCTGAGCACCTATAGTGCATGGTACAGGGGCTGACAAGGAGTCCATTTCCAATTGTGGTATGTACCTATAGCACATGTATTATGAATTTAGAGAGAGAACAGCAGGCTGGGGGTCTGATTAGCAGGCCCACAGCCTCAGTAAGTCGAAAACCAGTGAAGCAAAAAGCAAAAATTGGGGTGACCATAGGATAGCAGACCCTACTCTCCTACAATGATGCTAGGGGAAGGCATCCGTATCTCCATTGTAAAAATAGTTTCCTCGTTAATACAGGGGAGATCGCATCTAGAGTCCTTTCGAGGCAGTAAGAGTCTTTCACTTTCAGGAATAGGTGTGTCAGGGATCCTTCTCGGCTGTTGTCAATAGCTCTTGTGAGCATCAGTTCGTAGTATGCTCTCACGAGTGCCTTTTTTGGAGTCTTTATAGAGGAGTTAGAAGGATCCGTCCATAATTCCGGGTAGCCCAATTCCTCGAGCCTTCCCTTAACGTAGGTCAACCACGGAATCCTCTTGGCATTCCGTAGCTGCAGGAATTCCTGCAGTTCCTCTCTGTAGTTTATGAGGTCTGGGCTACACCACAAACGCCTCCAAAAGGTTAGGGGTTTGAGTCCTAGCTCCTCTGTTATTGGTCTAATTTCCAGATCTAATCTGAGGGGGAGTAGTGGAGTGCGCTGAGGGAGGGCAACGACCTGTCTCAGGAATTTGTTTTCGTTAGACTGTAACTTTGGAAGTTGAGAGTGGCCCCACAGCTCACACCCGTATGTAACACCCGCCCGTGCTTGGGTTTTGTAAATGTGAATGATTGGGGTTAGTGGGCGATAGTAGGATTTGTTCACCAGGCGCATAGTGCCACCCTCCAACTGAGCCAGTTTGATGGTCACTTTAGCCTGGTGAGACGTCCACGTTAAATGTTCATTTATAGTGATCCCCAAGAATTCAATGTTGTGCACTCGTTCTAGTTGAACTGTGCCTAAAATCAAAATAAACTTACCAACATGGCACCAGCTGTAGTCAGCTCCTGGTGTGGTGGCACCGGTTGCACCATCCTAGAGCCGGGTGGAGATCTTTCATGTGCCGAGCTCTGCACAGCGAAAGATAGTAGACGCATTGGTGTAAAATGTGCGAGTAGGTCTCTGAATAGCATTTTGTAGTACATTTTGTGCCACTACATAATGCAGTCTGTATATAGGCCTGTTGTGCTCAGCTTCCAACTCTCCAGGCACATTATCATTCAGATGTACTTCTCAGGGACAGCAGCAAATGATTTTCACTTAAACACTTACTGCTGCTCTGCCGTCTCCGTTAGAATATATATTAGGTTTTAAAGGCTGGCAACCGAGATGGCAGATTTTAATAGGACAGAATATATTGTTCCAGATTTCATGCTCAAAGACAGATTTAAAGATGCAAGCAATAATGTATGTACGACAAACTCGGTGCATGGGTACACATATCTCTCTGAATTTTGCACTGTTCACATTGTCTGTACTGAACACATATTGTCACCTTACTGCTCGTGCACATACATACCATCCTTAAAGCATGCACAATACCCTAGGCACAACTTCCAGAAAGGGTGCAAGAATGTTCAGCAGAAGCATTCTCTACTTACTTACAAAATATAATTTGTGGAATTTTATCAATAATTTGGTGTCACCAGCAAAGTCCATACAGGTCTAGTTGCCATTGCTCCTGGTCAGCTGGGCTTGTCAGGCAAACGGCCTCTTGCAGCTTGCTGGAAACCAGTAGCAACATTTAAATAAGACAGTGCAGGACATTTTGAAGTTAATTAGGTTTAATAAAAATCTGATGTAACCATTAGATTGGATTTTTATTAAATATAACAATATTTTTCAATAGAGTTAGTAATTGCAGTTATAGATTGTTAGACCTAGCATCTTTTGATGTGGTTTCCCCTGTCTTTTTGTTTCTGACCTCCTGTTTCTGTCTGTGTGCTGAACTACGTTTTGCTGGTTTTAGGACTCTGGGCACTCTACCACTGCTGACCCGAACTAAAATGCATGTGTTCTGTGTCTAAAATGCATTTGGTTTCTGCATGATTGGTATATTTGATCTACTAATAAGTCCCTAGTACAGTGCATTGTATATGCTCGAGCCGGTAGATCAAATGCTACTAGTGGGCCTGCAGAACGGATTGTGGCACCCACATCAGTGGCCCGTCAAACCTGTCTCAGTCCTGCCACTGCAGAGTCTGTATGTTCAGTTTTAAGCTGCAGGTTTCACATGGCAAGTACACCTACTTGCCAGGCTTAAACCTTCGTTTTTATTACATGTAAGGAACCCCTAAGGTAGGTGCTAGGCCCAATGGGCAGGGTGCAGTGTATTCAAAAGGTAGGACATGTGCTTTTAAGTTTTACATGTCGAGGTTTTGAAAAACTGCTAAATTCGTTTTTTGCTACCTCAAGCCTTTGTCTTACAAGTGTAGCTTCCAAATGGGAACAAAAAGAAATGTGAAGTTTCGTGTCTCTGGACTCATAATTTAATGACACTTTGTTGGACTTGGCCGTTTTTTTAGGGTCTATCCTAAACTTTTTGCCTTTCTCCTCACCTTTTTTCTGACATGGTGTTGGTGGTTTTAGGTCTCTGGGTACTTTAGCACTGCTATTCAGTGTAGAGTGCGTGTGCTCTCTGTGTCAAATATGGTAAGATTGGTCTGAACCCGTTTGGCCAATTTAATTTACCTTTTAGTCCCTTGTAGAGTGGTATTTCATATACCCAGGGCTGGAAATTTAAATGCTACTGGTGGGCATGCAGCCCTGATTGCGCCACCCATCAAAGTAGCTTTTCAAAATTATCTCAGGCCTCTGCCATTGCCGGGCCTGTGCACGCAGTGTTACTGCCGCTGTAACGTGGCACCTAAAGTCTGTGCCATGTTTATTACCCTCCTTTTACTGCATGTCACTCACCCCTAAGGTACGCCCTAGCTAGCCCCATGGTCAGGGTGCATTGTAGGTAAAAGATAGGACATGTACCTTTAGTGTGTGACATGTCCTGGTACTGACTAACAGCCATTTTGGTTTCTCACTACTGTGGGGCTGCCCTCCCGTAGGAGTGCATTGGGGATTCCCTGATAAGTGTTTCAGTAGTAATTCTTGATATGAGAGGAGCAGAGTGGTCAAGTGTGGCATATTTGGAATAGTGATAATAAATACTACGCAATGGCATGCGCACATTTATTATAACTATATCTGTGTGCTATGTGTCTGCTTGCCTGATGTGAAATGCATGTCTGGCTTTTGATCGACAGGGCCTGGTGAGGTGTGTGTGGCTCCAGAAGGGGCAGGGTGATTCAGCGCTAGTCTGAATAGGACATTTGCATTTGGAGTAGTGGGAGGAGTAGTCCCCTGACCCTGAATAGGATTGTGCCTTCCATAGTGATTGCTGGCTCCGACCCCCTGTGGTGTGTCTGATGGCCGCGCCTCCATCTCCCATAGAAGAGTGTGAGCACTGTAAACAGAGTGCTCCAGAACCAGTTCTAACTGGTTCCCCCAAGCCCCGTGCTCGCAGACAAAGGAGAAATGCAATATAAATATATGGACTGTGACCCCATGAAAGTGTGCTTGTTCTGGTACCGGAAGCTAGCTGTTGCTGGGCTCCAGGAGGAACTGCCACAAGGGGCTGCCTCCCTGCTGGAGGGACCTGTGTGCTGGCCTGCCTAGGTCCAGCCTTGTGCCCCTAGAACTTTGCCCTGGACTTTGGACTTAGCGCCTTGTGAGTGCTTTATTATTATCCTGAAGAGGAGCGCTACATCTTTATTTTTAAGGCTCCAGGATTAGGGGAACGTTTCATTTTACAGCACTGGGCTGTGACGATTTTGGTGGGGATTCCCCTGCAGTTTGGGCACTGTTGTAGCAAAGCGTGAGACCATGCGCACTGCCGCTGCTGGTAAAGGCGGGAGCCCACCCTGCGTTTTTGCATTTTGGAGGAGCGGATGCCCACCCCACTTTTGTGCTTCTTTTGCAGGTGCCCACCGTGCCTGTATGCCGGATTGAGTGGCAGGTGCCCACCTGCATTGCTGCTTGCTTGGCGGGTGCCCATCCTGCTGTGGAGCTTCATGGTTTGGCGGGAGACCACCACTCACTTCGCCGCACGGAGATAACCGTTGTGGGCCGAGAGGGAAACAGAAGGCGCCCCGAGTGCACCAGACCCGGAAGACAGGCGCCCACACCTGACTGTGGGCGGGGCCTACGGAGACAGCTGGTCGGAGTCTCACAGGCTCCATTTCCACTTCCCCCTACCTTAGGGTAGCCATCGAAAGCCCGGTCCCAGGAAGGGGGACCGGGCGAAGGGGACAGCAGCACTGCACTTGAGACAAGGCTGGGCTCCTGTGTGGTGAGGAGAGCCCAGCGTGCAGTCTATAGGCTCCAGGAGTTCACCAGAGAGCCCGGAGAGTGGTGGCGCGGCGTGAGAGGCTGGGGGCAGTTCAAGGCACATTGTCGGTGCCTGAGTGGTCCCGCAGGAGAGCGTGTCACTTCATCGGTGGGGGCACATTGTTTTCAGGGCCCCAGAGGGGGTCCAGCGGCACGTTAATGCCAGTGCCGGTTTCCTTGCCACAGCTGAACCGCAAGTACGGGCAGCTGCAACGTGGGAGCAGTTTTGGTTGCAGGAGTTCCAGGGTGGGAGCTCACAGGCTGAGTTGGTACTGGGCAGCTGCCACGTTGGGTGCATTTGTTGTGAAATGTCCCAGTGGGGGACCCAGGAGGCACAGTAGTGCCAGCACCATTCTTTTCCTTTGGGGGCATTTTTGAGATGAAGGAGTAAGATACACTCCTGCCCTGATGAAAGGCCTGCTGGCCTTGTGTCATTGTAGATGGTGGTTGCATAATGTGCTTTATGTGAGGTGTATGCCAAATGTGATCTATGCGCTCTGATTTCTGCCTCTAAATGTGATTTATGCTTGGGGTTTTGCATACTGTGTTTATGCAGGTGAGGCATAGTGCGTAATGGGTTTATGCTAATGAGGTTTAGGCCTAATGTGATTTATAGCCTAATGTCATGCAATGATATTTTAGGATGGTGTCTGATGCTAATGTGATAATGCTTAGGTCATTATGGTACCAGTAGTTACTGGTTGTGTTTTACATTTACTTACACGTTCTGATGTTTCTGACCGTGGCCCGATTGATCTGGTCCTTTATATAATCCTCTGTAACTATTGCCTAGTGCTAGTTGGCACAGTGTAAATGTGTGATTACCTTTCTAATGTTTTTATGGTAATACAAAAGCTATTTTTTTATATAACCTTATGTGGAGTTCCTTTTTGTGGTGTGCCTAGTGTGTTGCTACTGTGTGTATGTGTGTTGCGCAAACGCTTTACACATTGCTTCTGGGATAAGCCTGATTGCTCGTGCCAAGCTACCAAGGTGGTGAGCAGGGGTTATCTTCAGTGTGTAACTCCCTTACCCTGACTAGAGTGGTGGTTTCTGGCTGGCTTTGGGTCAAGCCTTGGCCAACCAGAAATCCCAATTCTAACACACATCTTTTATTGATATTGGTTTTTAAATTACAGGTCTGAAATTGCCACTTATTCTCTGCTTTTGTGTTGGGTTTATTGGCTTCAGTGTAGGGAGAGAGACTATAGCAGTGAGCAGAACAGGGTGTAAGCTACCTTATTACAAAAAGTGTTCTTATATGTACGTAGATGTACTTGTATAGCAGAGTGCTGAACAAGTGAGAGTGCCTACGGATCAATACTATTGTTTATGAAATGTAAGGTCAAGAACATTGGGGGATAATGTTTCTTGAAAAGATGTGTTTTCAATTTCTTCCTGAATTGTAGGGGGGGTTGGAGCACTTCTGATTTCAGTGGAGATGTTCAGATCTGGGGCCATTTGATCAAATATTCACGCAGTGCTGCGCAGCAAGTCACCTTTCTGCTCTGCACTATGTGACTGGGAAAGGGCAAGATTGCACCATATTTAAGGCAAAATGGCACATTCCTACTGTTTCCTCTGCATTTATGACTTTTATGCAGCCTAGATCCAATGCAGGCCCCCTTTCAAAATGATGAATGAATGAATGAATGAATGAAATGGCATTTGTAATGCGCAGCTATGCCCGATGGGCGTCAAGGCGCCTAAAAAAATAACTAGCTGTCAAAAGTCAGAAATAGAGCTTACTGGTATGCCTTAATAAAGAGCCAAGTTTTCAGTGACTTCCTGAAAAGGTCAAGAGATGGAAGTGACTTAATCTCAAGGGGGAGTGAATTCCACATCTGGGGTGCCAGAATGGAAAAAGCTTTGCTCCCCCATCTAGCCTTCGTGGCTCGAGGAATTACCAGTTGATTGAGCTCGCTGGAGCGGAGGCATCTATTCGGGACATATCTGGTAAGTAGTGATCCGAGGGCATCCGCCGAGCCTGCACTTAAAGCCTTATATGTTAGACAAAGAAGCTTGAACGTGATCCTTGCGGGAATGGGGAGCCAATGGAGATTCTTCCTCGCCAAGGTCATAGATGACAGCCAAGGCAGGGCAAGGGCGAAACGTGCTGCCGCATTTTGTATGACCTGCAAGCGCTGCAGAAGGCCCTTGTTGGCCCCGGCGTAGAGTGAATTACAATAATCAAGCCTTGAGCCAACAAGGGCGATCACCACCTGTTTCCGTGCCTGTGGGGAAAGATAATGGACAATCCTTTTCAGGGTCCTGATGACGCCCCAACAGGTAGCAACCGTTCGGTTGACCTGAAGCTCCATAGAGAGCTGAGTGTCAAAGATGACACCAAGGTTCCTGGCAGATTGAGTAGGTGTGGGGCAGATGCCCAGGGAAGGAGGCCACCATTCACCTGACCACATGTCCTGGTCTTTGCCAAAGACCAGGACCTCTGTCTTGTCCCCGTTCAGCTTTAGGGAGTTGGAAATCATCCACTCTGCAACTAGTTGCATGCAGGCCCTAAAGTTTGACGCGGCTTCATTCACAGCGTGGGTCAGGGATACCATAATCTGCGTGTCGTCGGCATACGACACTACCTCCATCCCCTGAGATCTTACTAGTCTTGCAAGGGGGGCCACGTAGATATTGAACTGGGTCGGGCTCAATGCCGACCCCTTTGGCACCCCACATTGCAAAGACTTAGCAGGGGAGAGGTACTCACCTAACATGACACGCTGCTCTCGTTGATGTAAGAAGGAGCTCAGGAGACTGAGGGCCGGTCCTTCTACCCCTGCCTCCCTTAACCTGGATGTTAAGGTAAGGGGAGACAGGGTATCGAAAGCTGCTGTAAGGTCCAGCAGCACCAGCACGGTAGTTTGACCTAAGTCAACTTTCCTGCGGATGTTATCCATGACCTTAGTCAAGGCAGACTCCGTGCTATGCAGCTTTCTAAAGCCATGTTGGGACCCATCCAAGAAACCTGAGGCATCGAGGAAGTTAGAGAGGTGGAGGTTCAAGTGGGTCTCCAACATCTTGGCAGGGGCCGGCAGAAGGGAAATGGGTCTAAAGTTCTTCAGCACTCCTGGGTCTAAGGTGGTCTTTTTCAGCAGCGGCTTTACAATGGCTTTCTTCCAAGGTGATGGAAAAATGCCTTGTTCCAAGGCTCCATTCATTACTTCCAACATCGGAGGAAGAATGATTTCCCTACAGTTTTTTAGTTGTTTCAAAGGAACTGGGTCCAATGGGGAAGATGATTTCGTTTTGTCCAACAGGCTATTAAGTCCCTCCAAAGAAAGAGCAGGAAACTGTTCGAAGGACAGGGGAGTTTCTCTGCTCCAAGCCTCCAGCAGTTTGATTCGAGAGGTGCCTTCAGAACTCAGAGAGTTCCTCTGTGATTGAAGAGCTATGTAGATATCATCTATTTTTGTATAGAAGAAATCTGATATGTTATTGCATAGCTCCTGTGAAGCAACCACAGGATCTGGAACCTGGAGAGAGCATAGTGAATCTACAATTTTAAAGAGTTCTTTAGAGGATGTTAGAGAACAGGTTAAGTTAGTAAAATAGTCCTGTTTTTCCTTAATCACTTTGTTTTTATACTCTCGTAACAGGCTCTTATAGGCTTCACGATCTTTGGGATCCCAGGATTTACGCCATCCTCGTTCCTTCTGTCTGCATTTTTGCCTAAGAGACCTCAGGTCCGATGAAAACCAGGGGGCAGTTGGCTTCTGTCGGGTTGCAGATTTCAAAGAAGGGGGGGCTAATTCATCTGCGGCTCTGGTGATAGCATCGGAGAGCTCTTGAGCCGACTCCTCCACCTTCCGCTGAGATGTGATATTGATGTTACGAATAAAAGGGGCGAGAGCCTCATTTGTGACATTTCTGAAGCTCCTTTTAGACTGTTTTTTGCCAGTATCTAAATCAACATCAGAGCAGGGGGTGTCTAGGACCAATGGGACTGCTGGGTGGTCGGACCAAGTAATCGGTACCGGAGTACCAACAGTTAGTCTGGAGTCGTTAGAAAAGATCCCATCAAGGGTATGCCCCGCCTTATGGGTCGGGTAGAGAACTCTTTGGACAAAGTCGCACGCCTCCAATGAATTAAGCAAGGAGGAAGTATCTTTAGAGGCCAAATCCTCTAAGTGGAAATTGATATCACCCAGAATGGTAAAATGTGGTCTGCCAAAGTAGGGTTCCAGGATTCTGAAGAGTTCTGGGCAGAAATTAGCTCTGGAACCGGGAGGCCAGGGGGAAAGTGTTTCATGCAGGATTGTTTTTGTGCATGAAGGGGCACCCTCCTGCACAAAAGCAATCCTGAGGTATATATTCCTCTTTCTATGTGTGCTGCAAAATTCAGCACACATAGAGAGAGGAAGTAACGGGGAGAAGAAAAGATACTCCTCCTCATTATGCCTCTCCTGGGAAGGCATGCCTTTTTGGGGCATTCTCAGGTTTATAATTTCTGGTAAATCTTGGAATGCGTCAAAAACCATGGGAGTTGCATGGGAACACCCATGCAACTCTCATAGAATGCCTTCCCAGGGTACAGCAAGGCAACGCAGCCATTTGCACTGAGTTTTCTTACTTATAGAATCATTAAGGCCATTTAAAGTGGCCTTGCGTGGTTCCATAAATCTGATTTAAGATTTGCATTGCTCTTCTACAAAGGCCTCCCTGTGTACATAGCTGGAGTAGGTCTGCCTTTGGCCTTTTTTCTTCCTCATGTGACATGCCTTCAAGGAGAGTTTAATTTGCACAAGTTTCCTGCTCATACTTTCAGTCCCCTGCTCAGCAGGATGGGGTAACTTAGAAGAAGCTTTACACAGCTATATAAGGGCCACCAACATCATTGTTTGCGAGAAAGGCCTACATCATTAGGCACTGTTTTATTCAGAATGCTGGTGCTTTTCTGCTGGTCTTCTAGTGTGGTTGTATCAGTGCCAAGAGACCAGTTATTATGATACCAATCCAACAAGGGACCTAAACATGTTTTATATGCTTACACAATGGGATTCAGATTCAGACTGACCTCATCTGTTCACTGCATCAGCCAAAAAGCTGAAAGCTATTATACATTGTGGCCCAAGTTATGAACCCAAATTCATCAAATGACCATACTCTATAGACATGGGCAAATCAGACTGTCTCCTGTGGCCATTTACGTCCCAATCCCATATAGGCCTCACTAGCAGCTTCTATCTTCTCTTTAGTATTAATCGACAAATGCAAGGGCCCCTAAGCGAGGAGATTGTGTTTCAGGCCTGGCACGGATGAGAGTGTGTTGGAGAGCGTCAAGATATCAAAATCTGAAAGTTGTCGGTGTTAAAGAACCCTACGTAGTAGGACTACTAGGTGTTGGGTCAACCTCACTGTCTAGAAGGAACTTGTCATCAGAGTGTTGTGTGGGAATACGTATCATGCTTCCTACGTTCAGATTCATGACCCTGCTTTTAGTATTAGTGTTGAAATAAACCCATTTTGACTTTGAAACTTGCAAACCTGTGTTCAAGTGCCACCCTCCAGAGATGATGACAAATTCTGTAATTTTGGGCCAACTGATATATCTCCTTCTACTCAATATGTAAATATTTGCAGTGTAAATATATGTATAAGTGGCAAAGATGCTCTAGATACTCTTTGTAGTTCTGTCCCGCATGCATGCTGTTGACTCATCATAGCATTTTTAGCTGCTACCCTACCTGATGTTCAAAATACTTACAGTAGTTCAGTTCTGGGATAATCCTGACGATGCCTTTTTTTATTCTATTCTGGAAACAAGCAGTGGCGGCTGCCTCTGAGCGGGGGGGAGGCATGAACATAAATACATAAATAAACACACCTTCTTCTCCTCCATCCTTGCTCTCTGCCAACGGAGGCACCCAGGCTCCCAGACTCTCCCAGCCAATCACAGCACTGCAGGAGCAGTGTCATGATTGGTCTGAGTGGCCTGTTTGGCTGCTCAGGAGTACCTGGGAGGCTCGGCATGTGCTCCACTGGGCTGTCAACACATCCTCGTGAAGAAAATACCAAGTGCGCATACCTGTTTGGCCAGAACTAGATGGTTGATCAAGCCGTTATGCGCACTTAGGGAGGGAGTGAAAACCACTCTTGCTCACCCGACCTGGCTGGAGTCCCGCAAATAAAAATGAAATGAAAATAACTACTTGTTATTATCATTTTAATTTTATTTTACTCAACGAACAATGGGGCGACACTCCTCAGCCTTAGCGGAAGAGCTGCCACTGGAAACAGGACCATACTTTGTTTTCACTAAATGTGTACATTTCTATTAAGTTCAGTGACAGAATATAGTAGGATTGTAAAATGCTCATATATTTTTACTAATACAACATGCTGTAACCACTTTAGTAATGCATTTCTCCTTCCTGTCATTGTTTTTGGGGGGTCATAGTTATTAAAAATAATGCTTATGCATACTTATGCAGAACATAGTTTGAACATAGTTTGACTGTCTGGGATTCCACCCCTCCTGAACCCTCTCCATGATCATGTGAGCTCCTGGTTTATTTTCATGTCTGAGTTTTGACAATGTACTTAACAAGTAGGCTTTGGGCCTGCCTCTTGTAACCATTGGCTTTTTTCTACCTGCATCTTTCAGCCATTGGCATGAGACTTTGTAAGTCATGTCTTGAGGGGGGCTTGACACAAAGCATTTCGAATCACCTCAACACCTCCCAGGCTGTCAGGCGTGGTGCTTCTGGAGGCGGAGCCCCTGCGGGTGTTCCGCACCAGTCTCCCTCCGCCGTTGTTCTTGGAGCAGTCGCCGAGAGGGGGGGACCGAGAGGGTTGAAAAACTACCCTTCCCAGCTGCCCCATGACCAGGAAGAGACAGCGGGACCAGAGAGAGTGCCTGCTGGGGCATAAAACTGACCAGCCCCATCGGTGGAGCGGGGGCTTGACAGAAAGCATTTGAATCACCTCAACACCTCCCAGGCTGTCAGGCGTGGTTCTGCTGGAGGCGGAGCACCTGCGGGTTTACCGCGCCGGTCTCCCTCTGCCGTTGTTCTTGGAGCAGCCACCGAGAGGGGGTACCGAGAGGGTTGAAAAACTACCCTTCCCAGCTGCCCCGTGACCAGGAAGAGACCGCGGGACCAGAGAGCGCGCCTGCTGGCGCATAAAACTGACCAGCCCCATCGGTGGAGCGGGGGCTTGACACAAAGCATTTCGAATCACCTCAACACCTCCCAGGCTGTCAGGCGTGGTACTGCTGGAGGCAGAGCCCCTGCGGGTGTACCGCGCCGGTCTTCCTCTGCCGTTGTTCTTGGAGTAGCCGCCGAGAAGGGGGGACCGAGAGGGTTGAAAAACTACACTTCCCAGCTGCGCCGTGACCAGGAAGAGACTGCGGGACCAGAGAGCGCGCCTGCTGGCGCATAAAACTGACCAGCCCCATCGGTGGAGCGGGGCCTTAACACAAAGCATTTTAAATCACCTCAGCACCTCCCAGGCTGTCAGGTGTGGTGCTGCTGGAGGCGGAGCCCCTGCGGGTGTACCGCGCTGGTCTCCCTCCGCCGTTGTTCTTGGAGCAGCCACCGAGAGGGTTGAAAAACTACCCTTCCCAGCTGCCCCGTGACCAGGAAGAGACCGCGGGACCAGAGAGCGCGCCAGCTGGCGCATAAAACTGACCAGCCCCATCGGTTGAGCGGGAGCGTGCTGGAGCGCCGGGCGAAGCCCGGGCAAAGGTGGGGCCCTCTACGGCCCTCCAAGGCCAAACGAGGCTGGGCTGGGCCATATCACTAACCTCTGCCGTGCTGCCATGACTCATCACATCTAAGGTACTGTTTGAGATAATATAACGTATATTTTGATACGGCAATGGTATTGCCCATTGCTCCCTACTACTACTGTTAAAAATCTATCTGTGGCTACTAGGTTTATATAGTAGAGGGGTGTGACCCACGTTCACTGCCGATTGACTGCTAAATCATGAGGAGTGTAGGAAGGTGGCTACCTGACTATGGTTACCCCAGATTTTTTGCCCTGTGTTTAGCTGGTTTTCGACTTAGTTGGCCTGGTTCCCTGCTAATCAGGGCCCCAGGCTATCTGCTCTCTCTGTAAAATGGATTCCATGTACCCTAGGTGCATAACTAGATTGGCTTGGGTCACCTTATCAGCCCCTGTACAGAGCACTATAGGTGCCCAGGGCATAGGTGCATCCAAGGCCTACCAGGGGCTGCAGCATATCTTTTGCCACCCCTGGCTGGCTATCTAAATTGACACAACTGGCTGATCACTCAGCTGGGGCAAGTGGGTGTAATCACCCCTTGCTTAGATATAGTATACCTATATCTAAACCTATATCTGGACACATATATAGCCTGTAAGCCACTCCTATGGAAGGCCTCATCAATCCTGGAGGCAGAGTGCGTGGTTTTATGTGAGATGGTGCTCTGGCGTGAGCTGAGCCTGTCTGCAGCTGTCGGGAACAACTCCCTAAGCTGATCCGGGATAATGCCATACCATATACTCTTAAGCGCATTATAATCCTCGCGGTTATATAGCAACTTTGGTTTGGCTTTATCAAAACATGTCGTGTAAGGTGTCATACGAATTGGAATACTATCCCCTCGCCAGTTCTGGCGACGGGGATAGCATTCCACCCTTCTAGAGGGAGAAGACATGTTACTTTACTGAAACGCGGTTGATTTAAAATGAGCCTCAGATCCACAAAATGGATGCCCCTGCCACAGACACGGGTCTGACCTCCTGCTGCTGACCGAAACCCGGCAGAGGAGGCCTGGACAAAGAGTTTCCTGTCACAGGGCGGTGTCAAACCACCCCAGACAGGAGATAGTGGATTGGAGTAGGGAGGTTTCAATGAAACCAGACACTGCCTGGGGAGCACAAGGCTGCCCCTTGCAGGATCCGGCCAAACCGGTTCTGGGGCCTCCCAGCCCCTGTCCCAGCGCGGCCAGGATCAAAGGAGAGGGGTGTAACCACCCCCTTCCTGGGTCCCACCCATAGGAGGGGACCTAGCAGGATGTCCAACCCCCTAGATTCGAATAAGAGGGGGAGCAGTCCCAACGGACCTCAGATCATCCTGAAGAAACATAAGAAACGAAATCTGGACCCTTCGACTTTCTACACGACGTGAGAAGACTGAAGAATCTCCCTTGTGGTCAAGGAGTGACCACCCTGTGCAAACAGGCACCATCCAGCCCTCGACCCTTGCTTTGTTGCAGTTCCCGCCGGAACTCGAGCGACAGAGATCGACGAGATCAAGCTTGCCTGCCTTCTACCTGCCCGATCCACAGTCCCTGCAGAGCTGAGACCCGTGGAGGCGACCGGAAGCGTGGGGCACGCCATCTTGAAAAGGCCACGAGACGCTGACCGTGCGGCCCACGAGTGACCCTCGAAGCTGTACACCGGGGTTTGAGAAGCCCCAGCCCCGAGCTCCACTTGCACCAAAGCTCACCCCTCCACACTCGCTGAGTGCTGCGTGGGGCCCTTCTGCTTGTGTGCGCTCGACGCGTTGGCCCGGTCACTTGCCAGCTGGCTTGTGGCCCCTGTGCCGACGAACTTCGAAATACGACTTGCTTTTCTGGTTGCTCCAGATCTGCACCAGCTCCTGTGAAAAGGAGCACCCACTCTGACCCTCCTGGTTCGAGTGATAAGCAATCTCCCGGTTCCGCGTGGATTGCTTTTGCCAAGTGCTGTTTGCTACAATCTTCAAGCCGACGGTGCTGACGGCGAGAGCCTACGTGGGACAGATCGTGACCCGCTCCTGGACGTCGCAGATGCCCCAGAGCCCACGTGACAGCGGAGAGAAGCCTATCGACAACCGCCTGATTGCGCCCGACATTGCCTGGTTCCGTCCTGGTTCCACCCTGGTCACTGCTGAGTGACCCAGACTCTGTCCCCTCTGCTTTCAGGTACTTTTCTACATCGATCCACCCTTGGATCCCACCGGACACTTCTGCTTCACAGCGCCTGCAGCTGCAACAGCTCCAAGCACCCAGAACCTGCGTGACAGAACCCGACGCCACTTCGACCCTGTGCACCCACGGCCTGTGGGTGAGGTAACTTTGCAACGCCGGTGTCTTTACACTGGTACACACCTCTAGGGTCTGTGTCTAAAGTTTTGTGTTCCTAGGTTCAGCGGAAGTATCTTTTTATTCACTTTAACTGACTTTTACGCACCATTGACAGTGCATTGGTGCGCGCTGCACTTTCCGTGCTGCATCCGTCTCCTGTGGGCTACTCCCGACTTCTTCATTGCTTGTCCTGACTGCTCCCAGCGAATCTCTAGGCCCTAGGCCTAACCATTGTTCGTAAAGTGTTACTTATACCACTTTTTTGATATATGGTCTGAGTGGCCACCCGCCCTCATCCATAAACGTGCAACTTTATATGTGTAACAGTGCTTTTGATTTAACGCTTGTGCCCCTTTCCTCATAAAGAGTACTGGGGAGTAATTTAGTAATAAATACATATATTTTTATAATATATACTTGTGTGGTGTCCTTTCATTTGATTACAGGATTGTATGTGGTAAAACAAGCTCGCTTAACACGACCTCTTAAGTTAAGCCTTTAAGGCTGCTTAGTCCATGCTACCACTAGGATAGCTTGTCTACAAGGTTGACTTACAACCTGACATCTTTGGGGTTTGTTTGGACTGATAACCAGTGGTTCCAGAATTGGAAACACTACCTATCAGGCCAACTTCTCACATTGGTGTGCAGCGGTGCGGATTTGAGCTTGCTGTTTGTTTTACCATTGCAATCTTTATCAAATTGAAAGATCACATCAAGTACCTCTAGGTACATATAAATCAAAAGCTTAGCATATTAAGTTCTACTGAACTTAGTAGTTGTAGATTAAAGGGATTAGCACACCCTGACTACAACTCACTAGCAAGGTACAGTAGGAAACCACTTAGTGTAGGTAAGTGCACCACTTACACCTCACTAGCAGTCATGTCTGATACAGGTAGAGCCTCAGGCTCTGCTCCTGTAGAAGTTGATCCTATAGGGACAACATCCAGATATGACAACCTTAGCCACAAAGACCTGAGTGCCTTGTGCACAGCCAGGGGGCTAAAAAAGGGCAGAGGCCCTACCATTCCTTCCCTAATAGCTCTCCTAGAAAAGGATGACCTAGACAAGGTGAGTCAGACTCCCTTAGAAACAGAGGAAGGGATAAACTCCCCTGAGAATGAGGATCTTCAAGATGATGTAGTGGAGGAGGAAGAAGAAGAGGAAGGCTCTGATGTAGATGAGCCTGAAGATCAGGATCAGGTGGGAAACCAGGTACAGGTTGCCAGGCTTAACCAGGCCAACTTGGACCTACATGGGAATGGAGGGGGCCAGCACCACTCCAGATCTCATAACCAAATTCTCCCAGGTAATAGAAGGGAGAGATCTCTGTCAAGGGACTCTCACCTTTCTAGTGCCTCAAGAGAATCTCAAAGAGGGATGACTCCCTCCCAGAGAAAAGAGCATAGGGCCAGGATGAGGGCTGTCCAACTCCAAATAGAAAGGGAAGAGGTAGCCTTGGCTCAAGCTAAACTTGCTTTAGCAAGAGAGAAAAAATTGTGTGGCTTAGATGCCACTGGTGGCAGCAAAGTTCCTAAAGAAAAAGACAGGGCCTATGACAATAGAAACCTGACAAAGATTGTGCCCCCCTATCAGGAAGGGGATGACATCCACAAATGGATGACTGCTCTGGAGAGAGCCTGCATGGTACAGCAGGTTCCTGAGGAACAGTGGGCAGCAATCTTATGGTACTCCTTTTCAGAGAAAGGGAGGGATAGGCTCCTCACTGTCAGACATGAGGATGCCAGCAATTACAAAGTCCTGAAGAGTGTTCTGATAGATGGGTTTGGCTTAACCACTGAACAGTACAGGTTAAAGTTCAGAGATACCCAGAAGACACAGACTCAGGACTGGACTGATTTTGTTGATTGTGCAACTAAGGCTCTGGAGGGTTGGCTGAATGGCAGCAAAGTACATGACTTCACAGGATTGTATAATTTGATTATGAGGGAGCAGATCCTTAGTAATTGTCAGAACCAGCTCTTACACCAGCACCTGGTGGACTCAGATTTGACCTCTCCCCAAGAATTGGGAAAGAGGGCAGATAAGTGGGTCAGAACCAGGATTAGGCCTAAGAATCAGGACAATAACCAGAAGAAGGAGTCTACCAAGCCTCAAGATAAGGGTGGGGATAAAAGTAAAGAAAACACTTCCCCAGGGCCCCAAAACTCCAAGAAGGGGGGTGGGTCCCAAGACACTTCTTCAACAGAGAAAAAGCCCTATTGCCATGCCTGTAAACAGGTTGGGCATTACAAAACAGACAGCTGTTGTCCCAAGAATGGCAATAAAGAAAACATACCTCCAAAGCCAGCTCCAACACCTCCTGTTACTGTCAGCAGTAATCCCCCAGGAAGTGGGAGCACACCCAGGAATCTGGGTGGGTTTACTTTTGGAGCCCAAGGGGACCCTGGCCTATCCAGGTCTCCATCCCCAAATGATCTTGTCTATGAGACTGGCATGGGGTTTGCCAACTTCTCTGTTTGCCCAAATACCTTGAGCAAATATAGACAGGAACCCATCATCAATGGTTTGAAAGTTGAAGCTTTTAGAGACACAGGGGCTAGCATCACCATGGTGGCTGACTGTATAGTCCCCTCTAAGCAACTTTTACCAGGTGCCACATACCAGGTAACAAACATTGATGGCATCCGAACCAATCATCCCATGGCAGTAGTAAGTCTCAGCTGGGGAGGTGTCATTGGCCCAAAGAGAGTGGCAGTGTCACCAAACTTGCCTGTAGACTGCCTACTGCGTAATGATTTGGAAATCTCAGCCTGGGCTGAGGTTGAACAGGAAATCCATTCTAGAATGGTAAATTCCAATGGAAAGGTTAGTGGGGCTGTACTGGCTGTAGCCCCAATTCAAGATGTCCTTCCTGAAAAGGTTGGTAGGGCTGAGCAACTCTCTGCCCCATCTTTACCAGAAGCTCTTCCAAGACAGAATAGCAAAGCTGTTATGATAACAGCAGAAACCCAAACTGAGTCTCCTCCTGAAAAGGTTGGTGGGGCTGTGATGGCCACAGCCCAAACTCAAACAGATATGTGTGTTGTGAAGCCTGAAATGATGGATCACTCCACCCAAACTGAGAGCATGGAGGAGGAAGAGAAATCTCCCCCTCACCAGACAGTAGGACAGGATCAGCCTCCTCAGGGAACTGATCTTACCCCTGATGAAGGAACTGCCCCAGAGGTTGTTAGGCCTGGCCTGACAGAGCCTCTGATGGCAGTGGACCCTTCTCAGGTGGGATCCAGTCTGGAGCAGGTAACCTGCCCCTCTCTACCTTGCCTCAGTCAGCCCAGGGCTGCAGAGGACAAGAAGGACAGTGAGACCCAGAGGGCCCCCTGTCAAATAAAGCACCCCCATCAACAGATTAGGGGCACCAAAACTAGTAGCCCTAGTAAGGTGAAAACTTTAAAAACTCCTGAGGGAGCCCCCTTAAAAGTAGTTAGGGACCTCCCACAGATGGATTCTGTTGGGCACAGCCAAACCTGGGACCCAAAGGGCCCAAACCTGAACTGTCCCTCCAGCAAGCCAAACAGAGGGACCCAGCCTCCAGCTTTAGGTAGCCAGAGGTTGACCCTGAGAGCTCAGTGCAACTCAGTTGAAGAAAGAAAGGCACATATGGTGGAAGATAATTGGAGGAAGTTGAGCCCAAAAATAGTGGAGCCTCACTTCAATACTCCATATCCAAACCAGCCTTTAACTTTGCATAAACACACCCAAGGTAGTGATTCCCTATGGTGGAGACCCTCTAATACCCCTAGGGGGAGGGACTGCTTAGTGGACCATGAGACAGGGGGTACCCATGCTAGTGCAGGTACTTCCTTATATGGCCACTCAGGCAATAAAGGCTTACCTGGCCAAGGATAGCCTTATCTCCTTTCGTTTGGGGGGGGGTTATGTAGGAAGGTGGCTACCTGACTATGGTTACCCCAGATTTTTTGCCCTGTGTTTAGCTGGTTTTCGACTTAGTTGGCCTGGTTCCCTGCTAATCAGGGCCCCAGGCTATCTGCTCTCTCTGTAAAATGGATTCCATGTACCCTAGGTGCATAACTAGATTGGCTTGGGTCACCTTATCAGCCCCTGTACAGAGCACTATAGGTGCCCAGGGCATAGGTGCATCCAAGGCCTACCAGGGGCTGCAGCATATCTTTTGCCACCCCTGGCTGGCTATCTAAATTGACACAACTGGCTGATCACTCAGCTGGGGCAAGTGGGTGTAATCACCCCTTGCTTAGATATAGTATACCTATATCTAAACCTATATCTGGACACATATATAGCCTGTAAGCCACTCCTATGGAAGGCCTCATCAATCCTGGAGGCAGAGTGCGTGGTTTTATGTGAGATGGTGCTCTGGCGTGAGCTGAGCCTGTCTGCAGCTGTCGGGAACAACTCCCTAAGCTGATCCGGGATAATGCCATACCATATACTCTTAAGCGCATTATAATCCTCGCGGTTATATAGCAACTTTGGTTTGGCTTTATCAAAACATGTCGTGTAAGGTGTCATACGAATTGGAATACTATCCCCTCGCCAGTTCTGGCGACGGGGATAGCATTCCACCCTTCTAGAGGGAGAAGACATGTTACTTTACTGAAACGCGGTTGATTTAAAATGAGCCTCAGATCCACAAAATGGATGCCCCTGCCACAGACACGGGTCTGACCTCCTGCTGCTGACCGAAACCCGGCAGAGGAGGCCTGGACAAAGAGTTTCCTGTCACAGGGCGGTGTCAAACCACCCCAGACAGGAGATAGTGGATTGGAGTAGGGAGGTTTCAATGAAACCAGACACTGCCTGGGGAGCACAAGGCTGCCCCTTGCAGGATCCGGCCAAACCGGTTCTGGGGCCTCCCAGCCCCTGTCCCAGCGCGGCCAGGATCAAAGGAGAGGGGTGTAACCACCCCCTTCCTGGGTCCCACCCATAGGAGGGGACCTAGCAGGATGTCCAACCCCCTAGATTCGAATAAGAGGGGGAGCAGTCCCAACGGACCTCAGATCATCCTGAAGAAACATAAGAAACGAAATCTGGACCCTTCGACTTTCTACACGACGTGAGAAGACTGAAGAATCTCCCTTGTGGTCAAGGAGTGACCACCCTGTGCAAACAGGCACCATCCAGCCCTCGACCCTTGCTTTGTTGCAGTTCCCGCCGGAACTCGAGCGACAGAGATCGACGAGATCAAGCTTGCCTGCCTTCTACCTGCCCGATCCACAGTCCCTGCAGAGCTGAGACCCGTGGAGGCGACCGGAAGCGTGGGGCACGCCATCTTGAAAAGGCCACGAGACGCTGACCGTGCGGCCCACGAGTGACCCTCGAAGCTGTACACCGGGGTTTGAGAAGCCCCAGCCCCGAGCTCCACTTGCACCAAAGCTCACCCCTCCACACTCGCTGAGTGCTGCGTGGGGCCCTTCTGCTTGTGTGCGCTCGACGCGTTGGCCCGGTCACTTGCCAGCTGGCTTGTGGCCCCTGTGCCGACGAACTTCGAAATACGACTTGCTTTTCTGGTTGCTCCAGATCTGCACCAGCTCCTGTGAAAAGGAGCACCCACTCTGACCCTCCTGGTTCGAGTGATAAGCAATCTCCCGGTTCCGCGTGGATTGCTTTTGCCAAGTGCTGTTTGCTACAATCTTCAAGCCGACGGTGCTGACGGCGAGAGCCTACGTGGGACAGATCGTGACCCGCTCCTGGACGTCGCAGATGCCCCAGAGCCCACGTGACAGCGGAGAGAAGCCTATCGACAACCGCCTGATTGCGCCCGACATTGCCTGGTTCCGTCCTGGTTCCACCCTGGTCACTGCTGAGTGACCCAGACTCTGTCCCCTCTGCTTTCAGGTACTTTTCTACATCGATCCACCCTTGGATCGCACCGGACACTTCTGCTTCACAGCGCCTGCAGCTGCAACAGCTCCAAGCACCCAGAACCTGCGTGACAGAACCCGACGCCACTTCGACCCTGTGCACCCACGGCCTGTGGGTGAGGTAACTTTGCAACGCCGGTGTCTTTACACTGGTACACACCTCTAGGGTCTGTGTCTAAAGTTTTGTGTTCCTAGGTTCAGCGGAAGTATCTTTTTATTCACTTTAACTGACTTTTACGCACCATTGACAGTGCATTGGTGCGCGCTGCACTTTCCGTGCTGCATCCGTCTCCTGTGGGCTACTCCCGACTTCTTCATTGCTTGTCCTGACTGCTCCCAGCGAATCTCTAGGCCCTAGGCCTAACCATTGTTCGTAAAGTGTTACTTATACCACTTTTTTGATATATGGTCTGAGTGGCCACCCGCCCTCATCCATAAACGTGCAACTTTATATGTGTAACAGTGCTTTTGATTTAACGCTTGTGCCCCTTTCCTCATAAAGAGTACTGGGGAGTAATTTAGTAATAAATACATATATTTTTATAATATATACTTGTGTGGTGTCCTTTCATTTGATTACAGGATTGTATGTGGTAAAACAAGCTCGCTTAACACGACCTCTTAAGTTAAGCCTTTAAGGCTGCTTAGTCCATGCTACCACTAGGATAGCTTGTCTACAAGGTTGACTTACAACCTGACATCTTTGGGGTTTGTTTGGACTGATAACCAGTGGTTCCAGAATTGGAAACACTACCTATCAGGCCAACTTCTCACAAGGAGGGAGACGAAAACAAACAGAATGCCTACATTGAGATCTAATACTAGACAGAAAGTCGATTCACCACAGTTGCAGCCCCTACCAACTTTAACGGCGATAGACAAAATGTTGCAACAGACCATTGGGGTCGTGGCAACCGCCATTGAAAATACTGAAAGGCGACTCTCAATAGTGTCTACAGTAGCTATTCATGACACGGAGGATGGTCCTGTGATAACTTTAACAGATGAACCGGACATAAGCTTCTCGTTAACATCCTCTTACGTAGAGCTTCCATGTGCACAGCCAACCACAGACTCATCCAAAAATACTGCTAGAGATCTAGATTCTGTTAACCGAGAGCAGACACCCCGGGCTATCCCCCAAACTGGAAACCCAGTTAAAACTGTCCCGAGATCTAGGAAGAACAGCGCTGTCAAGTAGAACAATAAAAAGGAGGGGAGAGATAATTCAAAGCCCAATCACAATTTGGTAACCCCAATGGCCAACACCACGTCTGGCATACCCTGCTGGGTAGCCAATATGGTGTCAGACCTTAAGGCAGAACTGGAGGAGACCATCAGTGCGCACCTTAAGCCCCTAATGTCCAAACTGGACAGATTAACGTCTGTAATAAATAACAGAGTGATAGGACCAACCAGACTAGTTACACAAGCGTCAACTCCAGCACTAGGTAACCAGGACACGGGTAGACCAGGGGTCGAAAAGATTATAAATAATGGCATGGTAGCGCCTGATAAAAATTCTGTTAAACAAAAAAAAAACGCTGCCCCACTAAGTAAAACTCCGGCTAAAACCCATGTCCCCCCACCTTCTAGCGCTAATGGCACTGTCCCGCAGGCAAGTAACAATCAAGGGAAGAGCCCCCCACCATTAGGCAAGGACACTGAAAGTAACTCCAAATTGGGGAACCCCATCCAAGCAAAGACTACCACCCCAACAGTTGCAGCAAGGGTTAAAACGGGAGTGCGGTTCCAGTCAATTAATCTACCACCGGAAGCACTACCCTATGTAGTTGTGCTAACAGGTGTACCGTCTTTAAAGGAAGGCAAAAGAGAAAATGAAGTGGAGTTGAGGAACAAATGTGTACAATGGCTAAGATCTAACAAGCCATTACCTTTACACATGTCTGGGGAAATATTGTCTGTCAGAAGGGGACAATGGATAGGAAATGGTACGAAAACTATTGCGGAGGATGTTATCGCAATAAACTTCAGGGACTCTTCTGTAGTTACCCACATATGTAACTCTCCATCGTTGGGACCACAAACTAACATATACCCCTTACCTTTATCCTATTTTTACCCCTTACCCCCCTCACACAGATTAATACAACCAAACAGGGGTCGGGTAAATAGGGCGCCACACCCCGTGCAGCCACAAAGAGCAGACAATTGGCAGACTCCCTGGCAGGCATTCCCTCTTTACGATACTGTAGCTGCAATGCATGCACACTAGAACAAGTTCTGTGACTTGGACAATGTCGACTGACTCGAATGGAACAGAAAGTACCAACTTCAGCTTATTGAGGGCAGCTCAGTGAAAAGATCTCGACAAACAGGGTGTCTGTCACTTACCGCCTTAGCAGAGACAAGTAGTGCCTTGATGGTACCCACTCTTGAACCCATAGCAGCTGACCCGAAAGACACACTAAGGGCTGGGCAGGTAGCCGAGCCAAGGGGAGGACCATCACCAGATAAGTTGGATACTCCAGTGGCAACGGGGGAGGCATTAGTTAGTAGTCCTATGGCGGCTGGCCCAAACAAGGGTGAGACTCAGTCTGGCATAAGAGTTATATCCTGGAACATTGCAGGGGTGGCAGCCAAATACAATGTGAAGGAGTGGAGAGATTTTATAACCAGCTTCCACATCATCTACCTCCAGGAGACCTGGGCTGTTGAACCCGATCAATATACATTAGAAGGGTTCAAAAGTTTTGTGGTCCCGCAGTAAGTGCGCTATCTGGAAGAGCCATTGGTGGACTTATTACATACGTAGATCTTCGCATTCAGGGGTGCTGGTCAAACTTGAGCTGGGACTCTACAAACATGCAAGCGATCGGCTTTTGCCACAAGGGATTAAAAATCACATTGATAAACTGGTACAATGCAGTGGGTTTATGTGGCAGAAATAATACCATGAGAGAATTGGATGACCGTTTTAAAACCATGTCGTCAATCAATCAAGCCAAGGGGGCACCGTATACCATCCTAGTTGGAGACTTTAACTGCCATCTCTGTGAAAATTTAAGATCAATAAACAAGGATTGGTCACGGTGCCCTGGGGAAAAAGAAGCACACTTTGCTCACACCACTGAAGGCAAGGAGATGGAGAAATTTATAAAGAGGCACAACCTATAATTCGTAATGGATCTAATAAAGATAGGCAATATGAGGGAACCTAATCCAACGTATAAAGGAAGGGGTTGCCACTCCTACATAGACTTTGTCATGGTGTCCCCAACACTCAGAAAATGGATTATAAACTTTGAAATCGTACATAGTCCCTTTAGTTATCACAACCCGCTGGCATTGGATCTTAAAGGTATGAACCTCAGAACAGCAGAGGGTGTACCCGATGCCATAGAACAGGCGACAGCACAAGGGAGAAGACTTAAATGGGCCAAGATTAATGGAGAAACATTCTACTTCAACCTTGTAACAAATGGCCAAAAACAAATACAAGTGTGCCTGGATGAAAATATGGGTGGACAAACTGTGGTAAGGGCCTTTGAAGAAATCGCCCAACTTGTAGATACCCTATTGAGATCCTCTCCTCGAACAGGAACCACACGGCCCCAGACTCCACGTTGGTTTGATCATGATTGCACTAAGGCACTGAAAGACCTCGAAAAATGCCTCACTGATCATCCAAAGGACAAAGCCAAAATAGCAGGGAGCAGATCCAATTACAAAAAAGCCCTGAAAGTGCGCAAAAGAACCCT
The DNA here is from genome assembly GCF_964263255.1 of Lissotriton vulgaris. Classification (NCBI taxonomy): domain Eukaryota; kingdom Metazoa; phylum Chordata; class Amphibia; order Caudata; family Salamandridae; genus Lissotriton; species Lissotriton vulgaris. The sequence goes on from NC_141688.1 coordinate 273,698,490, forward strand.
ACAGAATCAAGCATGGGAAGATCTAAGGAAGCAAAAGAGAGGGGCGACATGACGGCTTTTTGGAGAGTTATAAATGACCCATGTTTTAAAGACCCAAGAGGGCCAGACATAGTGAATGCTATTCTCCCTGATCAATGGCACATTCACTATTGTGGTCTTTATAATCACACTGGGATGGCACTGCAAGAAGAAGGCGCAAAAACAGCAGCATCCGTAAGCTTAGAATTTTCGCTGGGAGAAGTAAAATCAGCTATCCAAGGGCTATCAAAAAATAAAGCGCCAGGCCCTGACGGTATCCCCCCTGACCTCTATTTGAGAAACATTGACTTATGGGCACCTATTCTCACTAGGGTCTTGAACGAGGCAGTAGTGGCAGGACTGCCTCGCTCTTGGTCCTCGGCAATCATTGTCCCAATTCACAAAAAGGGTAGCCGGGACGACCCTCAATGCTACCGTCCTATTTCATTAATAGACGTTACGGCTAAAGTTCTGGGATGAGTGATTTTAAATCGTCTACAAATTTGGGCAGAGGACAATCATATTTTAACAGATGTACAATATGGGTTCAGAGAAGGGAGATCCACAACAGACCAATGCTTAAATTTGTATCTCCTCACCGCCAAATATACTATTGCCGCCAAAGGGACCATCCATATGGGGCTTATGGATCTCTCAGTGGCCTTTGACCGTGTTAACAGACAGAAGTTATGGGCCCTGATGACCTCCCTTGGGGTGGATCAAGGGCTAGTGGACACCTTGAAGGCATTACACTGGGAGACCACAGCTGCAGTTCGTTATAATAAAGAAGGAATGAGGACAGAGCCATTTCCTTGCAAAGTGGTGTGCGGCAGGGCTGCATTTTAGCTCCTTTTTTATTTTCATTGTATATTAACAATTTGGACCGAGAACTTATGAAGCTGGGAGTGGACTCCCCCAAGATTGGCCAGCGTCCGGTACCCATCCTCTTGTATGCGGACGACGCAGTGTTGCTAGCCCGCACCCCATTGGGTTTACTAAAGTTAATTGATGGTTTCGTCAATTTTATGAACTCATTGGACCTCTCAGCAAACCTGGACAAGTCTTTTGTTATGTCGACAGGCATAAACCCTAAAAAGATCTTTTCGCACAGCATAGGCTCACACAGGCTAGGAAGAGTTAAGTCCTTCTCTTACCTAGGCGTACTCTTTGATGAGAAATTGGATTTTAAAAACCTGGCTGAAAAACATGCAACTAAACTGGTGGCCTCAACGGGTGCTATAATGGCTTACGGATGGAGGTTAGGCAGATGTAAATGTAAATGTAAAATGTGGGTGTACTTGTAAAGCGCACTGCAACTCCATGGAGTATCCTGGCGCTGAAGACCGCTGGGGAACCCTCCGATGGTCACCGGAACAGATACTGAATCTCTACAGAGCGGTCTCCTGCGCCAAGGTGTCATATGGGGCAGAAGTTTGGGATTGCAAAACTAATCAAGTACACCAGATACAAGCTGACAAAAATAAATTTTTTAAAAAACTATTAAAGGTTCCTCAGAGCACCCCCTCACACAGAACACACATGGAATTGGGCGAGCCATATATTGAGGACAGAATTATGGTTCGACCCATCCTGGCCTGGATTAAGATTTGCACCAAACCAGAGGCTGACCTCAGCAGACAGATTATCAAGGATTGCCTGAGCCGGGACAGAGGGGGACAGATTCCATGGCTCAAATATGTAAAGGACACCATGGAATGTATTGGCTGCATGGATCTGTTCTCTGAGCCGGAGTCGATGACCGCTCAGAACAAAACCCTGGCCAAAAATCTTTTTAGTGCATGGGCAACAGCCAGAAGGGCCCACGCTGAAAACAGGAAAATATCCGTTGTGGCCCACGGCTCATTAATATCCACAACGCCTGAAATGGAACCATACCTAGCGGTAATGTACAATGCGCAGGAAAGATTCTAGATGACTAGGTTCCGACTAAATCTCCTCCACCATTTATTGGCCGTTCCCGCAGGATTCACACGTTCGGTAGAGCTGAAGGGTACCTGCGGCTCGACACTAGGTCGCTGCAGGATATCCTTCACTTTGTTTTATTATGTCCTTTTTACCTAGAGCCTAGAAAGATGTTTTTAGTAGGGATTTTGAAAAATAAAAGACTGAGACATGCCAAAGCAGCCCTCCTTTTTTTGCAAAAAGCCTCAGACCCATATACTCTGTTATGTGTAATAAGCTTTATTAAGGTTGCCATAAGACTGAGGAACACTAGGGAAACATCTGCCCATACCATCACTACATAAACTGAATCAATGTCAGTATGAGACTCCCAATGATCCATTGCTCCTTTTCCCACTGTTTTTTAGATCTATTTTAATTGTAATTTTTAATAATGTTATTTAAAATGTTTTTAAACACTGTATGTATGTATCTTCATGTTCTTTAATGGTATCTTTTTAAGTACCGAATAAAGATAATTTGAATTTGAATTTGAAGTCATGTCTTGACTTTACCCAGTGGAGTATTCATCTCTTAACTGATACTATTGGCTGATTGAGTGTATCCTTCCCCATCCACCCAAGGGCTTGCATTGAACTGCATGAGGATCTGCTTCACAACTGCAGCACAATGAGATGCAGTACCCTATTGGTGCTACCCTATCCCTCTTACAATATCTCCTCTACCTCTACTCTGTCTCATCCCAAACACCTTTCAGATTCCATGATTCCCACCTCTACCCCTCCTTGCATCATCTCAAACCTCCTTTACCATTCAGATCTCCCCAAAAAGCCTTTCTAAACCCTTCCCTCTGACTCTTCTCCCCTCCATCTCCCCTTTACTCATCTCAAACCTCCTCCTACTGCTATGATCTCCAAACAAATACTCTCTAGACCCTTCCCTCTTTTATCCCGCCACTACCCTTTTCAATCCAACCAACAGATCACATGTCCACCACTCAAATTAATTTAATATTTCCCTATACTAATTCCCCACTGATACTCTTTGGGTTCCGTAGTGTGCTACCTGCTGAAAAGCACCTCAACACGTCACCAGGGGTAGCACGCACTATACAAATGCAAGCCCTTCGCTCTTCTATCCCTCCACTGTCCTTTTTCAACCAAATAACACACTCACATGTCCACCGCTCAAGTTAATTTCATATCTCCCTCTACTAATTCATCAGTAATCTCCTATTCTGGAGTAGCCTCACACTCGCCAAAAAGCTCTACAGCGCCTCGTCAGGATAGTACGAACTATATAAATACAATTACAATGCAATACAATATAATATTAAACTTTCAGAAGTGCTTCACACTGCTATTTGCACTACTGCAAGTGATACTGCGCCTGTCCTTTCATTACACATTCTGGTGTATTCTTGTCAAACAGCTATTCTTGCCTTTCCTTTTACAGAGGGAGGCTATCGCTATTGTAACTGCACGTCTGTGTAGTGCTACCTGAAAATGTATTCAAATGTTTTCTCTTTGTTGGGCTTCACTTGCCTATTGAGTAGAGAACGTTTTCCAAGAATCTGTCTTTGGTGTCACCTGTGAAGGTCACGTCTATTATCTGTTAGGTTTTAGTTTTCACTACCTCTGGGAACCTCAACTGCAAATAATGAAGTGGGTTTTACTGGAAGATTTTCAAGTGTCATGAGTCTGATAAGTGCTTCATTTGTTAAAAAAAAAATGTATCAGGGCCAATGGCATTTCATTGACTTGCACTGTAGGTGGCACGGCTTACAGCTCCTGTCGGTACTGTCAAATGCCACTATTACCTACTAAATATCTCACAAAAACAAATGTGACATTTTGGACCGTTCCAGGTGACCTCAAACCATAGGGATGGCTGCACATCCTAGCTTCACCAGTCTTTGGAAACTATATTAAACAGTGCAACTCTCCCGAGCACCGGAAAACATCGACACAAGTTAAGCACTGAGTGGTATATGTGTGAGGTTGTTGCGAAGTGAGGCGTTAGCCATCATTAACTACCTCAACTATTACATTGTATTACCCTATCACCCCCGCGTCCTGTAAAGCGCTCTGATATCTGCAAAGATTTTGTTCGCGCTATATAAAACTTTCAAAATAAAATAAATAAATATTTTAAATATTTTAATGACTCACTCCGCCACTTAAGAAACGCAAGGCTGCACCATATTTACAAGGATATGGTGCACCCTTGAGTTTCCCAACACAGGCACCCTTGCACCATAGCGCAAGGGTGTCTGCGTGCAGGAGAGGATTGTTTATGTGTAGGAAGGTGTCCCTTCCTGCCCATAAACAGTCCTAAAATACCGTTTTGTCACTTTTATGTGTGCTGCTTCATGCAGCACACATGAAAGTCACAAAATGTTTTTTTTTTACAGATTGTTTATGTACAGGAAAGAGGACCTTCGTGTACATAAACAAATCATGGCAATTTGCTTTTTCCATATGTGCTACACAAGGCAGCACACAAGGATAAAGCAAAAACGAGGAGAAATAATGCATTCCTCTAATAAGTGCTCGCTTGATCTCATTTTGTTGATCATAGAAGAGTTGTCCAATACTATCAGAGATCTGGATGAAGAAATTTTCGATCTAAAAAAAGACTTGGAAATATGTATTGAAGCACAAACTTGGTCTAAAACACTAGAAGATCTCAATGTCAAACTTGATAAATACAACAAAGAATTACAAGAAGGCAAAATCAGGAAGTATCGACGAGATACTATTGATTATAAACTTAATGAGGTCTACACGTGGGCCGAAATCTATGCTAAAAAAAGATTCACCAAACCCAGAGTTAACACATCTAGTGAAGAGAGTATCACCACAGACCAAGACATTGCCGCAACCAGACCTCCGGTCTCGACTAGTACTCTAGACACAGGGAGTCAACCATCCACCCATAAACAAGTGAGAGCCACATTAGCATCAGGTCCTTCTACCACCACGATGTCTTTTTTATCCCAGGTGCCACAATCAGGACAACCACCCCCGCCAACCTTGCAGGAACAACCAATGTCAGAACCCGCAAATGGCCCACCAGGCGAGGACAGGGGAAAAGTATTAAGAAGTGGGAAGAATGTAGTCTGATCATTAATATTTCCACCAAAGATCTGACCAAACAACAGCTCATGACCCTGAACAAGGGAATGAGTTTTGTACCCACTAATGATGCCACGTTGCTAGACACTAAGGTTGCTCTCTACAAACTGACACGGAAGTTAAGACTTCGTCACTACTTTTCTAATGTTCTTCAAGTATGTGAAGATTTGAATATGGACACTGATGAAAGAATTTTTCGTCCTAAAAGTACCTTCCAGGCCCCTGTGTCTCACAAGATCATTGATTTTTTTGAGGAAACTGTTAAACGAGATCTCATAAAGATCCGTTACAAATCAACTGGCAGATCGAATTTCAATCAATATGAACACAGAACTATCCAGGGAATTTCACAAGATGATACTCTTACCCTTAAACCTGCAGACAAGGGAGGTGCCCTCATTGTCATGGACACAGATTACTACGAGCGGAAAGTGGATGACCATGTTCATGATCTGAATACATACACTATTTTGGACAATGACCCCACTAATACCCTACAGAGTATTCTGCAAACATATTTACAGAAAGCCATACAAGATGGCATTATCACCGATGAAGAAAAGTCTTTTCTGACCACGGCTAATCCCAAAAGACCGCGCCTCTATATGACGCCAAAGATACACAAACACCCAACTGATCCTCCTTTCCGCCCCATTGTGGCTGGTTGTGGATCCATATTTGACCCCGTTGGGAAATATCTGGACTTCTATCTCCAAAAATTTGTGCACATACACCAAAGACACCAAACATTTTCTCAAAAAAATTGAGATTATCCAAAGTATGTATAGTCGCAAGTGGACATTATGTACCATCGATGTTACCGCGCTATATACTTCTATAAACCACCAGGAAGGCATGGAAGCAACGAAATGGGCATTACTTAAATTAGATCTCCCAGAGGACAAGAGTATATTTATTTTGAAACTATTGCATTTTTGCCTCAGCAATAGTTACTTTAGATGGAAAGACAATTTTTATGGACAACTGACAGGGACAAGCATGGGATTTTCTGGGGCTCCTGCCTATGCAAATATATTTATGTCTAAGTTTGAGGACGAACATATTCTGACCAATGAAGAATGGCAGATGGGTCTTGTCCAATATTGTCGATATATTGACGACATTTTTTTGATCTGGAGTGAAGACACCACTGAACTCCATAGACTCATCACTGAACTTAACACCAGGAACCTTAGAATACAATTTACACACTCTATGAGTGACACTGAGGTTAACTATTTAGATGTACTTATCAAGAAAGATGACCAGGCACGCAGGTTGCATACAGACATCTTCACGAAGCCCACAGACCGCAATAGTACATTACAATTTACCAGTTTCCATCCTAAGAGTGTCATCACCAATCTACCCTACTCGCATTTTTTGAGACTGAAAAGAATTTGGGCCAATGATGAAGCATTGAATGCTCAAATCCCTAAGCATCGAAACAGGTTTGAGTGTAGAGGCTATCCTCCCGAAGTGTTGGATCACACAATTGATAGACTGTCAATTGTCGATAGGCAAACGTTGCTTAACCCTTTACCCAAACCACAGAAGACAGGAATCACATTTGTGTCAAAATTCTCTACTGCGTCCAGTAAAATTAAAAGAATAATCTCAGATGGGAACTGCTACAAAACGAAAGTGAATTTAGAGGTATCTTTGCTGATAAACCTATTTTTGCTTACACCAGAGGTAGGAATTTAATGGACAAGTTGAGAACTCCCACTATAAAAGCCACCACAGAACCCCATACAGGCACCATGCGTTGCCACAATTGCGTGCACTGCAATAACATCATTATTGGCAATAGCATGACACACCCGACAACAGGCAAGAAGATTGAGTTACGTCACTCGGGGGATTGTAACACCATGAACATCATTTACTGTCTAAAATGCCCATGTGGCAAATTATATATGGGCAAAACCGCTCGCAAACTCAAAACTAGGCTCACTGAGCATAAAAGCAATTTCAGGTGTAAAAACAGAACCACATCAGTAGCAACTCACTGGCTAGAGCTTAAACATAACATCGCCCAACTGAGAGCTCAAATCATTGAAGTCGTACCCAAACTAGAAGGCCAAGATAACAACGCCAAACTATTGCAGAGGGAGGTGTACTGGATTGAATATCTTGCCACTTTGATACCCATAGGTCTCAATGACAGGGTTGATTATAGTTGTTTCTTATAGCCAGATTACCAATAATATCTCTAATCAGCATTTCAAGTTTTGTTTCACCTTCATTGTAACATTATAGCCCCATCAGATTTCCACTCATATCAGACTGGTTATAGCCATGCACAGGTCTATTTTTTCTATCACACAAATTCCTTTATTCATGAATATCACATACTATTTTTAATCTCTGTTTCTTTGTAGGTAGCTATTCGATCATGATATATCAGTCATTTAACTATTCATTTGGAGCCTATACTTGTTTTACACACAGGAGTTGTTGATGTACCCGTATTAGAATGTAACTACCTTGGTAGAGTGTTTTCCATTGCAATACGTGTCATGTTGCACTATTTATAGTAATCAGTAAGCTCCTGCTACCTTAATAGAATGTAACTACAGTTCGTAGAGGGTAATCTACTACTACTTAAGTTAGGACGTAACACCTATCAATGTCTCTGCATGTTGGTGTATGCATAGCTATCTCGCATGTTTTTACTTTTACAAGCCTTGGACATAGACAATACAGTATTTTTATTTATCATAGTCTATTAGTTAGTTTTCATAACATTCCACCATCATTGACAACATTTTCTTTTGTGTTGTGTATTTTTTCACGTTTGCTTCAGTTCACATTTGCTTCCCTCTTTTTTTTTATTTTTTTTTTATTATTTATTTTTTCCCCAAATCTATTACCACTGAAACACATTCGATACATAGCCATCATTCGCCCCAGCACGTTAGGGTTTCTTTTACTAGCATCTCATCGTTTGTTTATTTTTTTTAATCTTCGCACCATGCGACAGAGGCAACTACATTTCCCATTACTCCCGCAAGGCATACACACGTGTTCCATTCCGGGACTATTTTATAACCCGTATGGTATCCCTCCGCGAAAATTCCCGCATTGGATTCTACCCTCTCTTGACACGCCGCGACGTTTAGATCTTACCGGTAAGCCACAGTTGAGCGCTAGTGATATCTGAGGCAACAATTCACTCGTTTTAGCCTCTTAGCATTGTTTTTTATTTCTTTGTAGAAGTTCACAACATTTACTACTTGGAGCATCGGACGCATATTACAGAACTATTCCGATCAAAGTACTAGTCACTGTCTCCACACCATAAACATATTCCCTTTCGGCATCAGGTATTTATTTACACAATTGCAAGACTAAGTGTGGTATTTCTTTTGTTAATTAAGACTCAGGGGACGTTCATGTCTAGATATCAACAGGACCACTGTGTTGGACATTTTTGCTTATATCTAAGGTTTATAAAACGGTTCATATTCGGTAACCACTCGTATTTTTAGTGTTATTCCTTCTTGACCAGTCCTGTAATTCTCTAGAGCAGACCCCTTTCTTGAAGCACCGTATAGCTTACACTGTTTCCATTGATATCATTTTCTTCACAGTTTTATACGTGATAGATACCAGTGAAGATTCATATATCGCATTCTTTACCACCCACAAACTGGTAGGTAGATTATTTCACTTCACCTAAGCCTCTAGTACTAAATCTAGTACGCTCTAGCGATGTTACATGTATATATGTTGGTTCATCCCCTTTTTTTGCTATTACATTTAGTGTTGGACACTGACAATAAAACACGGCATGTGCTTTGTCTTAACATTTTCTCTTTACGTTGACTGATCATGAATATATATACATGTTTACATATGTGTTATTCTTCCTGAACTACGTGTGTTGTTTTATGACTATGCACAACATTTATTTGAACATCACATTTATTATCTGTATTCCCATGTATGTGGGTACCATATCACCATGAGAGGAACTTCTTGCCAACTCTCGCAGGGGTTATGTACAGTGATTCTACCGTGAAATATAGCTGATATGTTTTTACACTGCTCAGTTCACTAATTGTCAAATCATGAGACGAAGATCAACGTTCCTTCCTGTGTATAATGACTATTTATTCGCTGTTGGATTATGATTTTGATATATACATTTCTTTGTATTACATCTGTCCAGGTATTCGCCCCTGAAAAAGGGAACAGGGCTTCCCGAAATGCATCGGGCGACAGCAAGTGACCATACATAATGTTATTGTTCCAAATGGATAACCATGCAATACAGTGGTTTATATGGATATATATATAAATTTGCATTTTCCTTCATGCTATGAATTACATAGACATAGGAAAAGTCTTTATTGTATGATTTAAAAGATGATTTAAGAACTCAGTATAGTTCTCAAATAATTACATTGCAAAATAAAACTAATGTTTGCAATACAAATTCATAGACTTTTGATTTAATAGAGTCTTATAATCATTTTACTTTGTGAGAATAATTATTCTCCTAGGAACAGTGCATCCTGCATGTAGGCTCTGCTTGCATTTTCATTTTTGCCTTTTATAAAGTGTCACATCCATTGGTCTTGCAAAGACTGGCAGAAGTAGGCATAGGATGCTTGGTGTGCGCTGGTTCAAATATGTCCTCGATGGTAGAGTGAAAGGATCTAGTTGGCCCTCTACTCTTCGACTCACCTCTGGGCTCTTTGTTTAGTCCTACCCTGTTTAATATCTACATGGCCCCATTAGCTACCCTGGGGCAACTATATCATATGTAGAAGACACTCAACTGTTTCTTACTCTCAATCACTCTTCTTCCCACAAAATCTAGTCTTTTGTGGTCTGCCTGAGATATGTCCTGCACCGATGCAGAAGAGTTACCTTTAGTGCAATGCAGACAAAACTACGATTCTCCTGTTTGGCAAGGCCAGAAGCTTCTTGACTAACTACAGTTGGCCAACGGCATTCCTTCTCTCCCTCCCCAGACAGGAGTAGCTAAGAATGTGGGAGTAAAAACAGATGAAAAGCTATCTATTGCAGGCAGGCAGATTGGGTCTGTAGATGAGACCTGTTTGGTCTGCTGTAATCAATAAGAAGCTCTTTGTACCTCCGTCTGTGCCTGCAGTACACTAGTCTATTCTTTGATAACATAAAGGCTGGACTACTCAAACTCCCTTTATATCAGAGTGCCTGACTGTAAAATCTGGAAAATGCAGAAAGTCCAAAATTCAGTGGCCCTGCTAATTCTCTGCTTATCTAGGCTACCAGTCTCATCCCACCTGAAGGAACTTTATTGATTACCCAACAAGAAGAGAGTTTTGCTTACCACACACTCCTGGCTTACCTCTTCAGCATCCCTAATATCAATTTTAAGCAAGGGCAAACCAGACAAAACATCAAACGTTAATCTCCTTTGACCACGGCTATTCCACAACTTGTGCATATTGTCTTGGAGGTGATATGTCCATTTAGCTATACAAGGCTTGGTCTGGCCGGCTCTGATTGAAAAAACACAAATATCCAGCAGCAGTTTATAATTGGTACAGAGAATGAATTCTTCATCCCACAAGTACATCCCGATATGTATTTTGATAACTGAGTATGAACTTTTCAACCTCTACAAAGACCTGGATTCCAAGACCACCATCACATCCATCTTGTAGGATATTGGGTGAATAGTTGAGGAGGGTGAAACCCTACTCAAGTGCAATCACAATTTCTGTCACGGTGAAACACATGCAAATCCCAAATTGACCTGTACTTGATCCTCGGTTATCCAGGCAAAGAGTTGACCAGCATGTCACACAAAGAGCAGACTGCTCATGGCTGCCAGTAGCTCTATCTCGGAGTTGAAATAATTGAAATAATATTCGTCATGGAGTAACAATGTATTCTTGGAGCATTAATTGACTTTTGACGAAATCTCAGGCTTCAGATAAACTTGGATTTCTAAAAAAGCATGACCTCATAGTTCTTCCGGAAACCTGGGCAGCAACTAGCAACCCCATTGAAGGCTATCTGGAATGCATGTCTCCTGCCACAAGACAGTGTAAGTTCGTCAGACTGCATGGATTTACATCAATACTAAACTGTCCCTACGCATCTAGCAGCTAAAATTTGAAGTTGACTAGGTCGCCGGTATTGTGGTTGGAAGTTCCCCTTCTGATAGTCAGTTACTGCTGCTCAACGTTTACACCTCCTTGTGCACAACTGAGAAAATAACCAGACTTGATCGCCTGACCGAAATCATCTGCAATATATCAAGTGACTACTTAAGCATACCCTGCTTAATTTCTGGAGATTTTAGCACAAACCTTTTCTATAACTAGTTAGAGGACATCGGGATTGCATTTGCAGTGGTTCCCCAGCACCTCGCCTCACAATCAATACCCGCAGTACACAAACCCACGAAACTGAGCAAATACACTGTACTTCAGCTTAACAGAATGGGCTGCATTGTACTGAATGGGCACCTCCCCATGGATTCCCCACCTGCTAGGACCAGAACCAATGGTCGAACTCACTCATACTTGGACTTTACCTTAGGCAGCAGTGAAATTCTCCCCTTGATCGAGAGTTATTACATTGCACCGCAAGGGGAGAGCGACCACCGACCTCAAATAATCACCCTATCATTCAACATTCCCCGTCACGAGGTAATTGCACATACACTATCAGGTTGCCACTCTGAGAACTTAAGGAGAATGAAATGGACATCCAGTGCTGGCTTCTCCAGAATGGAAAAATGCAGATTCTTGCTTGGTTTATTGACCGAAAACGAAGTCGCCGTTAATGATGGCTGGGAAGTTCTTGTAAATCAATTAATTTACGAATTTGCATCCATGATCAGCTCCCGGCAGCACACTACACAAACTTGCATTTCTCTGGCTACAAAACAGTAAAATTCTCGAAGCAATTGGGCCCTACGCCTGGCTAGGAAAAGCACAGGAAACTTAAAACTCTTTAAGAACTATAAGCAAGCACAAACACCTTTTAAGTCAGCCGTACACAGTGACAAACAAACAGCGTCCGAACAGTTTTGGCTAAAGCTAATCCATGCAAGCAAGAATTCCAATGCTAAGTAATTCTAGTCTCTAGTGAACAGGGGTCCTTCAGGTGGAGGTGGGAACGGCAGTGCAAATATAAGTGCAGAAGAATGGACTCAGTTTTTAACTAAACATTTCAGCGAACGCACAAAAGGGGTTTGTCATTCTAGCCCCCTTCCATCAACTGATTTAGAGTTATCACCTTCTAAAATCAAATGCATGGTATGTTCAGGACAAATAACTCACTTAATTAGGTTTTGGATGCAATAAAGTTTGATGGAAAGGAGAAAAGTGAAGATCCTATGATGGAGATTGCAATGACACCTGAAGCGTTAAGAAATGTCATTGCTCGTACTATTAGGCAAGCTAGGTCAGAAGGAACCCCTGGACCTAACGGTCTTCCCCATACCCTGTTCAAATCGGATGCAGACCTTACTATGCCAGTAATTTATTGGAAGAGCTGTCGGCCTGGGCTGAATCAACAACGCATCTCCCCTTTAACCAGACTGGCTTTGTGGCTAATTCCGGAAAAACTAGCAACTTACTCGCATTATCCGTTTTGATGGAGAAAGCAGCCGTTCAATGTAACCATCTTCACTGCTGCTACGTTGACTTCAAGGCAGCTTTTGACCAGGTGCCACTGGCAAAAATTAGAGCACTCGGGCATACCCCTGGCCCTCTTAAAAGCCATAATTCACCTCCACTCGAAAACCTGGATCAGAATAAAGTTGGGAGAAGGATCTCAGGTCTCAAGGAAGATTCAGACCAAAAGCGGTGTCAAACAAGGCTGCGTGTTGGCTCCACTCCTTTTTAATTTGTTCCATTTCGGATCTATCTCTCATGCTTGACAACGTCAATTCCCACCCTCCACAAATAGATGGAACTTGTTTTAGCAATTTGTCATATGCTGAAAATCTATGTGTTACTAAGCCACACAAAAGTACGATTACAGAGGTTGCTTGATCAGCTGCTTTCCTACACAACAAATAACTCCCTCGAATTGAACCTGTCAAAAACAAAAACAATTTCTTTTGGGAAGCAGAAGCAGCATAGAAGAGGGTTTTTTTTCCAATAAAAAAAATTTGAATTGGTATCCCATTATAAATACTTGGGAATTTTTCTGGACACCAGAGGCTCCTTTGAAAAGCAGAAAGAGGCAGTAAGGGCAAAGGCACTGTCACTTGAGATCGCTTCATTAAAACTTTAAAAACAGTTACTCGGACCAAGCCTACCTCTACTGCTAAAGGTGATGAAAGCCAAGACTACCAACTCCCTATCATATGGGCAGGAGATCATGATGGGCGCAATTAGTATTCCATTAGAAAAATTAACCACCAAAATTTTTAAGCGAGCATGGAGCCTACCAATATTCTCATCGCCAGCCCAAGTCAGACTCGAACTCTGCCTACTAAAGCGTCACAGCGTCAAGGCCGGTGCGTTTATTAAACTCTGCAACAGACTGCCCAACTCCCGGGAGGGTAACCTGGAGCCTAGACTGATATATTTTTTATATCAGTATTTTGAAAGGTGAGTTTAAACTTATTTAAATACATATATTTACATACACACAGAACAGTTCTTCTGCATAACATTTTAGACTCGTGAACTTAAGTGAGCACAAACATTTAAATATTTACATACTTACATATCACGCCACATTACACAAAATACATGGACATATACTACAAAGAAAAATTATATCTAAACACAGACTAAAGTTTTTGAGAATAGAAATATCAGCCCAGGGAGCGATTAGTCAAATTATTTCTGTGTTATCCTGGGAAATCATCAACACTTAGCAAAAAGCGTTGACGTTAAGACCCCTGAAAAATGTACAATAGTATAGCGGTCTTGGTGGGGTCTTCCTCGGGACTAACTAGGTGATCAGGGTGTGTAGCCTTTAAAGGGCCTCCACCCTTTTATATATTCGTGGCACGGTAGTCCTACTCACGTGCTGCTAGTAATCTGGTCACTTCAACAAGAATTTATCTTGTATGCCATTCCTCCTGCGTTTGGCGCATGGGGCTCCATGGGGCAATCTCATTCAAAAAGAGGAGGGTAGCTCCAAGAGGCCTTCCTCCTCCTCACACGACCCTCCTATCATGTTCCTAGGCCTGTTAATCGCCTTTGGAAACTGCTTGAGTTTGATTACTATTAAGCGTGGGCGTAAAATCTGTTTCGATCGTGGAATTTGCGGATTTCTGACAAATTCGCAGTCCGCGAATCGCACGAATTTGCCCAAACATCCGCAAATTCGCAAGCTGCGAATTATTTAGCTTGGTCGCGCTTGAAAAATACAATATCACGCGCGCTGCGTTGACTTACCGTGATTCTGAGTTCGCCGAGTTGTTTTTCTCCCGATTTGCGTGTGCTGTGCCATTTTCGATCTTGCTGCGTGATCGCGCGAAGGTTTTTTGCACGCAATTACGTCCTCGCAGCTCGCCATCTGGCACAGCGAGAGTTTGACAACACGAGTACGTCATAAGGGCCCGCGATTATGCATCGCGGGAGTAAACAATGCCGAACACGTGGATGTGGCGCGCAGCTGACTTCCGGCGGGAGATTTGAACAGCTCGCTTTCCCGTAATTGCAAAGATTGCAATTCTGCACAAGAAATCCATCACAGGAAGCATAATCACTTTTGGACTTGAGATTTTACAAGTAAGTTGGTGTTGTTTGTTTGGGGCATTGCAGTTGCTGCAACTACAGTTTTAAAACGTTTTTCACAACTTTAAAAAAATATATATTGTGGGTAGCCACAGTATCTAGTAGGCCCAGGGTTAGTCATGGGTGCATGATACAACTGTTTCTGTGATTTTTTTTAACTTAATTCTCATTTATGTCATGGAATTTTAGCTCACTGTTATATGATGATTTTTTTAATGTGGGGTGCCTGTAAAGCCTCACTAGCCAGTAGGCCCAGGGGTAGTGAGTGGTGCATGGACCAAGTCTTTCTGTGGGGTGTCTTGAATGTAAACATCATTGAGGGCATGGATGGCATTGGATTGTGGTGATTGTTTTGTGCTTTTCGACTTTTTGAGGTGTTGTTGAGGCCTGGCCATGTGGGTGGGTGCCATTTTGAGGCCTGGTCCAGGGGTCAAGGGGCCATTTTGAAGCCAGGCAGTGTGCTCAGGCCTTCACCCAGTTTACCTTGCTTTCAACCATTATGCCCAGGGGTACTCAGTGGTGCATCGACCAAGTCTTTCTGTGGGGTGTCTTGAATGTAAACATCATTGAGGGCATGGATGGCATTGGATTGTGGTGATTTTTTTGTGTTTTTCGACTTTTTGGGGTGTTGTTGAGGCCTGGCCATGTGGGTGGGGGCCATTTTGAGGCCTGGTCCAGGGGTCAAGGGGCCATTTTGAAGTCAGGCAGTGTACTCAGGCCTTCACCCAGTTTACCTTGCTTTCAACCATTATGCCCAGGGGTACTCAGTGGTGCATGGACCAAGTCTTTCTGTGGGGTGTTTTGAATGTAAACATTATTGAGGGCATGCATGGCATTGGATTGTAGTGATTTTTGTGTGTTTTTTGACTTTTTGGGAGTGTTGCTGGGGCCTGGCCATGTGGGTGGGGGCTATTTTGAGGCCTGGTACAGGCAGGCCCTGGCCATGTGGTGGGGGTCAAGGGGCCATTTTGAAGCCAGGCAGTGTGCTCAGGCCTTCACCCAGTTTACCTTGCTTTCAACCATTATGCCCAGGGCGTCTTAGTGGTGCATGGACCAAGTCTATCTGTGGGGTGTCTTGAATTTAAACATCATTGAGGGCAAGGATTGCATTGGATTGTGGTGATTTTTAAGTGTTTTTCGACTTTTTGGGTGCTGTTGAGGCCTAGCCATGTGGGTGGGGGCCATTTTGAGGGCTGGTCCAGGCAGGGCCTAGCCATGTGGTGGGGGTCGAGGGGTCATTTTGAAGCCAGGCAGTGTTGATGAGTACAGGCCTCAGCAAGGCCTGTGAATGCAAAGGGTTCGCCATTCTGTGCACGGAATCCTTAGACTACATAAAGAAATTGGCACGGAAACTGGAAATACAAAGACAACTTTTAATAAACCTTTAAAGGTGGTACTACAGCCCACACACCACTCTACAGTATTGTACAAGGTAGCA
This sequence comes from Lissotriton vulgaris, assembly GCF_964263255.1. Lineage (NCBI taxonomy): Eukaryota > Metazoa > Chordata > Amphibia > Caudata > Salamandridae > Lissotriton > Lissotriton vulgaris. The sequence goes on from NC_141688.1 coordinate 273,714,719, forward strand.
CAAAGAACTCAGACACGCAGTCCCCTATTATACACAAAGAAGGGGCGCATACGTAGGCGGATACAACTCAAAACATGATTTACAACCATATATGGACATTTCTTGAACATGATTGATACATGGGTGGAGTTAACGGTTCTTGAGACCCGCCGAAATGCACATTCCAATCTACGCTGATCAGAGACAGATGTGACTCCTACTAAGCATGCGCTAGACGCACAAGGATCTATTTATAGCCTGTTGCTGGACAAACTTCAGAGGTGATAATCAGTGAGGTAGGACTCGCCTAATGTCCAGCACATGGCAATGTATGGCACACAAGATGTACGCCCGAAAACAAAATGGAGTCTGGCCGTTTTAAAGTACGAGCAGGGAAACTATCAAAAGACATAATAGCATGTCTTCAGCTAATGCTTAACACTATCGCTGTTTTATTTACAACAGACGACTCTTTCAGCATTTGCTGAAGACATTCGGTTTTCTTGGATAATCTAAATACTCATCGTTTATATCGATGCTCATCATTTTAGCTATCTCTCTAGTTATAGTTTTCTGATGGGCAGCTTCAGCAATGGATTGTTTATTAGGCACACAAAATGAAACATATAGAGAACATATCATTGGACTACATTGAATACATACACAACACGTAAATAATATTGCAATGACTATACAAAGTCCAGTGAGAACTTTCCAACCCCATATGGAGATTAAGGTCCAAAACCAGCCTGAAAACGTCCAAGTCCCATTTTCGACATGTATATCAGCTGCAATTTTATGTAACTTGTTGATGACTTTATACACAGAAGGAGTATGATCAGGGATAAAAACACAACAACTACTTCCGATAATTTTACAAGCCCCGCCTCCATCTGCTAACATTACGTCCAGGACCATCCTATTCTGCAATGCAACGATCCTAGTAATTTGCAGCTCTTGAGTAAGATTGCCAAGGGCTTCAGCAGTTTAATTAGTAACAACTTCAACTACTCTTGTTAATCATCGTATCTTTCTACTATTTAGAGCAGCTCCCACGAAGAAAAACAATCCTAAGTTAAAATATATATATTGTTGCAAACAAGTATCAGTCTGATCAACATCATCAATGGACAAAGTTCGCTTGTATCTATTTACAGTCACATTATTCAGTAATTTGAAATCTTTATGATACGATGCAGGTGCCAAGAATACAGGTGGTAGTAAAAATGATACATAACATACTCCGGACCATCCAGCTTGTAATAGATAATAGCCTTTGTTTCCACATACAAAGTAAGAGGCTATTGTTCAGACCATCAATATTCAATACGACAATACAATCACTAACACCTAAAGGGATATGGCCTACACTTTGTACACATAAATCTGCTTGTGCTTGGGCTACTGAAATCACAAATTTCTCTTTTCAAACAGTGTCTCTAGTGTTCGTAATGATATAAGGCGTTGAATCATTGTCCGGTCGAATTCTTCCCACTCCCATATAGTTCCGTTGGCTTGTGGATAGCCTTCCTTATCTTGATGGCATTCTTTATTCAGTCTGAAAAGCAATCTACCCACTGTGGGTTTTCTCGTAGCAAAAAGCAAAGTGTACCAGGCTCTACAAGAGCCAATATGAGAGAAAGGGAGAGGTATGAACGGTGTTCCCCCTTTCTTTTGGAGCGCTGGCATCATCCCACATATCCAACAGTTCGTAGCATTCGTAGCAACGTGGGTATGATGCAGCATCTGAATGAAAGTGTTATTCAAATACAACTGTCGATGTTTCAACTCTTGATATGGAAGTGTATAGAAGAAATGCTCATCTGGGACTGGAGTAGAAACAACAAATAATTCACGAGCAGGAACTTTATCTTCCACAAACCACGTGACTGTAGCAACAACTGCTACAACGACGATGAAACCTACAGAACCAAAAATCTTCTTCTTATCTATTCATACAAATGTACACACAGTATCTTCCTGAAACTAAAGTGTTGTCATAACTCTTACCCCTAGGTAGCCGTTGATGTCTTCACCAGCAGGCCAAGACGGGTGTCACTGCACTAATGCAGGGCTGATCCCCCCCCCCCCTTGCCTCATCAGCTCTCCGTTTCACAGACCTAGGGACCGTTCTGACAACTTCTCACACAATTGCAGGTTCTTTTCTTGGTCGCAGATTATATCTTCTTGATCCAGGGATTGTCGTGTCCGGGAAGAACTCCTCAGATTCGTCAGGTACCACAGCACAGCCTTTCTCCGCAGTCAGGATTTCTCGATGGTCGGTCAATACAGCAGGCTCCACCAGGCCAGGTTGCACCTTCCGGCAATGGATGGAATAAATCCAATTTTTACCGGTTGGTGACCCGCACAGCTGTTCTTGTGGCGAGGAGGACTTGTTCAGGACCACACCACCTCGGCTCCAGACTGCTCGACCTCTCAAAGGACTTAAAAGGACGAAGTCACCAGGCCGGAGAATATGGCCTTCTCCTGTGGACCGATCCGGGAGTGCTTCTTGAACCTGTTCATGAATGGAAACCAAACTATCAGTTAATTGTGCCAAATAGTCATTCATTAAAACACAAGGTACATCGTACACTGAGCTTGGTTTGGGCACCCCCCATATGTTAATGGGGCGTCTGAAGACAATCTCATAGGGCGTTAGGCCCGTCCGAGAATGCGGTACTGATCTGATAGACAATAATGCCAAAGGCAAAGCATCTGGCCAAGTCAGAGAGGTAGAAGCCTGTATTTTCGCTATTTTGAGCTTCAACGTGCCATTGTACTTTTCCACCAATCCTGCTGATTGTGGGTGGAACACTGCATGAAACGTTTGTGTTATTCCCAATCCTTTCAGGACATACTTAACATTGTCTGCTACAAAATGAGGTCCGTTGTCACTTCACAACAATCTACAAACACCATAGCGAGGAAAGAATTCCTTCAACACCACCTTGGCAGTAGTCATTACAGTATTGTCCTTCGTAGGGTATGCTTCAATCCATTTGCTGAATGCACAAACCACAACCAGGACATATTTTAGATTATTACAGCGTTCCAGCTGAATATAATCCATTTGCAATACTTCAAAAGGTACAGTAGGTGTTGCTAATCCTCCTTCTGGAGTTTGCGTCCCTTTTCCTGGATTGTATTTAAGACAAATCATGCAGGTCTGTACTACTCTCTTAGCCGTGCTAGCAATTTCTGGATGCTCCCAAACTTGTGTAAACAATTTCACAATTGCTGAAGCTCCAACATTTGCTAGCCCATGTGCCATTTGAACCATAGGTTGTACAAAGGCTGTAGGTAACTTACACTTGTCCATCTGCTTGTTCTTCCAACAACCTTCATCATCCAATTCTCCACCCTTAGACTATTGCTCCCGTTCTTTGTCGGAAGCGGTCCTTTGAATCTCAAGCCCCTCCTTCCTAGCGTCGTGCCACCGCTCAGCTTGTGACTTCACAACATACATCGGAGTGGAGTCAGGCTGCATCGCAGTTTTACGTGCTACTCGATCTACAAAAGCATTTCCTTGTCCCACTTTATCTGTCACTTTCTTAGTGTGCACTACATTTCACTATAGCTATCTTCTTTGGATAGATCAGTGCAGTCAAGAGATTATGTACTAATTCTCCATACATTATCTGTGCTCCATGTGATGTCAAAAAGCCCCTTTCCTTCCAGAGCAGGCCAAAGTCATGCGCTACTCCGAAAGTATAGCAGCTGTCCGTATAGACATTCACGCATAACCCTGCACTAAGCTCACATGCTCGTGTCAACGCAATTAGTTCTGCTGCTTGAGCTGATGTCTGCGGTATGCGAGCTGTCTCCACTATTGTGTGTAGTGTAGTAATTGCATATGCTGCTGAGGTAGTCCCATCTGGTAACTTCTAGCAAGACCTATCCACCCACAGCTCTCCATCCACATCTCTAAAGGGCGTATCTTGCAAATCAATATGACCCTTTGTCTGTTCCTCAGTCACAAAGACACAGTCATCGGAAAGGGCAACAACGTAGCTGGATTCAGTGTTGCACATCTCTTTAGTGTAATATGAGGAGCCAACAGCGTTAGCTCGTAGCCTGTTAGACGAGCACTAGTTAAATGCTGCGTCTTTGTTTGATTCAAAAGTGCATCAACAGCATGGGGGGCCCACATCCACAGCTTATGAGATAACATAATCCCCTCACTCTGACATATTGACACAGCTGTTGCTGCAACTGAGCCAAGACAACCAGGCAGCGCTCGAGCAACAGGATCAAGCAATGCCGAGAAATATGCACAAGGGCGCTGTTTGTCACCGTGCATCTGCACTAACACTGATAATGCGCATCTATCTCTCTCATGTACGTACAATGCAAAAGGCTTTGTGTAATCAGGGGTGCCTAACACTGGTGCTAAACAAAGAGCTTATCGTAATTGTTGAAAAGCATTCTCACACTTATTTGTCCAGGAAAGGGGAACTGGAGTATCCTTTGTCAAAAGTGCTAACAGTGGTTTAACTATGTATGAAAACCCTAATATCCACTGTCTACAAAAGGAAGTGATACCCAGGAAAGCTCGAACATCTTTCTGCGTGGAGGGTACTGGTGTATCCAAAATTGCTTGAATGCGATCTGGTGTAAGTGCACGCCCCTCCTTAGACAAAAGGTGACCTAAGTAGGTCACCTTTGGTCTACAATATTGCAACTTCTTTTTTGATACTTTGTGATTGTGTGATGCCAAGAAAGTAAGCAAAGACAATGTACACTCCTCACATTGTTCGGGGGTATCGGCTGCCAACAGGATATCATCGACATATTGTAAAAGCACCACACCTTCAGGTAGAATGAAAGAATCCAATTGTCGTTTCAACGCTTGACTATAAATGCTGGGACTCTCAGCATAGCCTTGAGGAACTCTACAAAATCTGTACGATCTATTATTCAAAGTGAATCCGAAAAGATATCGGCTGTCAGGATGAATAGGGATCGAAAAGAAAGCGTTCTTCAAGTCTATAACAGAGAACATTGTTGCAGTTGGCGGGACCAGAGTAAGAAGTGTCGTAATGTCAGAAAGCACTGGGTATTGAGGTATCACTATCTTATTGACCTCCCTCAAATCGATAATAAATCGATAGATCCTAGTGTCAGTGTCTTTCTTCAAAATCGGTAGTATAGGACTGTTACACACATTGTATGGAACTTCTTCAACAACCCCTACTTTAATGGGATCCTGCACTATCTGTATAAGCGCCTCCTCCCCCTCCTGTGAGATTCGATACTGAGGCAGGCGTGGCAACACAGCTCCCTACTTCACACTAATGTGTACCGGGGGAATGATAATGTGTCCCACATCAGTATCCGTAGTAGCCCACAGGGTACGAGGTAAAGAGGCCGATGCAGTATCTTCTTTAATCGTACACACTCTCCCCATTGTCGGATAGTTGTCATTCAAAATAACACGTACTCCCTCAGGGGAGCACCATATTGTGGCCCGAAAATGCTTGAGCATATCCAAACCCACAATGTTATCAGGTGTGTTCGGGGAGAGCAAAAATGAACATGATGCAACAAACTTATCTACATGAAGTGCAAGAGGTTGTGATAGTGGGCTAAGAGAAGGCGTTCCATCGAACCCTATTGATGTAATCGTTCAGCCACACAGGGGTGCCCTCGGAACAAATTCTTTAGACAAAGCGCTACGAGTAGCTCCTGTATCAACCAGGAAATGATCAGTAGAACCCAAAACATGTGCTGTAACATAAGGACCCCTCTGATCTACTGTCACTTCGACTGATTCCTTACCCCATCCTACGCAATCCTATACATACTGTGAATCACAATGTTCAGGAGGTACATACTCAGACATTTGATATTGATTCCGTCGATCAAAAACATTAGACCCATCTTGCGGTCGCATACCAGAGTCAAACCCAGCACGATCATTCGTGTTGCCCCTAGGGCCTGAAGAACCTCCCCTACTCCTCATCGGTCCCTGCCCACGCTCTTGCCGCTCTGCATGCAACAATGGACACTCGTTTGCCCAATGGCCTCTCTGCCTACAATATGCACATTGGTCCCGGGCCAGATCAGCGCAGCCCAAGGCGGAACCAGAAGAATTTCGGCTGCCCCTTTCATTACCTCTACGAAGCGGTCCATACACTTGTGCTAACATAACCTTAGTTTTTAAATCTTTAGATTTCTTTTCCTCGGTACCCTTCGCTTCTAGTTCCTGACGTTTATAATACTGAGCCATCGTCAGGAGGGATGCCGGTGACGAAGTCGTCCAAGAGCGTTCACTCGCTTTCAATCGAGCTGCTACTCCTCGCAATAAATTCGAAACATACTAATCAACGAAAAGATGTCGACCCGTGTCGTCCGTAAGCGACTGGCCGCTAAAATCATGAAAGGTTTCCTCAAATCGTGTAAAGAAATCTGAGACCGATTCATCTACTTTCTGTTTACATGATGCTAACATAGTCCAATCAATCTTTTTAGGGGGGATAATCGTTTTTAATTTAGTTAAAATGGAAGCAGGAAGATCTAAAATTGTCTGGGGCGGCCTTTGCGCAGGCTTCCTGCCTCTATCCTCATCCTCAAGATCCGCCCATTTCGCCTTAAAAATTACGAGATCATCTACTTTCCGCACAGATCTCCACATATCTGGGGGTAATATAAGCCAGAAAAACAGATCAATATCGGCCAGGGCCATAGTACAGGAATTTAGGGCCCCCTCAACTTCCTCGTAAAAGGCAGCAGGATTCTTTCTTGGATCGGGTAATGCAGCTTTTAATGCCATAACATCTGCTCTGTTCCAAGGAGTATAGACCCAATTATAAATAAAATACCCTTTAGCATCAGGGGACCCTCTATCCAAACTAGTACCTGCTCCTTTAGTTGGTTTAACATGCACTGCATCGATCTTATCTGAATAAAAGATGGATGACTGCTTCCCGACTCCACTCGGATTCGTTTTCTCCTCTTCCGCCTTCCTCTTTCGCGCTTCTTCCCGTAGCCGAGACGTTTCGTCCCGTAACGCAAACAGCCGTCAAACCACATCAGGCACCTGAGAAGGAAGAGGAAGACCTTTACGCAAATCTTTAGAATCGGCTACTACATCATTAGGTTCAAGAACATCGGAATACTTCCGAAAAGATGTAACAACTTCATCAGAAAGAGTCTCAGCAAAATACAATTTCTCCCTATCCTGCCATCCTTCAAGATCCTGCATTAACTCAGGAAGAGAAACAGTAGCTTTTTTAACCCGATAAGCAATCTTTCGAAGTTCAGCCATACGATTGGTCGATAACAGGGATCGCGTATCCACCTTCTGTGCGGGCGAACCAGAATCCTGCCCTCCTCCTCTCGGAGCGGATGGACCAGCGTACGGGGGCGGAGAGCGATCTAATAACAAAAAATCATCATCATGTTTATTTAGGACAGGATAAAGAGGCTGCCGAACAGCATACTGGCCAGATACCTGCAACCGACGTTCTTTTTCCTGTTTCTCTTCTAATTCCTTTGCTTCACGCTTTTTCGATTCCTGTGCTCTCTCACGCTCACTCTTTCGCTGTTCTTTCTCAATCAGCGCTTGCTCATGTTTCTCCCGCTCACGCACCTCTTTCACCCACATACGTATGCATTCAAACATGTCTTGCCTCACGTGTCGCTTACACATACACTCCACATACTCAATTTTCCGCAAATCAAACGATCCATACAGAGGCCATCGTAACTCAGGATCCTTTTTGGTATATTTCCTCCACAACGTGCTGTACATTATAGGGGAAAGACCAAATTTGACATACATATCCCTATTCGGCATCCCTTCCGTGGGAGCCGGCTGTGATTCCTCCAGTCATAACTGGTCACTTCCAAAACAGCAGCACCACTTACGAAGTGCGCCAAAAACAGGCATTTCAGAAATAGTGCAAAATATACAATATTATAAAGAAAATGGCACTTAAAATGTTGCGCCGCTCAAATCCAAAGTTCAGGAAAAATATCTCCACATTGCCTGCCTATATGTGTTGCAACGCATATATCCTCAAATCCAAACCAACAATATGACTAGTCACTTCAAACAAACAGACAAATAAGTCACGGCAAGCATATCCTAAAACTGCCTTGCCAATCAAGACTACCAAAGGCTCGCAGCAAGTACCGTACAACGATTCTTACCAATCAAGAGCGTCCAGATTCCAACTGCCAAGTTCCCAATTTGCCCAAACGGCCACTACACGCAAACCAACATCAGAGGTCTCAGTCAAGGACCGGCGCCACACCGATGGTCAGATCGGAAGGGAAGGAAGAATACCTCGGGATACCAGGACTAAAGGCGCCACTGGCAGTGATCACGTCCCCGGCAAGGTTCCAATCCTACATCACGACCAATCCTTCGAGCATCCGAGCCCCAAGTGACCAGCGCTAATCGATGAGTACAGGCCTCAGCAAGGCCTGCGAATGCAAAGGGTTCGCCATTCTGTGCACGAAGTCCTCAGACTACATAAAGAAATTGGTACTGAAACTGGAAATACAAAGACAAAGTTTAATAAACCTTTAAAGGTGGTACTACAGCCCACACAACACTCTACAGTATTGTACAAGGTAGCACAAAGAACTCAGACACGCAGTCCCCTTGGCAATGTATGGCACACAAGATGGACCCCAGAAAACAAAATGGAGTCTGGCCGTTTTAAAGTACGAGCGGGGAAACTAGCAAAAGACACAATAGCATGTCTTCAGCTAATGCTTAACACTATCGCTGTTTTATTTACAACAGTGTGCTCAGGCCTGTGCCCAGTTTGCCTTGCTTTCAACTATTATGCCCAGGAGAACTCAGTGGTCATGGGTGGAATTGGATTGTGGTGATTTTTGTGTGTTTTATGACTTTTTGGGTGCTGTTGAGGCCTGGCCATGTGGGTGGGGCCATTTTGAGGGCTGGTCCAGGCAGGGCCTTACCATGTGGCTGGGGATCAAGAGCCCATTTTGAAGCCAGGCAGCCTGGACCCATTTTGCCTTGCTTTCATCCATTATGCCCAGGGGTGCAGTGACCTAGTCTTTCTGTGGGGTGTCTTAAATTTAAACATCATTGAGGGCATGAATGGCATTGGATTTTGGTGATTTTTGACTTTTTGGGGTGTTTAGCTGATGTTCCTCTGGCTTCCATTGCTTTTAGGTTCACAAGAGAACCACCATTGGCGGGAAGAAGTCCTGCAGCGGTGTGTGCAGCACAATATCATGTGACGTCACATGTGGCCACAGACAAGACAACTCGGTAACTCGTGCAACTGCGGCCTGCTGTTCTGCCATCTGAAGAAGATGGGCCCAAAGAAAGGTGGCCATAGCGTCTCAGTGAAAAAAGTTGCCAGTGCCACTGCCAGTCAGAAGGAGCAGTAGAACCAATTGGAACCAGTTATCAAATGTAAATGTAAATGTATAGGCATTTATATAGCGCACTACTTACCCGGAGGGTCCCAAGGCGCTTCGACCGCTGCGAAACCCTTCCTGGCTTCCCTGAGAGATGGTCCCTTAATGGGTATCTCCAGGGTGAGACCAGGCTTCCCCGGCGGTCTGGTGGGGCCGTTAGTGAAGATGAGGCAAGCTAATGTCCAGAGTTGCCGAGTGTGATCGCTTATCAGAGTGGGCAACGAGGCGAGAGAATTATCGAGTCCGCTGACCCTGGTCCAGAAACCTGCCGTGCCGGGAATCGAACCCTGGTCCCGGGCCATCCTCTGCTCTCGGGTCTGTCGCCTCTAACCAGTTAGCCACACTACTTCACAAGGTGACTGTTGTGTCCACCGACACCTTTTTTGGAGAAAAAGAACTATGCCTGCATCAGCAGCGGTGTCCGCTGGGGTCCAAGCTGGAAGCAGCACCTTCGCTTCATTGGGCTCAGTGCCACGACGCCAAGTTGGGTCCAAGACCATGAGTGCTGCTGAGGCAGCCACTTTACTTTCTCAATCGCCATCGACCAGTGATGTTGGCTCATCACAAGAAAGTACCATCAAATCAACGCCGGGTGTAACTCAGCTGAAGAGGGTTCAACAACCACAGCCGCAACGACAACCACAGGTGCAACTAGTACAAGCGCAAGTACGTGAGCAAGGAGAGGCGCAGTAGAGGCGCAAGGAGAGGCGCAAGTAGAGGCGCAAGGAGAGGCGCAAGGAGAAGCGCTAGTAGAGCCGCAAGGAGAGGAAATGGACAGGTGCATGGAGAGGTGCCACTAGAGGTTCATGGAGCAGCACAACTGCCTACAACACTTGTTCGACCAGAAGTAGGGGCACATCAGGAAAATGATATTCAAGCGGGGGTATCATCATCCGAGGAAGCCACTCCTCCTGATGATGATCCATTGTCTTCCAGATCCCCAGCAAGAAAAAGGTCAAGGAGGGATACTACTACAAGTTCTTCTTCAAGTCCCCTTCATTCTGATGACCTTGATCGTGATTGGAACCCAGCAATGCAGTCTGAGAGTGAGTCACACCATGAGCCGACAAAGGTAGCTAAGCCTAAAAGGAAGGTTCCATCAAGGCTTCGAGTTATGGGTGATGACGACGAACAAGAACTGGTGTCTCCTGCTGCTGATGAACAGTCTGACGATGACCCAGTCATCACAGTTGTCACTCCAGCCCCAGCGGGCATGCAGCCAACAGACATTTTCACCCAATCTCGAATGGCTACTGAGCGGGATGTGGGCGGCGTGGCACTGGTACCACCACCAACGCAGTTAACTACAACACCAACACGACCAACACAACCTACAGCTTGCATATTTTTTAGTCAGAAGGGCCGGCAGGGACCTCCATCCAGCTCGACCTCGAGTAGTGGTGCTGTCAGTGAACAACAGAAATGAATTGAGCCACGCCCATCCTCCACTAGATCTGGCATTGAAAGTCAAAGTAGCACCTCCACCACCAGCAGACTGTTAGCCAAAGTGCGGAAAACATGGTTGTTTGTTCGATTTGTAAAACATTAGTTAGTCGGGGTAAGCTTGGTACCAACTATGGTACCGGAGGCCAGAAAGGTCAACTCAAAAAACACCATATTATCCAGTGGGAGGTGCACCTAAGTAAGATCGAGGAAGCCAAAAGAAAAATAAATCCAAATGTATCCATTGATATTGCATCTGATGATGACGAGAGGCTGATCATGCAGAGGGGAAGTGAAGAAACGACAGACATTTTTTCTGGTACACCCAGTACCCCTTGCAGCAGCACTGCAGTGGTATCACCCACACCCTCTACCCCTGCAACATGTGTGAGGCACACTAAGAGTCTGGGAGAGACACCAATGCGAAAAACTACATCACTGGGCCTAACTGGTTTGAAGAAGTCATCATCATCATCACGTAAAATGGTTCAGCCCATCATTAGCGGAATTTTGTGATCGGATGCGTCATTTGTACGCAACCACCCAACGGTACGTCTGTATAATGCAAAGCTGGCTAAAATGCTAGCGCTGGACCTTCTCCCTTTTTCTTTCGTGGAAGGGGTGGGTTTTCTAGAATTTGTGGCAACAGTCTGCCCTAAATGGAAGGTTCCTAGCCGGTCCTATTTTGCCAGAGTTGCGGTTCCAGCACTACATGAAGATGTGCTGGAGGTGATTGGGGCAGCTTTGTAGAAGAGTGCTGTTCACACTATACACCTGACAACAGACATGTGGACCAGTTGCCAAGCCCTTGATAACATGTCCATCACTGCACACTGGGACTCTTTTGCAGGGGTCAGAGCACAGATAACCGCAGGTGTTGACCAGGACACAATTTTTCAAGCTACTCGGAAACAGTAGCCATGTTTGCCATGGAGAAATCTTATACTGCATTAAACATTTTGGATGAGTTTACCACAAAGGTCTTTCAATGGCTGTCTCCAAGAAAGCGCATGACTGGTTATGTTTCCACGGATAATGGCAATAATGTAGTTAAGGCCATGCAAGAGGGTGGCTATTTCAGAGTGCTGTGTTTGGCACACTGTATAAACCTGGTTGTGCAAGATTTCTTGAAGAAAGAAAATACAGTCCGCAAGTTACTGATCACCTGCCGAAGAATCTGCACACATTTCAGCCATTCTTTTAAGGCCCGGAAGGAGCTGAGGCGCATGCAACATGAACGTAGACTACCAGTCAAAGGACTCATCCAGGAGGTGGTAACACGTTGGAACTCAACGCTCTACATGCTTGAGCGTCTGTCTGAGCAGTGGGTGGTAATCAATCAGTATGTCTTTAGACTGGGTTCTACTATTAAAGACATGTGGCTAGAGTTGGAGGACTGGAAGCTAGTTAAAAACCTGACAGACATGCTTCGTCCTTTTGAGGTCTTCACGCGTGAAGTCAGCAGGGAGGACTGTACTTTGGGCAAAGCTATCCGATTGATGCGCATGCTAGAGCACCAACTGAAGGTGTTTAACGTTCAAAGATGATACTGCGAAGCAAGACACATATTAGTTGGTGGAGATCTTATTAAGCCGCCTAGTTGGCAATCAAAGGCTTCAAAACATACATACAGAACAACATTACATTTGTGCCACTATTCTGGATCCACGGTACAAAAAGGTAGTGGCCAGCAAAGCATTCATTCCTTTTGATGAAGCAGATGTTACAAAGTAAAAAACATTAGCTAGCTGTGTCAGCCACTCTGTACGAAAGAGAGCGGCAGCAAATTGAAGGAAGCAGCAGTAGTAGTACTGAATCAGCAGGCCATCCGGCGTCAACTTCCAATTCTGAATCTGTGGCCGAAGTGAGTCACTTTCCCTCTCAGCCGATAACGACACCAGCAACCACATCATCATCCTCACCTGCACCAGCACCAGGCCCAGCCATAATATTGTCGGAAGTGGATTGGCTGAGTCAGCAAGGGTTTGCTCGTTCCACAGATGCAAAGGCCACAGAACAAAGTACGCAAGTGGAGGAACCCTGGAGAACCTTGAGTTGATGGTGCAGGCCTATCTGGATGACCCATCACAGGTCTTTGTTAATCAGAACCCATTGGAGTATTGGTATGGGCAAAGGCATCTATGGCGACAGATCACCAACCTGGCTATAAATTACTTGTCTTGCCCACTCGCAAGCGTGTCTTCTGTACATGTTTTCAGTGCTGCTGGTGGCATTGTAACTTCAGAAAGGAGCCGCCTCTCTGCCAAAAATGTGGAGAGGTTAACAATGAACAGATGAATCAGCACTTCACTGCACCAGATTACAAAATACGTGAATGCACGGTGAAAGAAGAGGACACCGTCTTAGATGAGGGAAATTCTTCTCTGTTACCTGACCTACTCCCGTCTCAATTCGCAGAGTTTGAGGGCTAGCTCTACTTCCCTAACACCGAGCCCTGAAAATGACTTACTTTCTTTTTCGTCCTTATTCACTTTTATTCCTGTGTGTCTTTCTTTGTTTTTCAACTTTTACCACGACAAAACTTTAATCACCTAATCACAACAACAAGCCCATCAGCAGAACTGTCTTCACTTATTTCCTTATTGATCTGAAGGTGTCGCAGTCTGCATTCCCCAGGTTCACAAGAACTCCGTCATGCTCCTCTATCCTCCTCCATTTCCCTCAAAGCAGATGGCTGGATTACGCACAATGAAGAAAGAACTTTGTCTTCGAAGACGAGACCCCTCAAGTGGGACTGGAATGAATGAGTCCACATTAATGATGGCTGACACAGTTACATCTGAAATTGACAGGAGAGGCTGCCCTGTGGGACTTCACTTCCACAAGAAGATGCGGACAAAAAGTGGAACAGGTAATGAACGAATAATGAGAAGATGGCATGCAGTGGACAGAAATGGCGTTCTGGCTCTGATGGAAGCAAGCAATTGCTGTTTGTTTGTTGTGCATGAAACAAACCACTTCTGTCATTATGTAATCTTTTACACACTTAAAGTAACTAAAGTCTACTATGCTTTTTTTTACCTTGTTTAATTGAAATTGTACTTCAACTGTAGGGCCCACTGGGTTGCATTTTACAATATGTTAAATATCCTTGGACTCACTGTTTGCCAATATACCAAGTTAAATAATATATATTTTTTCTTCACAGTCACTCGCCGGGATGGATGGCTCATCATCGTCGGTTTACGGAAGAAGTATGTCCAATTCATGAGTAGCAAACAGGTAAACCAGTCAACAACAACTACTACAGTAGAACTACATGTTTGTCTAGTCGTGGTGGAGTGGTTGAGCCAGTGTAGTGTTGTTATACCATACAGAGTCCAGACAGCAGTTCATGTAAAATTGGGGCTATGTTGCCTGCTGGAGTTGTTGCATACAATTAGATATGCTGCAAGGGTGAAAAAACAGAAAACAATCGTTTGGGGGTCTTCTACATTTCTGTGACTGGGTCGAGGGTCTGGGAGCACTCATGGGAAGATCTAGTTTGGTTGCAAGTAGTTCGAAGAAAATCCATGGTGGGAAAGGGAATTTAGGGCCTAGCTGCAGAGCACGCATGGATTGATTTGGGAACTAGGCCTACATTTTTCTAAGTGTCACTTTTTCCACTTTTGCTTTTTGCATGTTTGGGGGTGTTCTGCTTTTTTGTGGGAGGGTTGACAGGTCTGGTGGCATTGCTGGGAAGGTCTAATATCGGACGCAAGTGGTTTGGAGCAAAACCATGGTGAAAACGTTTTTCCGTTTTTGCTCACTTGCCTGTTTTGGGGGGGCTGTTTGGGGGGCTTCTAGGTTATTGGGAGTGGATTTTGGGGTCTGGGAGAACTGCTGGCCCAGTCTAATTTTGATTGCATTTGTTTTTCAGAAAATCCATGATGGAGAATGGGAGTTAGGGCCCAGCTGCAGAGCGCATTTAGACTGAATTGAAGGTAGGCTGAAATTTTCTAAGTATGAGTTTTTGCATTTTTGCTTTTTGCCTGTTTGGGGGTGTTCTGCTTTTTTGCGGGTGGGTTTAGGGGTCTGGGGGCAATGCGGGGAAGGTCTAATATCGGAATCAAGTGGTTTGGAGAAAATCCATGCAAGGTGAAAAAGTTTTTCACTTTTCTGACTTTTTGCTCACTTTCGTGTTTTTGGGGGGCTGTTTGGGAGGGTTCCTGGTGTTTGAGGGGAGTTGGGGGGTCTTTGAGCAATGCTGGGCATGCCTAATTTTGGTTGCAAGTGGTTTGAAGAAAATCCATGTTGGGAAAGGGGAGTTAGGGCCTAGCTGCAGAGCGCGCATGAAGTGATTTGGGAACTAGGCCTACATTTTTCTGTGTCACTTTTTTCACTTTTGCTTTTTGCCTGTTTGGGGGTGTTCTACTTTTTTGCGGGTAGGTTGACAGGTCTGGGGGCATTGCTGGGAAGGTCTAATATCGGATGGAAGTGGTTTAGAGAAAATTCATGGGGAAAAAGTGTTTTACTTTTCGGACTTTTTGCTCACTTTTGTGTATTTGGGGGGCTGTTTGGGGGGTTCCTGGTGTTTGGGGGGGAGTTTGGGGTGTACTGGAGCAATGCTGGGCATGTCTAATTATGGTTGCAAGTGGTTTGAAGAAAATCCATGGTTGAAAAGGGGGGATTTGTCCTAGTTGCAGAATGCGTTTGGCACTATTTTTAACTTAGGGCTCGTCAGGGTTAGCAGTATTGCATGTGTTTGGGGGTGTTCTAGATTATTGCAACTGGGTTCTGGGGTCTTGGAGCACTCGTGGGAATGTCTAATTTTGGTTGCAAGTGGTTTGAAGAAAATCCATGGCGGGAAAGGGGGGATTTGTCCTAGTTGCAGATAGCGTTTGCCACTATTTTCAACTTAGGGCTCGTTAGGATTATTAGTATTACATGTGTGGGGGGGTGTTCTACATTTTTGCGACTGGGTTCTGGGGTCTTAGAGCACTTGTGGGAATGTCTAATTTTGGTTGCAAGTGGTTTGAAGAAAATTCATGGTGGGAAAGAAGGGCTTTGTCCTAGTTGCGGAAAGCGTTTGCCACTATTTTTAACTTAGGGCTCGTTAGGGTTAGCAATAATGCATGTGTTTGGGGGTGTTCTAGATTTTTGCGACTGGGTTCTGGGGTCTTGGAGCACTCGTGGGAATGTCTAATTTTGGTTGCAAGTGGTTTGAAGAAAATCCATGGTGGGAAAGGGGGGATTTGTGGTAGTTGCAGAAAGCGTTTGGCACTATTTTTAACTTAGGGCTCGTTAGGGTTAGCCATAATGCATGTGTTTGGGGGTGTTCTAGATTTTTGCAACTGGGTTCTGGGGTCTTGGAGCACTCTTGGGAATGTCAAATTTTGGCTGCAAGTGGTTTGAAGAAAATCCATGGTGGGAAAGGGGGGATTTGTCCTAGTTGCAGAAAGCGTTTGCCACTATTTTTAACTTAGGGCTCGTTAGGGTTAGCAGTATTGCATGTGTTTGGGGGTGTTCTAGATTTTTGCGACTGGGTTCTGGGGTCTTGGAGCACTCGTGGGAATGTCTAATTTTGGTTGCAAGTGGTTTGAAGAAAATCCATGGTGGGAAAGGGGGGATTTGTCCTAGTTGCAGAAAGCATTTGGCACTATTTTTAACTTAGGGCTCGTTAGGGTTAGCAGTATTGCATGTGTTTGGGGGTGTTCTAGATTTTTGCAACTGGGTTCTGGGGTCTTGGAGCACTCTTGGGAATGTCTAAGTTTGGTTGCAAGTGGTTTGAAGAAAAACCATGGTGGGAAAGGGGGGATTTGTCCTAGTTGCAGAAAGCGTTTGCCACTATTTTTAACTTAGGGCTCATTAGGGTTAGCAGTAATGCATGTGTTTGGGGGTGTTCTAGATTATTGCAACTGGGTTCTGGGGTCTTGGAGCACTCGTGGGAATGTCTAATTTTGGTTGCAAGTGGTTTGAAGAAAATCCATGGCGGGAAAGGGGGGGATTTGTCCTAGTTGCAGAAAGCGTTTGCCACTATTTTTAACTTAGGGCCCGTTAGGGTTATTAGTATTGCATGTGTGGGGGGGTGTTCTAGATTTTTGCGACTGGTTTCTGGAGTCTTAGAGCACTTGTGGGAATGTCTAATTTTGGTTGCAAGTGGTTTGAAGAAAATTCATGGTGGGAAAGAAGGGCTTTGTCCTAGTTGCGGAAAGCGTTTGCCACTATTTTTAACTTAGGGCTCGTTAGGGTTAGCAATAATGCATGTGTTTGGGGGTGTTCTAGATTTTTGCGACTGGGTTCTGGGGTCTTGGAGCACTCGTGGGAATGTCTAATTTTCGTTGCAAGTGGTTTGAAGAAAATCCATGGTGGGAAAGGGGGGATTTGTCCTAGTTGCAGCAAGCGTTTGGCACTATTTTTAACTTAGGGCTCGTTAGGGTTAGCAGTATTGCATGTGTTTGGGGGTGTTCTAGATTTTTGCAACTGGGTTCTGGGGTCTTGGAGCATTCTTGGGAATGTCTAATTTTGGTTGCAAGTGGTTTGAAGAAAATCCATGGTGGGAAAGGGGGGATTTGTCCTAGTTGCAGAAAGCGTTTGCCACTATTTTTAACTTAGGGCTCATTAGGGTTAGCAGTATTGCAAGTGTTTGGGGGTGTTCTAGATTTTTGCAACTGGGTTATGGGGTCTTAGAGCACTCGTGGGAATGTCTAATTTTCGTTGCAAGTAGTTTGAATAAAATCCATGGTGGAAATGGGGGGATTTGTCCTAGTTGCAGAAAGCGTTTGGCACTATTTTTAACTTAGGGCTCGTTAGGGTTAGCAGTATTGCATGTGTTTGGGGGTGTTCTAGATTTTTGCGACTGGGTTCTGGGGTCTTGGAGCACTCGTGGGAATGTCTACTTTTGGTTGCAAGTGGTTTGAAGAAAATCCATGGCGGGAAAGGGGGGATTTGTCCTAGTTGCAGAAAGCGTTTGCCACTATTTTTAACTTAGGGCTCGTTAGGGTTATTAGTATTGCATGTGTTTGGGGGTGTTCTAGATTATTACAACTGGGTTCTGGGGTCTTGGAGCACTCGTGGGAATGTCTAATTTTGGTTGCAAGTGGTTTGAAGAAAATCCATGGCGGAAAAGGGGGGATTTGTCCTAGTTGCAGAAAGGGTTTGCCACTATTTTTAACTTAGGGCTCGTTAGGGTTATTAGTATTGCATGTGTGGGGGGGTATTCAAGATTTTTGCGACTTGGTTCTGGGGTCTTGGAGCACCTTTGGGAATGTCTAATTTTGGTTGCAAGTAGTTTGAAGAAAATTCATGGTGGGAAAGAAGGCCTTTGTCCTAGTTGCGGAAAGCGTTTGCCACTTTTTTTTAACTTAGGGCTCTGTGAGAAGTTGGCCTGATATGTAGTGTTTCCAATTCTGGAACCACTTGGTATCAGTCCAAACAAACCCCAAAGATGTCTGGTTGTAAGTCAACCTTGTTAGACAAGCTATCCTAGTGGTAGCATGGACTAAGCAGCCTTAAAGGCTTAACTTAAGAGTTTGTGTTAAGCGAGCTGTTTTACCACATACAATCCTGTAATCAAATGAAAGGACACCACACAAGTATATATTATAAAAATATATGTATTTATTTCTAAATTACTCCCCAGTACTCTTTATGAGGAAAGGGGCACAAGCGTTAAATCAAAAAGCACTGTTACACATATAAAGTTGCACAATTATGGATGAGGGCGGGTGGCCACTCAGACCATATACTAAAAAAATGGTATAAGTAACACTTATCGAACAATGGTTAGGCCTAGGGCCTAGAGATTCGCTGGGAGCAGTCAGGACTAGCAATGATGAAGTCGGGAGTAGCCCACAGGAGACGGGTGCAGCACGGAAAGTGCGGCGCGCACCAATGCACTGTCAATGGTGCGTAAAAGTCAGTTAAAGTGAATTAAAAGATACTTCTGCTGAACCTAGGAACACAAAACTTTAGACACAGACCCTAGAGGTGTGTACCAGTGTATAGACACCGGCGTTGCAATGTTACCTCACCCACAGGCCGTGGGTGCACAGGGTCGAAGTGGCGTCGGGTTCTGACACGCAGGTTCTTGGTGCTTGAAGCTGTTGCAGCTGCAGGCGGTGTGAAGCAGAAGTGTCCGGTGCGATCCAAGGGTGGATCGAAGTAGAAAAGTACCTGAAAGCAGAGGGGACAGAGTCTGGGTCACTCAGCAGTGACCAGGATGGAACCAGGACGGAACCAGGCAATGTCGGGCGCAATCAGGCGGTTGTCGATAGGCTTCTCTCCGCTGTCACGTGGGCTCTGGGGCATCTGCGACGTCCAGGAGCAGGTCACGATCTGTCCCACGTAGGCTCTCGCCGTCAGCACCGTCGGCTTCAAGATTGCAGCAAACAGCACTTGGCAAAAGCAATCCACGCGGAACCGGGAGATTGCTTATCACTCGGACCAGGAGGGTCAGAGTGGGGGCTCCTTTTCACAGGAGCTGGTGCAGATCTGGAGCAACCAGAAAAGCGAGTCGTATTTCAAGTTTCGTCAGCACAGGGGCCACAAGCCAGCTGGCAAGTGACCGGGCCAACGCGTCGAGCGCACACAAGCAGAAGGGCCCCACGCAGCACTCGTCGAGTGTGGAGGGGTGAGCTTTGGTGCAAGTAGAGCTCGGGGCTGGGGCTTCTCAAACCCCGGTGCACAGCTTCGAGGATCACTCGTGGGCTGTGAGGTTCCGTGATGGTTCCGTGACAATTTGAACCCGTGTTTTCAAGTTTGTCGGAAATACATAATATTGGTATCAGCGAACCGCAAATGATCCATGTAGTATATCCTGGTGTTTTCGCTACGCTACAAGCAAGAGCACTTCTTCTATTGACATATTTCTGATCTACCCACGGCATCCATCTTAGATCATGGCCGCCATTTTGTGTTTCCTTGCCCTCACATATGCAATAGCCTCTGATCACTTCATTTCGATTAAGGACACGTAGCCTTAGCCGGAGATTCACCTCTTTTATGACACGTGCACCTTAAACCAGATCACGCTGTAGCTGCATGACTCGACAAAGGCTGCCTCCTCTGCCCGAGGCCAGCCCTGCCAAACTGGTCTTCGTGTCCATTGTACCTGATCATGATTAGGCGGCCGAAGCCGGTAGCCTTGCCCATTTACAACCCACAAACATCCCTTATCCCGCTTTTCTATCTTCCACACCTGGCTCTGTTTCTTTCTTTCTGAATCTTTATTAGGGGGAGGTAAGGAACTTTACGATGAGGCGGCCCGGGTCCTGAATGCAATATTGACAGGGAATTGTGACAAACTAGTGGGAACCCCTCTCTTCGCAATGTTTGGCCTCAGATATTATCGACGGTTCCTGTGTAACGTCAAATATTTATTGTTTTAGACACAAAGGTTTTGGGAATGTTTTACATGTAAAGAATTTGCCCCTAGCGTAAAAAACAGTATATAAGGAGCAACCCACTTTGTACAAATTGAACAGGCTCCTGATTACTGCCCGTGTGTAGTATCTGTGACTTCTGTGTCCCTGCAGTAATAAACCTTTGGTCTTGACGCCACCATCGAGAAGCCCGTGTTTCTGTTCATTTGTGCACCAAGGCAGGTGGGAACTCCGGGGTCTTTGGGTGTTGTACCCTGACACCTCTGGACGGAACCAAAAAGTCCAGAACTCCAATTGGCGCCCAACGTGGGGCGACGTCATTCGGTACCGGTCCAAAAGCCTGAAGAGTTCGAGAAGCTTCGTGTGAAGATTCCTGAGGGAGGCACCCCACTTCATCGATCCCGGCATATCGCAAAAGTGGCCCGAAGTTCTCTTCCACGAGGGTTTCCCGTTCAGGACGGCTGCAGTGGGCCGTTGCCTTGACCGTCGCCCTGTCTTGGACCCGAAGTGGTGCAGTCCTTAGTACGGCGAAACGTGACGGGTTTCTCCTTGGTGACGTCTTCAGTGACTCAGTTAAGTATTTAGTGATAGCTAGCTGGTTACTTTTGTGAGGATTGTTAAAAATCCTTGATTGGTTCTTGGTTTGGTTTGGTTTTGTCAGATTATCACTGGTTGTTCTAGTTACGATAATCTATTTGGTTTAGTTTGGGTATCGATACATCAGTTCGTTTTGGTAGGCCTAAGTTCTTGGTTCGAGTGCACAAATTTGTTTCGTGTCTTGTTTGTTTTGTGTTCCGGACTGAAAATGGTAAGTCGGAAAATGTTGTCTTGTTTTAGTTGCAACAATGACTCACGATTGGAGGACTCTTGTTTGGTTCCTCCGATTGGGACTCCCCTATATGATTTATATTGTAAGTATGGCGTGGGTCCTATATCTTATAATGAGGTGTGGGTCCGCTACTGTAAAAAGGATGGTGTCCTTAGTTGGCCACTGCATGGTAGTTTTGAACCAGAGATTCTCGACAACTTAGAAGCGAAATTGTTTAAGAAGAAAGCCCGGCCGGCAATGTTCGATTCTTTCCGTTACTGGCGAAAAGAATCCAAACAGAGAGAAATGAAAAGGTTGAAGAAAGAACAGAAAGAACAAGAAGAGTTAACTCTAGAGCAAGCGACTAAACAGTTGCAGGCTAACGAGTGTGAGAAGGCCATAGAGGTAGCAATTAGAGAGCATAATCTAGCGATTGACAAGTGCTATCCTGCCTTGCCATCGAAAATGGCTAAGATACTGGAGGATTCCGAAAACGATCCTCTGTTATCTTATCTGTTAAGGTCACCTCCACCGTATGCACAAGGTGCTGCGGCTCCACTCGTCCCAAATGTTCAATTGCCGGTTGCTGGACAACCTGGTGTTCCTGCTCCTGCCCCCCAGAATCAAGTTCCTGTACCTCCTGTGATGAATGTGAATGTTCCTACAGCTCCTCCTCTTCCTATACTGCCAGCCTCTATACCCACATCTGTACCTACTGTTCCTCAAACTATTTTTCTCGACACTCCTACTGTTCCGTCATCTATTCCTACCTCTACTGCATTCTCTACGTCTGCGAGTGTGCTAACTCCACTTTCCGTTCGTCGAAGAATCACTGATTCTGTTACTAATATGCTGTCTCCTATATATAAAACTTTGATTAAGACTCCTACTCCTGATTTAGTTCAGAGACGTAGTCAGCTTCCGAGTACTGAGGAACGGGGAGTTTTAGATTCCACGGCTCTCAGATGGATTTCGAAGGGTAGAAGATATAGTACGAGAGATGTGTTAGACACATTTATGCAGTGGGGGGAACCAACGCAACGGTACGTCTTTGATGAGATGTGCTCGTTGTTACGTGAGGAGATAGAAGAAGACGATGTCGAATCAAATTTGGAAGATTTAATTAGGGTTCAAAAAGAGTTTGCTGCTGGAATGATAGTGGGTGAAAATATAAAGGAAGCGATGGAACTTATTTTAAGTTTTAGGAATGATCCATCTCTTCGTTCACTGAGGGATTTAGAAAGAGGTAAAATGAAGCCAAGTCGCCAATATCCTATGAGGGAGGTTCCTCCAATTTGGCGCGAAGCAATACAACGTGATGATAATGCAGGTATTGCAGCTGCTCCAGCACAGTTCCAACGAGTGTGGATACACATTCCATGGAAACGAGCAGAAGTGTTAGCGGTGAAACAGGCCTTGCCAGATCCACGTAAGAATCCAGCCGGATATTACAAGGAATTAACACAGACAGTTGAGGCTTGTATCATGAACTTAGCTGACATCGATATGTTGTTTGGTAACGTAGTTCCGCAACCAGTGTGGGCTAAAATTCGTAGAGAGGATCATCAGGCTGCTTTAGGTGGTGATTGGGCAGCTATCACTGCAGCAGATGGTCAGCAAATAGGTGGTGCGAAACCCGAACCTTTAATTGCTAATCTGCCAGGTAGAATAATTGATCTAATGAAGACTCTAATGCCAGCATTGCGTGTAAATTGGGACAAGTTGTCAGCATGCAGGCAGAAGAAAGACGAAAGTGTCTCAGACTTCTTCACGAGGTTTGAAGAGACTTTTGTAGATCATAGTGGTCAGGACATGAGTACAGAAGGAGGGCAAAGACTGTTTGTAGACAAATTTGTGCATAATTTGTTACCTGAATTATGCAATAAATTAAAAGACTCAGAAAGTGCGTGGGCTGTATCTACGACAGCGCAAATACTTGCAACTGCACAGTACTACGAAAACAGAGATAAAGAGGAAAAGGAAAAATCAGAGAAGAAAACGAAAGATTTAAAAACTAAAGTTCTTTTGCAGCAGGCGTATCCGCCTCGCACGAATCAGACTAATACGCAGCAGGGTTCGTATCAAAGGACAGATTATGGTTCATCAAGACCTCAATATCAGTGGAATCAGTGTGCGTACTGTAAGAAAGAGGGTCACTATAAAAATGAATGTCCGATCTTAGCGCAAAATAATGCAGCAGCAGCTCAGAGAGGTCGTGGTGGTTTTGTGCAGAATTCTAGAGGTCGAGGACGAGGTGCTATGCCTCCACAAACGAATGATCGTCCCTCCAATCACTTTGATCAACGAAATGGACAATCCACTCAGCAAAATAGATCTCAACAATATCTTGTCGAGGACTATAATGAAGTGGATGAGGGCTATCAGCAAAATGGGTACTAGGACAGCCATGGACAGAGAGAGGGAGTAGTATCAGTTCCAGTGGATCAGAGTGGGCCTTATGTCGCAGTAGCAACATCAGGTGTAATCGAACCGTTTCTGTTGGATACTGGTGCAGCAAAAAGTTCTATCATTCATGCGAAACTCCCTGGCGCACCTTTGTCTGGCTCAACAAATGTTTCCGTAGGTTTTTCAGGCGCCCCTGTTTACAACCCGATATCTGGTCCTTTGTCTATTTCTGTTGGACCGTGCCAATTGAAAGCACCCCTGATTTTGACGACAGGTTGTAATGAAAACCTGCTTGGTTTAGATTTGTTAAAAAGATTATATGCGACATTGTACTGTTCTCCGGAAGGAGTACAGCTTACATTGGGTAAAAATATCACCTCTCCGATGTATTTGTCAATGGACGCACTCCCGCCGGAGCTACGTTCACTCCCTGATTCTCTTTGGGCGACTGGTCCTAATGATGTAGGTCTCCTAGAAATTCCACCATATGTAGTAACTTTGAAAGCGAATGTGAAATTTCCAAGAATTCCCCAATATAAAATATCTAGTGAAGGAGAACGCGCACTTTTATTGATTGTACAAGATTTGATTAAGAAGGGTGTGGTTGAAGAAACTAGAGGAAATGTCTGTAACAGTCCTGTATTGCCGATTCTGAAACGAACTGATCCTACAAAACCTCCAGTTTATAGGTTTGTCATAGACCTTAGAGAAGTTAATAAGATTGTAGTCCCGCAGTTTCCTGTAGTACCAGACATTACTGCCTTGTTAACATTGATTCCTGCCACAGCCACATGGTTCTCAGTTATTGACCTAAAGAATGCCTTTTTCAGCATTCCGATAGCTGAAGAAAGTAGGGATATTTTCGGCTTCTGTCTAGGAGGTCGCAGTTTCAGATTTAAACGCGCTCCACAAGGCTATTGTGAAAGTCCATCAATTTACAGTCAAGCTTTAAAAAGCCAGTTAGATTCTTTTGTCCTTCCTCCAGGTTCTGCCCTAGTACAGTACGTAGACGATCTTTTAGTGGCTGCCGATGACAAGGAAACTTGCAAAGCAGCTACAATTTCCCTATTGCATCATTTGTCTAATCTGAATCACAAAGTGTCTCCTTCGAAAATGCAATACTGCTGCCAAGAAGTGACCTACCTAGGTCATCTCTTGTCAAAGGAGGGAAGGAAGTTGACCCCAGAAAGAATAAAAGCAATTACGCAGATGAGTGTTCCACGCACACAGAGAGAAGTACGTGCCTTCTTAGGCATTACCTCTTACTGTAGGCAGTGGATTCCAAATTTTTCCCTTTTAGCGAAACCATTGGTAGCTTTGACTGGGAAAAATGTTCCGAGTCCGGTGCCATGGTCTGATGAATGTCAAGAGAGTTTTACTGAATTACGAAAAGCATTGTGTTCAGCTCCTGTATTGGGTACACCTGATTACAGTAAGCCATTCACGCTCTTCGTTCACGAAAGAGAAGGTTGTGCGTTGAGTGTTCTGACACAGAAGTTTGGTGATAAACAACGCCCTTGTGCGTATTTCTCATCAACATTAGATCCGGTAGCCAGAGCGTTGCCTAGTTGTTTGAGAGCTACAGCGGCAGCTGCAGCTTCCATTCGACAATCTGCTGGTTTGGTGATGAATAATATGCTAGTGGTCATGGTTCCTCATGCAGTGGATACACTCATGAACCGAACAAAGACACAACACCTTACTAGTGCGAGATTATCTGGTTACGAGCTGACATTACTAGCGAGTCATATTCAGATCAAAAGATGTAATGTATTGAATCCAGCAACGCTGTTGCCGACTGATCAAGAGTCGAGTGATTCCGAGCCACATGACTGCTATTTCAAAACGGAGGAAGAGACAAAAGGACGCATTGACTTGAAGGACACTCCGTTATCCGACCCGGATGGTACGCTGTATGTGGACGGGTCATGTTTTAAATTGGAGAATGGTGATGTGACTGCTGCTTATGCGGTAACGACTTTGAAGACGATTGTGGAGACTGCAAGAGTGAGTCAGAATTCTGCCCAAGCTGCAGAATTAATAGCTCTAACAAGAGCGTGTGTTTTAGCTGAGGGAAAGAGAGTGAATGTGTTTACAGATAGTCAGTACGCTTTTGGCGTGGCCCATAGTTTTGGCCGGTTGTGGAGAGAAAGAGGTTTCATTACGTCCCATGGGACTAAGATCCAGCATGGTCAGCTAGTTAACGACTTGTTGGAATCTCTAACCTTACCGACTGAAGTTGCGATTGTGAAGTGCAGTGCTCATAAAGCAATCACGGATAATGTTGGTCGTGGGAATGCTTTTGCTGATGAAACTGCTAAACAGACAGCTAGAGACACGATGAGCAGAATGTATGTTGCTACGTCTGCAAGATGGATTGCTGAGTCTGGAATGTGTGAAGACACTATGGAAAATGTGAAAGAGATTCAAAAAGAAGCGACTGTGGAAGAGAAACGTGTATGGAGAGAAAGTACGGGCAAGTTGGACTCGAATGGATGTTGGATTGATTTGACAGAACAGCAGCGTTGGATGTTGCCCGATGCGTATGTGCTTGCAGTAGTGACGATGGCGCATGGAGTAGCGCATATAAGTTCTAAAGGGATATGTAAGATGTTGGCTCCGGTCTGGAAGAATGAGGGAATCAGTAAGTGTGCAGAGAGAGTGGTGAAAAATTGTATGGTGTGCTTGATGCATAATCCTGGCAAGGGAACTCCAACTCCAGCTGGTCATTTCGCTCCTCCTTCCTGTCCCTTTGAAGTGATTCAGTTAGACTTCATTCACATGGAACGCTGCAACAATCTGAAATATGTCCTGGTGGTAGTTTGTGCTTTTTCCAGGTGGATAGAAGCATACCCACTAAAGGACAACACTGCCCTATCTACTGCCAAAATTCTTCTCAAGGAATTTTTCCCTAGGTATGGAATGCCACGGATTGTATGGTCAGATAACGGAAGTGAGTTTATAGGGAAAGTTATGCAGAGTGTGTGTGCCGGTTTAGGATTGAAACAGAAATTTCACAGTGCAAACCATCCCCAGTCTGCTGGTTTAGTTGAGGGTTACAATGGCACCCTCAAGCTAAAAATAGCCAAAATACAAGCATCCACAGGTTTAGCCTGGCCAGACGCACTTCCTTTGGCCCTGTTATCAACGAGAGCAACAGTACATTCTAGAATAGGGCTTAGTCCATACGAGATTGTGTTTGGCCGCCCGGCAAATATCTGGGGTGTGCCAAGGCCTAAACAGTTTTGCTCCATTGAATATCCTATGTTGATAGACTACCTTTACGACTTGACTGCTAAATTGAGTCTTATTCATCAACAGGTTTTCGATGCTTTGCCAAAACCTCCGGAGAGTCCAGGGCACCAGCTGAAACCGGGTGACTTCATTGTAATCAAGAACTTCGCGAGGACGAAGAACCTTCAGCCAAGATTTGTGGGGCCTTTTCAGATCTTACTGGCCACGAGGACAGCAGTTCGTGTAGCTGGCCGCAAGCACTGGATACACGCCTCTCACGTTAAGCGTGTTCCTTTGCCGCTCCCTTACGACGACTGGGTGAAAAAGGGAATTGGTGCCTCCGAATCTGAAAACACACCGAAGTTCATCTCTTTCAGCGATGCCGAATTGATTACTGACACTTCGAAACCTGACTCTCCTCCTGAAAAGACTCCTTTGAACATTGAACATTTGTCTCCAGCATCAGAAGAAACTTTGCTATCAGCGAACTTAAACTCTGCAACAGCTGCCAGTGATACACTATTTTCCGATCAGACAGTACCAGCGAAGCAGAGATACAACCTAAGAAGCCATAAAATGGACAAATAAAGCAGGCAACTGCATATTGTGATTTTGATATATATATATTGAACTTTTGCATTCAGCCAGAAAGTTTGATATTGTTTATTGTTTTTTTAAAATTGCCTTGCCGTCTGGGTAGCCGTAGGGTCGTGGCTGTGTGCCTAGTTTGAATTTGCAGGGGTCTGACACAAGGTCGATCTTTCTGTTGGTTCTGGGAACTCCCAGGGCTGATAGAGGCATTTTCATCTACGTACACATCATCAGTGGTCGCGAGCGGATTGTAGAAGATGGAGCTTCCTGCGCTGCAACGAGAAAATGTGATTTATGTTCGCAGAAACAGACTTAATAGAATTCTTCATAGCAAATGCTTTCTGATGCAATGTGCCATTACATTCTTGATTGTTTTAGCAACATTGGTGGGTGGAATCGTCTTTAGTATAAATTTGATTTTTGTGCCAGTTACTACAGTACCTCCCCTTGATTCTGTTATTTCTACTGTTTCTTCTATACACTCTTTTCACTCGTTTCCAGAACATGAGCAAGCCCGACGCTCAGAATTTACCAACAACACTTTTGTACAGCTCTTACACCAACACCAACTGGTAGTTAACACTACAGACTGCTGGGTGTGTGGCTTGATACCTCACACTATGGATAAAGGTATTCCCTATCTGGTTTTGCCTTACAGCTATAATGGATCATTTCAGGCCTTCCAAACCATCTTTGCTTATGCCCTTGAAACCTATCCTCCACGTCCACCGCGTTCCACTAAATATAACTCTGCCAACAAAGCTTTAGTCCAGGGAATTATTGACATGGTCAAGGACGTCAATAATACTCCATCTTACCCTAGAGACGAATTACGAGTATATTTAAGTTGGAATACTTCAGAGTATCGCCTTAGTTTAGGAGAAAGCAAGCGTAAAAGCTCAACTCCAATCTGGGTCGTACCTCACCGAGGTCAGGTCTGTCTGCAAGGTAATGGGAGAAATCCGAGAGCTCAGCTAGGGAGGAGTGAATGCGTAGAGACTTATGTGTTTCCGGCTAACTCTTCCCCTGCCTTTCTCACTGCTAGGGGTACCTACTTCATTTGTCGAGACAGAGCTTATACATGGCTGCCTGCCGACTTCTCAGGATCATGTTATATTGCTCGACTATTGCCTCCGACATACACTGCTTCACCTGATTACCACAGAACAAGAGTAGTGAGAGGTGTCTTCAGCAAGGAAGATACCGCTGGTCAGGAAGCTGGAGACTTCTTCAAAGGCTTCCTTCCGTTCTGGGGGCCTATGGCCAATAGTAGAAACATACGTCAGCTAACACGGGTAGTTGAATCTACTATTACCGAAACTGCTGGTGCCCTTAGCAATCTAACAGCTGAGCTTCAGGCGGATAGGCTCATGACGTTGCAGAACCGTATGGTTCTAGACGTTATACTTGCAGATCGAGGTGGGGTATGCAGAATGATCCAATCGAGCTGCTGTGTCTTTATTCCTAATAATGCTCCAACAGTCTATGAGGCGATCTCTAAGTTGCACAAGATTTCAGACTCCATACATGTAGACAAGGGAAACTGGTCCTTCATGGAGTGGTTTTGGACTCTGATCTCAGCGTGGGGATGGAAGGTTCTAATGGTCATTGGTGTCATCTTAGTATTCCTATTCTCATGTTGTCTGATTATCCAGTGTGGTCCTGCTCTGTGTAGTCTTTGTGCTGCAACTTGTCTCAGAAAACCACCTGCGTTTGGAGAAAAGACAAGAGAAAGGATGATGATACAACAGCATGTCACTGACCTGATGAGTATAGAACTAGATTCTGAAATAGACTAAGTAATTGCCTATGTAAGGGCAAAAGGAGGGTCTGAGGTTCCGTGATGGTTCCGTGACAATTTGAACCCGTGTTTTCAAGTTTGTCGGAAATACATAATATTGGTATCAGCGAACCGCAAATGATCCATGTAGTATATCCTGGTGTTTTCGCTACGCTACAAGCAAGAGCACTTCTTCTATTGACATATTTCTGATCTACCCACGGCATCCATCTTAGATCATGGCCGCCATTTTGTGTTTCCTTGCCCTCACATATGCAATAGCCTCTGATCACTTCATTTCGATTAAGGACACGTAGCCTTAGCCGGAGATTCACCTCTTTCATGACACGTGCACCTTAAACCAGATCACGCTGTAGCTGCATGACTCGACAAAGGCTGCCTCCTCTGCCCGAGGCCAGCCCTGCCAAACTGGTCTTCGTGTCCATTGTACCTGATCATGATTAGACGGCCGAAGCCGGTAGCCTTGCCCATTTACAACCCACAAACATCCCTTATCCCGCTTTTCTATCTTCCACACCTGGCTCTGTTTCTTTCTTTCTGAATCTTTATTAGGGGGAGGTAACGAACTTTACGATGAGGCGGCCCGGGTCCTGAATGCAATATTGACAGGGAATTGTGACAAACTAGTGGGAACCCCTCTCTTCGCAATGTTTGGCCTCAGATATTATCGACGGTTCCTGTGTAACGTCAAATATTTATTGTTTTAGACACAAAGGTTTTGGGAATGTTTTACATGTAAAGAATTTGCCCCTAGCGTAAAAAACAGTATATAAGGAGCAACCCACTTTGTACAAATTGAACAGGCTCCTGATTACTGCCCGTGTGTAGTATCTGTGACTTCTGTGTCCCTGCAGTAATAAACCTTTGGTCTTGACGCCACCATCGAGAAGCCCGTGTTTCTGTTCATTTGTGCACCAAGGCAGGTGGGAACTCCGGGGTCTTTGGGTGTTGTACCCTGACACCTCTGGACGGAACCAAAAAGTCCAGAACTCCAGCTGCACGGTCAGCGTCTCGTGGCCTTTTCAAGATGGCGTGCCCCACGCTTCCGGTCGCCTCCACGGGTCTCAGCTCTGCAGGGACTGTGGATCGGGCAGGTAGAAGGCAGGCAAGCTTGATCTCGTCGATCTCTGTCGCTCGAGTTCCGGCGGGAACTGCCACAAATCAAGGGTCGAGGGCTGGATGGTGCCTGTTTGCACAGGGTGGTCACTCCTTGACCACAAGGGAGATTCTTCAGTCTTCTCACGTCGTGTAGAAAGTCGAAGGGTCCAGAATTCGTTTCTTATGTTTCTTCAGGATGATCTGAGTTGCATTGGGACTGCCCCCCCTCTTATTCGAATCTGGGGGGTTGGACATCCTGCTAGGTCCCCTCCTATGGGTGGGACCCAGGAAGGGGGTGGTTACACCCTTCTCCTTTGATCCTGGCCGCGCTGGGACAGGGGCTGGGAGGCCCCAGAACCGGTTTGGCCGGATTATGCAAGGGGCAGCCTTGTGCTCCCCAGGCAGTGTCTGGTTTCTTTGAAACCTCCCTACTCCAATCCACTATCTCCTGTCTGGGGTGGTTTGACACCGCCCTGTGACAGGAAACTCTTTGTCCAGGCCTCCTCTGCCGGGTTTTGGTCAGCAGCAGGAGGCCAGACCCGTGTCTGTGGCAGGGGCATCCATTTTGTGGATCTGAGGCTCATTTTAAATCAACCGCGTTTCAGTAAAGTAACATGTCTTCTCCCTCTAGAAGGGTGGAATGCTACCCCCGTCGCCAGAACTGGCGAGGGGGTAGTATTCCAATTCGTATGACACCTTACACGACATGTTTTGATAAAGCCAAACCAAAGTTGCTATATAACCGCGAGGATTATAAGGCGCTTAAGAGTATATGGTATGGCATTATCCCGGATCAGCTTAGGGAGTTGTTCCCGACAGCTGCAGACAGGCTCAGCTCATGCCAGAGCACCATCTCACATAAAACCACGCACTCTGCCTCCAGGATTGATGAGGCCTTCCATAGGAGTGGCTTACAGGCTATATATGTGTCCAGATATAGGTTTAGATATAGGTATACTATATCTAAGCAAGGGGTGATTACACCCACTTGCCCCAGCTGAGTGATCAGCCAGTTGTGTCAATTTAAGAACCAGCCAGGGGTGGCAAAAGCTATGCTTCAGCCCCTGGTAGGCCTTGGTGGCACCTATGCCCTGAGCACCTATAGTGCATGGTACAGGGGCTGACAAGGAGTCCATTTCCAATTGTGGTATGTACCTATAGCACATGTATTATAAATTTAGAGAAAGAACAGCAGGCTGGGGGTCTGATTAGCAGGCCCACAGCCTCAGTAAGTCGAAAACCAGTGAAGCAAAAAGCAAAAATTGGGGTGACCATAGGATAGCAGACCCTACTCTCCTACATAACCCCCCCCCCCCAAACGCAGGGACATTAAACTTAACCTTGACCAGATAAGTCTTCATGTTCTAAGTGGAAGTACCTGGAGAGACCATCTGCATTACCATAGTCAGTCCCTGGGCGGTGCTCCACTGTAAAGTCCATCCCCTGTAGGGAAATGGACCACCTGAGCAGTTTGGGATTTTCACCCTTCATCTGATTTAGCCACAAGAGGGGCTTATGGTCTGTCTGAATTAGGAAGTGAGTACCAAACAAGTATGGCCTCAACTTCTTCAGGGCCCAAACCACAGCAAAGGCCTCCCTCTCAATAGCTGACCAACGTTTCTCCCTGGGGGTCAGCCTTCTGCTAATAAAAGCAATGGGCTGGTCTTGACCATCTTGATTAAGTTGTGAAAGCACAGCTCCCACCCCCAACTCAGAAGCATCTGTCTGTACAATGAACTGTTTGGAGTAGTCAGGACTCTTCAGGATAGGTGCAGAGCACATGGCCTTCTTCAGGTCATCAAATGCCTTTTGACAGCTAACTGTCCACTGAACCTTTTTGGGCATCTTCTTGGATGTCAAGTCATTCAATGGTGTCACAATGGACCCATAGTTCTTTACAAATTTTCTGTAATACCCAGTCAGGCCCAAGAAGGCTCTGACTTGTGTCTGGGTAGTTGGAGGAGCCCAGTCCTGTATGGTCTGGATCTTGCTCTCCAGTGGTTGAACTTGACCCCGACCTACTAGGTGGCCCAAGTACACAACCTTGCTCTGCCCTATCTGGCACTTAGTAGCCTTGATAGTCAGGCCTGCCTTTTGCAGGGCCTCCAGAACCTTCTTCAGGTGGATCAGGTGATCCTCCCAGGTGGAGCTAAAGACAGCAATATCATCTAGATATGCTGCACAAAAGTCATCCAGCCCAGCAAGGACTTGATTCACCAACCTTTGGAAGGTGGCAAGTGCATTCTTCAAATCAAAGGGCATTACCACAAACTGATAATGTCCACTAGGGGTAGAGAATGCTGTTTTGGCTTTTGACCCTTCAGCTAGTCTGATTTGCCAGTTTGCAGCTGTCAAATCAAATGTGCTCAGAAACTTGGCAGAAGCCAATTTATCAATGAGCTCATCTGCTCTTGGAATGGGATGAGCATCTGTCCTAGTGACAGCATTGAGACCTCTGTAGTCCACACAAAACCTCATTTCTCTCTTTCCATCTTTGGTATGAGGTTTTGGCACAAGGACCACTGGGCTAGCCCATGGGCTCTCTGATGGCTCAATCACTCCAAGCTCCAACATCTTTTGCACCTCAGCCTTTATACAATCCCTGACATGGTCAGGTTGCCTGTAGATCTTATTCTTCACAGGCAGATTGTCACCAGTGTCCACCTCATGGGTGCACCAGTTAGTCTGACTGGGTGTGAGTGAAAACAAATGTCTGTGGGCCTGCAACACCTGTCTGCAGTCCACCTGTTGCTGCTCAGTGAGGCTGCCTGCCAAGGCTACTCCATCAACTGAACCATCATCAGGGTTCTGGGAAAGCAGGTCTGGGAGAGGGTCACTCTCTTCCTCCTGTTCCCCATCTGTGGCCATGAGGAGACTCATGTCCTCCCTGTCAACAAATGCTTTCAAACGATTTACATGGAGCACCCTGTGGGGGCTCCTGGGGGTACCAAAGTCAACCAAGTAGGTGACTTCTCCCTTCTTTTCAATGATAGGTTAGGGTCCAGTCCATTGGTCCTGGAGAGCTGCTGGCCCCACTGGGTCCAACACCCACACCTTCTGCCCTGGCCGGTACTCAACCAGAACAGCCTTTTGGTCATGCCAGGCTTTCTGTAATTCCTGACTTGCCTCAAGGTTTTTGGATGCTCTCTCCATGTATTCAGCCATCCTGGAGCGGAGACCAAGTACATAGTCCACAATGTCTAGTTTAGGCTTTTTGAGAGGTAACTCCCATCCTTCCTTCACCAAACTCAATGGACCTCTTACAGGGTGGCCAAACAAAAGTTCAAAAGGGCTGTAGCCAACCCCCTTCTGTGGGGCCTCTCTGTAAGCAAAGAGCAAGCAGGGTAAAAGGATGTCCCATTCCGCCTAAGCTTCTCTGGTAAACCTTTTATCATTCCCTTTAGGGTCTTGTTGAACCTTTCCACAAGCCCATTGCACTGTGGATGGTAGGGTGTGGTAAACTTATAGTTTACTCCACACTCTTTCCACATTGCTTTTAAGTATCCAGACATAAAGTTAGTACCTCTGTCTGAAAGAACCTCCTTTGGAAAGCCCACTCTTGAGAAAACTGCAATGAGGGCTTTTGCCACCACAGGAGCTGTGGTGGTCCTCAGGGGAATTGCCTCTGGATACCTGGTGGCATGATCCACTACCACCAGTATAAATCTGTGCCCAGATGCTGTTGGAGGATCCATGGGACCCACAATGTCTATTCCAACTCTTTCAAAGGGTACCCCACCACAGGTAGTGGTATCAGGGGGGCCTTTGTTGTGCCACCTGACTTACCACTGGCTTGGCAAGTGACACAGGAGCGACAAAACTCCTTGACATTTTCTGACATGTGAGGCCAGTGAAAGTGTGGAACAAGCCTGTCCCAAGTCTTATTCTGGCCTAAGTGTCCTGCACTCATCATGGGCCAAGGTAAGAAGGAAGCCCCTAAACTTCAAAGGTATAACCAACCTCCTGGTTGTGCCAGGCTTGGGGTCTCTAGCCTCTGAATAAAGGAGTCCTTCATCCCAATACAATTTATGGGTACCTTGAGCATTCCCTGCAGCCTCAGCAGCAGCTTGCTGTCTGAGGGGTTCAAGTGAAGGGCAATCTAATTGGGCCTGCCCCAGGTCTGCCCTTGAGGGTCCCCCTGCCCCCAGAAACTCAACCTGATCAGGTTCAAGCTCCTCTGAGACAGTCTCCTCTTGGACTGCAGAATCAGTTTCCTGTGAAACTTGATCCTCAACCTGGGGCAAGTGGGAAGGCACAGCCTTAACCCTCTTGCTCCTCCTCTTGGGTTGTGGTTGGTCTATTGTTTCAAGATCCACCACTGGTTCAGGAAGGCACTTCTTAGCCTGAGACCTTGTCACTGCAAGGACATGAGCTGAAATCCCTAGCATTTCTGCATGAGTCCTGTACTCCACTTCTGACCAAACTGAGCTTTCAAGATCATTGCCTAACAGACCGTCTACTGGGAGGTCTGCACTCACAACAACTTTCTTTAGGCCATCTACCCCTCCCCAGGAGAAGTTCACAACGGCCACACTATGGGAAGTAGTGGAGTTGCTTGCATTGGTCACTAGGTAGCTTTCACCTAGTACAATCTGTCCAGGGTCCACAAAGTCAGGTGTCACCATTGTGACACTGGCACAAGTGTCCCTGTAGGCCTGAGCCAGTTTCTCATTAATTAAGGGAGTCTGCCTATATTTGCCCAGGTTACTGGGGCTTACTGCAGTGGGCAAAGATAAGTCCACATCATATAGGAGAACTGCCTGTGTGGGGATTCTGACTAGGCCAGATTCCACCTCAGTACCCAGGGTCAACCCTACTAAACCCTTTGGCTGTGTACCACCACTGTTAACTGTACTAGGGGGTGCAGGGGCTTTAGGAGCTGCAGTGGTGGGGACTGGATTTTTCTTAGTGCATTCACTGCCCCAGTGTGAAACTGATTTGCAGGTATTACACCAAGGTTTCTTTGGGCCATCATTCTTCTTTTTCTTGTTTCCATTTTGGGAACCCCCCTCCTTATTACTAGTTTGGGGGCCTGAAGACTTCTGGTCCTTTTCTTTATCTTTCTGATTCCCACCCTTCTGGTCTGTTTTCTTCTGGTCACCTTGGTTCTGGTTTTTCTGCTTAATCCTTGTTCTGACCCATTTGTCTGCCTTCTTTCCCAATTCTTGGTGAGAGGTCAAATCAGAGTCAACAAGGTATTGATGCAACAGCTGGTTCTGACAGTTATTAAGGATCTGCTCTCTCATCATAAGATTGTACAATCCTGTATAGTCTGAAACTTTACTTCCCTGCAGCCAACCCTCCAGAGCCTTAGTGGCACAATCTACAAAATCAGTCCAGTCCTGAGTCTGTGCTTTTTGGGTGTCTCTGAACAACAACCTGTATTGCTCAGTGGTTAGGCCAAACCCTTCAATAAGAGCACTCTTCAGAACAGAGTAGTTTTTGGCATCCTCAGGTCTAACAGTGAGGAGCCTGTCCCTCCCTTTCTCAGAAAAGGAGTACCATAAAATTGCTGCCCACTGATCCTCAGGGACCTGCTGTACCATGCAGGCCCTCTCAAGAGCAGTCATCCATTTGTGGATATCATCCCCTTCCTTGTAGGGGGGCACAATTTTTGTCAGGTTTCTATTGTCATAGGCCCTGTCTTTTTCTTTAGGAACTTTGCTGCCACCAGTGGCATCTAAGCCACTTAATTTCTGTTCCCTAGCCAAGGTAAGTTTAGCTTGAGCCAAGGTAAGTTTAGCTTGAGCCAGAGCTACCTCCTCCCTCTCTATCTGGAGTTGGACAGCCCTCATTCTGGCCCTATGCTCTTTTCTCTGGGAGGAAGTCATCCCTCTTTGAGATTCTCTTGAGGCACTAGAAAGATGAGAGTCCCCTGATAGAGATCTCACCCTCCTGTTGCCTGGGAGAATTTGGTTATGAGATCTGGAGTGGTGCTGGCCCTCTCCATTCTCATGTAGGTCCAAGTTGGCCTGGTTAAGCCTGGCAACCTGTACCTGGTTTCCCCCCTGATCCTGATCTTCAGGCTCTTCTAAATCAGAGTCTTCCTCTTCCTCCTCCTCCACTACTTCATCTGGAAGATCCTCATTCTCAGGGGAGTTTATCCCTTCACCTGATTCTAAGGGAGCCTGGCTCACCTTATCTAGGTCATCCTTTTCTAGGAGAGCTACTAGGGAAGGAATGGTAGGGCCTCTGCCCTTTTTTAGCCCCCTGGCTGTGCACAAGGCACTCAGGTCTTTGTGGCTAAGGTTGTCATATCTGGATGTTGTCCCTATAGGATCAACTATTACAGGAGCAGAGCCTGAGGCTCTACCTGTATCAGACATGACTGCTAGTGAGGTGTAAGTGATGCACTTACCTACACTAAGTGGTTTCCTACTGTACCTTGCTAGTGAGTTGTAGTCAGGGTGTGCTAATCCCTTTAATCTACAACTACTAAGTTCAGTAGAACTTAATATGCTAAGCTTTTGATTTATATGTACCTAGAGGTACTTGATGTGATCTTTCAATTTGATAAAGATTGCAATGGTAAAACAAACAGCAAGCTCAAATCCGCACCGCTGCACACCAATGTGAGAAGTTGGCCTGATATGTAGTGTTTCCAATTCTGGAACCACTTGGTATCAGTCCAAACAAACCCCAAAGATGTCTGGTTGTAAGTCAACCTTGTTAGACAAGCTATCCTAGTGGTAGCATGGACTAAGCAGCCTTAAAGGCTTAACTTAAGAGGTCGTGTTAAGCGAGCTGTTTTACCACATACAATCCTGTAATCAAATGAAAGGACACCACACAAGTATATATTATAAAAATATATGTATTTATTTCTAAATTACTCCCCAGTACTCTTTATGAGGAAAGGGGCACAAGCGTTAAATCAAAAAGCACTGTTACACATATAAAGTTGCACAATCATGGATGAGGGCGGGTGGCCACTCAGACCATATACTAAAAAAATGGTATAAGTAACACTTATCGAACAATGGTTAGGCCTAGGGCCTAGAGATTCGCTGGGAGCAGTCAGGACTAGCAATGATGAAGTCGGGAGTAGCCCACAGGAGACGGGTGCAGCACGGAAAGTGCGGCGCGCACCAATGCACTGTCAATGGTGCGTAAAAGTCAGTTAAAGTGAATTAAAAGATACTTCTGCTGAACCTAGGAACACAAAACTTTAGACACAGACCCTAGAGGTGTGTACCAGTGTATAGACACCGGCGTTGCAATGTTACCTCACCCACAGGCCGTGGGTGCACAGGGTCGAAGTGGCGTCGGGTTCTGACACGCAGTTTCTTGGTGCTTGAAGCTGTTGCAGCTGCAGGCGGTGTGAAGCAGAAGTGTCCGGTGCGATCCAAGGGTGGATCGAAGTAGAAAAGTACCTGAAAGCAGAGGGGACAGAGTCTGGGTCACTCAGCAGTGACCAGGGTGGAACCAGGACGGAACCAGGCAATGTCGGGCGCAATCAGGCGGTTGTGGATAGGCTACTCTCCGCTGTCACGTGGGCTCTGGGGCATCTGCGACGTCCAGGAGCAGGTCACGATCTGTCCCACGTGGGCTCTCGCCGTCAGCACCGTCGGCTTCAAGATTGCAGCAAACAGCACTTGGCAAAAGCAATCCACGCGGAACCGGGAGATTGCTTATCACTCGGACCAGGAGGGTCAGAGTGGGGGCTCCTTTTCACAGGAGCTGGTGCAGATCTGGAGCAACCAGAAAAGCGAGTCGTATTTCAAGTTTCGTCGGCACAGGGGCCACAAGCCAGCTGGCAAGTGACCGGGCCAACGCATCGAGCGCACACAAGCAGAAGGGCCCCACGCAGCACTCGTCGAGTGTGGAGGGGTGAGCTTTGGTGCAAGTGGAGCTCGGGGCTGGGGCTTCTCAAACCCCGGTGCACAGCTTCGAGGATCACTCGTGGGCTGCACGGTCAGCGTCTCGTGGCCTTTTCAAGATGGCGTGCCCCACGCTTCCGGTCGCCTCCACGGGTCTCAGCTCTGCAGGGACTGTGGATCGGGCAGGTAGAAGGCCGGCAAGCTTGATCTCGTCGATCTCTGTCGCTCGAGTTCCGGCGGGAACTGCAACAAAGCAAGGGTCGAGGGCTGGATGGTGCCTGTTTTCACAGGGTGGTCACTCCTTGACCACAAGGGAGATTCTTCAGTCTTCTCACGTCGTGTAGAAAGTCGAAGGGTCCAGAATTCGTTTCTTATGTTTCTTCAGGATGATCTGAGTTGCATTGGGACTGCTCCCCCTCTTATTCGAATCTGGGGGGTTGGACATCCTGCTAGGTCCCCTCCTATGGGTGGGACCCAGGAAGGGGGTGGTTACACCCCTCTCCTTTGATCCTGGCCGCGCTGGGACAGGGGCTGGGAGGCCCCAGAACCGGTTTGGCCGGATTATGCAAGGGGCAGCCTTGTGCTCCCCAGGCAGTGTCTGGTTTCTTTGAAACCTCCCTACTCCAATCCACTATCTCCTGTCTGGGGTGGTTTGACACCGCCCTGTGACAGGAAACTCTTTGTCCAGGCCTCCTCTGCCGGGTTTCGGTCAGCAGCAGGAGGCCAGACCCGTGTCTGTGGCAGGGGCATCCATTTTGTGGATCTGAGGCTCATTTTAAATCAACCGCGTTTCAGTAAAGTAACATGTCTTCTCCCTCTAGAAGGGTGGAATGCTACCCCCGTCGCCAGAACTGGCGAGGGGGTAGTATTCCAATTCGTATGACACCTTACACGACATGTTTTGATAAAGCCAAACCAAAGTTGCTATATAACCGCGAGGATTATAAGGCGCTTAAGAGTATATGGTATGGCATTATCCCGGATCAGCTTAGGGAGTTGTTCCCGACAGCTGCAGACAGGCTCAGCTCATGCCAGAGCACCATCACACATAAAACCACGCACTCTGCCTCCAGGATTGATGAGGCCTTCCATAGGAGTGGCTTACAGGCTATATATGTGTCCAGATATAGGTTTAGATATAGGTATACTATATCCAAGCAAGGGGTGATTACACCCACTTGCCCCAGCTGAGTGATCAGCCAGTTGTGTCAATTTAAGAACCAGCCAGGGGTGGCAAAAGCTATGCTTCAGCCCCTGGTAGGCCTTGGTGGCACCTATGCCCTGAGCACCTATAGTGCATGGTACAGGGGCTGACAAGGAGTCCATTTCCAATTGTGGTATGTACCTATAGCACATGTATTATAAATTTAGAGAGAGAACAGCAGGCTGGGGGTCTGATTAGCAGGCCCACAGCCTCAGTAAGTCGAAAACCAGTGAAGCAAAAAGCAAAAATTGGGGTGACCATAGGATAGCAGACCCTACTCTCCTACAGGCTCGTTAGGGTTAGCAATAATGCATGTGTTTGGGGGTGTTCTAGATTTTTGCGACTGGGTTCTGGGGTCCTGGAGCACTCGTGGGAATGTCTAATTTTGGTTGCAAGTGGTTTGAAGAAAATGCATAATGGGAAAGGGGGGATTTGTCCTAGTTGCAGAAAGCGTTTGGCACTATTTTTAACTTAGGGCTCGTTAGGGTTAGCAGTATTGCATGTGTTTGGGGGTGTTCTAGATTTTTGCAACTGGGTTATGGGGTCTTGGAGCACTCGTGGGAATGTCTAATTTCTGTTGCAAGTGGTTTGAAGAAAATCCATGGTGGGAAAGGGGGGATTTGTCCTAGTTGCAGAAAGCGTTTGACACTATTTTTAACTTAGGGCTCGTTAGGGTTAGCAGTTTTGCATGTGTTTGGGGGTGTTCTAGATTTTTGCAACTGGGTTATGGGGTTAGTCGGTCAGGGGATTGGGGGTCCAACTTCTGTTCGGACTGAGGTATGTCGAAAGTCAAACTGCACCTAACATCAACAATGTCCGATTTCTCTTGTCCATACTTCTTTATATGCAGAATAGTCCCTGAAACACTAGCGGTATTGGATGTGCTCCTGTCAAATCAAAAAGGCAACTGCTACCTTTTACTTGGTGTAAACAATGACATTTTGTTGTTGGAAATTGTCAAAGCACTTACATTAAGAAGACTGGAATAGACAGCAAGGGCAACCCAGAGGACTGTACTCAGTGCCTAGAGCTATTGCTGGATCAGACTTTTGTTTAAGACCGTTTGGCGACTGGGCAAACTTACCTACCTACACAAACCGACTCATAATCGTACATAGTAGTAGCACAGAGAGTGATGGTAGAGGCAGAATAAGAATGTAGAAAGTAGTCTAGATTAGAAGAAGATCAAAGACTATTTTGTAAAACATAGAATTAGAAAACAGTTTGTAATGAAAAGGAGCTGTAAAAGTTAGGGAAGTATAAGTATTAATATAACAATAGAACAACTTACTGGGGCCAGCAGAAGTGCCTCCAAGGGACCGATACTGTCCACCTTCTTCCACCGGAGTCACAGTCGCCTTGCCCCTGGGAGGTGCTGATGATCATGAAATAAAGAAACACAACATGGATGATTATTTTTTTGAACTATTTGATTTCTTTGAACACAATCTAAAATTATCTTGTGGAAACAAATTAACAGCAATTGCATCTGATCTGGTCAACTAGGAGGATAGTAGTAGAGTATTGCAGGATTCGCAGACCGTCTAATAGGAAAGTTATGTAATTCACTAACTACACCAACAACAAAAAGGTTCTACTATGACTGCCATCACTCAGCAGCACAAGACGTCGCGTGACAGACACAGTCCGTCATCATG
Source organism: Lissotriton vulgaris (assembly GCF_964263255.1). NCBI lineage: Eukaryota > Metazoa > Chordata > Amphibia > Caudata > Salamandridae > Lissotriton > Lissotriton vulgaris. The sequence goes on from NC_141688.1 coordinate 273,755,489, forward strand.
ATTGCATACCACTAACAAATGTCCTATAACAAGTAATAAATAATATACTCAACGTATCAATCCACCACTATCTCTTCAAGGTGGCAGCAGCAGGAGTACAAAGGACTAGACTTGAGTCTACTGTCTCTAGCATTACGCAGTAATGCTCTCAAATGAGCAAAAAGTTGCAAACACTAAAGTAAGCATAGTAGCAACACCAATAACCAGGCGAGCAACTGCAATGACAGAAGCTATTTAAATATTAATTTACCTGCAATGTAATCGAATCAGCAGCATTCGTACTCTTCAGGAAAAAATAGATTATCAATAAAACAGAGCAGAAGAAAACAACGTAGTTATTAAATAGCTACTCACCAAGGCCAGGGATCTCCAATCCTAGCAGGTGGAGCATGTCCTGCTCCCGATCGAGGATGTCAGACCACCGGTGCGTCGCTTGCTGGTAGGTGCGCCAGACCCCAGACTCCCTATGCATGGCCCGGCACACCTTCTCCCACAGCTGGCGACGCTCCCGGAGGCCATAACTGGAAGCAATTCTCCCACCTGCTGCCACGGTCTTAGGGAGGTGTTGCTGAACATAAAATATCATGGCGGACACCTCCACCCCAGAGAAGATCTCCCTGGCCTGGACTTCCTCCCCCCTCAAACGCCCGCAAGGGAGCCGGCTACGGGGTGCTGGGCCCTTCCCCTTGCCCTTGTCGGCTCCCTTTGCCATGGTCATGGGCACAAGAAGTAAAGAATAGGTGTGAAAATGAAATAAAATAAGAGAGAGAGCTAAACAAATAAAGTAGGTAATAAAGTAACAAAAAGTTAAAAAAAAGCACAAAATATAGATGTAGGAAAATAGAGAGATGGTCGTACTCATGTAAGACCGCATGAGTAAGTTCGCGCTCGATGCGCTGCTAGCGGCTCGCGAACACGCAAAAAGCCCAGTGAACACGCAAAAAAAAATCTGCAAATTCACACGAATTCGCAGATTATGTGGATTGCGAGTGCAATTTCACGCGAATTCGCGGAACGAGAATTCGCAAATTTTGCCAATACTTAATTATTATCCCCTTGTTTGGAGCAACTGCAACTCTCCTCCTCTGTGTCTGTTCGTAAAGACAAAGAAATAATTTAACTAATTGCTCACTGGGCTGATATTTCTATTCTCAAGAAATTTCACACTGTGCTTAGATATAATATTTCTTTGAAGTATATGTCTATGTATTTTGTGTAATGTGTCGTGATATGTAAATATGTAAATATTTAAATGCTTGTGCTCACTTAAGTTCATGAGTCTTAAATGTTATGCAGAAGAACTGTTCTGTGTGTATGTAAATATATGTATTTAAATAAGTTTAAACTCATGGAAAATAATACAAGAGTTGTGCGTTTTTTGGTTTGGACATAAGGTGTAATTTGCTCTTTCATTTGTTGACTGTTCTCATCCATTTGTAGAGACATAATTGTACAAAGATAATTTTTTGATTTCGTAGAGTGGCAGAACCACTGTTCGCTTATAGTATTAACCCCCAGGTTCTGCACTGGACCGGGCTACCCCAATGTTTTATACCGCTCTTGCACTATAGGTCTCCCTGTGTGCACAGCAGGAGAGGTCTGCCCTTGGCCTTTTTTCTTCCTCAATTGATATGCCTTTAAGGAGTGTTTATTTTGCCCCAGTTTTCTGCTCATACTTTCAGGCCTCTCCTGAACAGGATTGGGTAACTTAATAGAAGCTTTACACAGCTATATAAGGGCCACCAACATCATTGTTTGTGAAAAGGCCTACATCTTTAACCCCTTCACTGCAGGGTATTTCCCCCCCGCTGTGCGAGGGGAAGGGGCCCGCGTGCGAACGTACCAACGGCCGTGACGAGCTCAGCTCGTCATGAGTGCAGTTGCACTGTGCCTCATGACGAGCTGAGCTCGTCATGAGCATAGAAGAGGTTAAGCACTGTTTTATTCAGATTGTTGGTGTTTTTCTGCGTGGTTGTACCAGTGCCAAGAGACCAGATATTATGAATGTGTAGATACCAGTCCAACGGGGGACCTAAACTTGTAATGTTGTATATACTTACACAATCGTTGTTGTTCAGATTCAGACTGACCTCATCTGTTCACTGTATCAGCAAAAAAGCTGAAAGCTATTGTACATTGTGGCCCAAGTTCTAATCCCAAATTCATCAAATGACCATACTCTATAGATATGGGCAAATCAGACTGTCTCCTGTGGTCATTTACGTCCCCATCCCATGTAGGCCCCACTGGTAGCTTCTATCTTCTCTATTGTATTACTCAACAAATGCAAGCGCCCCAAACCGAGGTGATTGTGTTTCAGGCCTGGCACGGATGAGAGTGTGTAGGAGTGCGACAAGATATCTAAATCTCAAGGTAGTCAGTGTTCAGTGTTAAAGAGCCCTAAGGAGTAGGACTTCTGGGTGGTAAGTCAATCTCACTGTCGAACCTGTCATCAGGGTGGTGTGTGGGAATACGTATCATGCTTCACACGTCCAGATTCATGAACCTGCTTTTAGTATTAGTGTTAAAATAAACCCATTTTGACTTTTTATTATTATTATTATATCTGATTTTGTTGAGCGCGCAGCTACCCGTGGGTTTCCCGGCGCTAGAAGAACAGAAGTAAAAGAGGGCAAATGGGAGTGCAAGGAACAGGTTACAAAGAGAACAGCCAGGTTTTCACTCCTTTGCGGAACTTAAGACAACATATTTCAGACCGCAAAGGGATGGGAAGCGAGTTCCAGAGCGAGGGCGCCAGGTAAGAGAAAGAGCGCCCACCGACTCTAGCACGCTTGAAACGGGGGACAGAGAATCTGCATTGAGTGGAGGATCTAAGGGTGTGGGAGGGACAATATTGATGGACTAAGGTCGATAGGTAGTGAGGGGATTTTCCAGCTTTGATACGGTGCATAAAGCATTGTGCTTTAAATTTGGATCTAGATTCTATGCGCAGCCAATGCAGGCTGCACAGGGAAGAGGAGACTGTGTTTGTTCTAGGCAAATTACAAAGTAGACGGGCAGCCATGTTCTGAACCACTTGGAGCTTACGGGTGACCTCCTTGCAGGCACCCAGAAGAAGTACATTACCGTAGTCCAGCCGCGATGTCACTAAGGCCTGGACCACTGACTTCTGGGTGTCTGGGGGTAGCATCCATGTGATCTTCCTCAGCCACCTGATGATGGTAGTACAGGTGGCTGAGACTTTAACCACATGTTGCCTCATGGATAACTGATTATCAAAGAGGACCCCAAGATTATGTGCTGTAGTTGCTGGGGCCGGCAATGGTCCCATTTGCTGAGGCCAATGTTGCGGGCCCCAGAGAGCGGAGTCCGGCCCGAACAGGAGCAGCTCCGTTTTGTCGCCATTCAGCTTCAGTTTGTTAGTCAGCATCCAATTGGCGATATCAGTAAGCCTAGAACGAAGAGAAGAGGAAGGGGAGTGCTGATTAAAAGAAAGAGAGAAAATGATTTGAGTGTCATCAGCGTAAGAAAAAATAGAAAGTCCAGACTGTTCAGCAAGGAAAGCAAGAGGTCTATCATAAAGGTTGAAGAATAAAGGACTGAGAATAGAACCTTGGGGGACACCATACGGGGAGTTGTGAACAGTGGACACAGAAGAGGGGGAAAAAACCTGAAAAGTGCGATTAGAAAGAAAATTAGAGATCCAAGCAAGAGCGGAGCCACAGATACCAACAGACTTCAAGGCAGAAAGAAGAATGGTGTGGGAGACGGTGTCAAAAGCGGCACTCAAATCCAAAAGGATGAGTGCCACTGTCTCCCCTCTACCTGGCGTCTGACTGTCTCCGTGACTCCCAGAAGGTTGGACTCCGTAGAGAAGCCCGCCCGAAAACCTGACTGGAAAGGGTGAAGGACGTTCGCTGGTTCAATGTGGGTGGTTAGGTGACGGTTAACATGCTTCTCCAGCACCTTCGCGAGGCAGGGAAGCAAGGAAATGGGTCGGAAGTTGGCTAGGTTGCAAACATCAGCATTAGCTTTCTTCAGGAGTGGAACCACCATCGCATGTTTCCAGATGTTAGGAACAATTGCCTCAGTGAGAGAAGCATTCAAGAGAGCCAAGATACAGTCCAGAGGGACGGTGGCTAGAGTACAGAGAATCTGGGGGGGCATGGGATCCAAGGGAGAGCCGGATTTAATCTCTGCCAACAGTTTCTGGAAGACGGGCATGGAAATAAGTTCCCACTTATCTAATAGAGGAGAAGAGGACCGTGCAGGATCGTCCTGTATGGCTAGTCCGTCGTAGTGCTGTATAGATGACCTGGGTGAAGCAGATGGTGAAGCCCTAAAACCCGCATAGATGCTGTCAATTTTCATTGTGAAGAAGTCCGCCAAGGAATTACATTGATTGCTATCCAGACAGGGGCTTTGGGAGCACATGACATACCAGATAGTTCCGGAACTGCCCTAAAGAGGGCTTTAGGACGATTTTGGGCTTTCAGTATCGTGTTGTTAACATGATTGGCCCTGGCAGTATTACATAGAGTGTGATATTTATGTAATGCAAGTTTGTAGTTTTCTTTGTCTGCAGAAGAGTAGTTAGAACTCCAGATACGCTCCAATCTTTTGCAGCGGGACTTTTCCATTTTAAGTTCTTCATTGAACCAAGGGGCAGGTGGGTGCAAAAACTTTTGTTTACATTTACGTGCCGGGAGGCAAGAATCAATTGCAGAGGTAAGCCAGGTGCTAATCATACCCACATCATCCGTAGAAATATTAGCAAGAGTAGGTAAGGTCTTTTCTAGGGAATTATTAAGTTGTTCCAGGTTAAGTCTTTGCCAATTTCTACTTGTTCTAAGGGAGTGTGGGCTGCCAAGGGGGCAGGGTGCACCCGTTGTCTTAATGTGAAACTCTACAATAAAATGGTCAGACCCAATAATAGGTCTGGAAGGTAGGCAGGTTACAGTGTCTAGATTTGCAAAGATTGGGTCTAGTAAGTTGCTGCCTTTATGAGTTGGACTGGAGTTTAGGAGACTTAAATTAAGGGCGGCAAAGTCCTGTAAAAGATTAGTGCTAGTAGGGCATAGGGTGTCGTTAAAATGGATATTCAAATCACCTAATAACAGGAAGTTATTAGAATCTAGCAAAAGGGGAGCAATAAGCTCAGGAAGGGCAGCTGCCCATGCGCCAGCCGGGCGATACAAAAGAGCACCAGACAGTGTAAAATTCGGGGATAATAGCAATTTAAAACTACCTGCTTCACAGTTAGGGATATCCAGGTCTTCCCACTTACAAGAGTAACTCCTCTTGAAAATAATGGCAATGCCTCCTCCATCCCTGAGAGGTCTATTACGCCCCACAAAGGTGTATTCATCAGGGAGGGCAGTGGCAATGTCCGGCCCAGAACAGTCATTGAGCCAAGTTTCAGTTAGAAACAAGGCCGACGGACTAGACGAAGTAAGGAGGTCAAATATGCCCCTCTGTGTTTAGGCAGTGATTGACAATTTAAACTAATAAAACTAAAAACAGGAGAGGAATTAGAAGGATGAGCAGTCATTGGGAGAGGGGTATCAGTCCAGAAAGAGGATGAAGGAATACACAGCTCAGAGGGAAGAACTGTGAGAGCCAAGGCGCATACAGGGCAGGACAAAAGGGGGGCATGACAGCGCAGGCGAGAGAGCAGTACATACCGGGCGACGGTCGGAAGCTATACGAGTCTGGGGATAGTTGAGCCAGGAGCAGGGGGGGGGCCCCAGGTCGCATCCGGTCGCGGACGGGCGCAGACGGGCTTAACTCAGGCGCAACTCCGGCGCGCCTGCGTCGCGCCCGCTGCGCTCGTCCGCTGCGCTTCCTGGGGGGGGGGGGGCATTTTGTAGGGCTGAGGGCGGGAGGGGTCGAGCGCTAGTCCGCTCGCCTCCGCTCCACTCCAGGCTCCTCACCCAAAATGGCGGCCAAAGTCGGGTCCCGGGCAGTGCTTCAATCGCCTTCCAGGGGACAAGTCTGGGGCAAATGCACAAATGTGCACAAATGCAATCATGGAAGTGGCCTGTATAACAAAAAAGGTGGTTAGAAGACAGAGTGCGGAATACAATATAAAAAATTACACAGTTCCAATTTTAAAATTCCTCGTAGCCTCTAAAATAAACACGGAGCCCGGTAGTGCCTCGGGCAGCTGTGAACTTCTATCAATTTGGCCAGAGCAAAAGTGAGGCTTTTGTAGGGCTGAGGGCGGGAGGGTCCGAGCGCTAGTCCGCTCGCCTCCGCTTCCCTCCAGGCTCCTCACCCAAAATGGCGGCCAAAGTCGAGTCCCGGGCAGTGCTTCAATCGCCTGCCAGGGGACAAGTCTGGGGCAAATGCACAAATGTGCACAAATGCGATCATGGGAGTGGCCTGTATAACAAAAAAGGTGGTTAGAAGACAGAGTGCGGAATACAATATAAAAAATACACAGTTCCAATTTTAAAATTCCTCGTAGCCTCTAAAATAAACACGGAGCCCGGTAGTGCCTCGGGCAGCCGTGAACTTCTATCAGTTTGGCCAGAGCACAAGTGAGGCTTTTGTAGGGCTGAGGGCGGGAGGGGCCGAGCGTTAGTCCGCTCGCCTCCGCTCCACTCCAGGCTCCTCACCCAAAATGGCAGCCAAAGTCGGGTCCCGGGCAGTGCTTCAATCGCCTGCCAGGGGACAAGTCTGGGGCAAATGCACAAATGTGCACAAATGCGATCATGGGAGTGGCCTGTATAACAAAAAAGGTGGCTAGAAGACAGAGTGCGGAATACAATATAAAAAATACACCGTTCCAATTTTAAAATTCCTCGTAGCCTCTAAAATAAACACGGAGCCCGGTAGTGCCTCGGACAGCCGCGAACTTCTTGCGAACTTGCAAACCTGGGTTCAAGTGCCACCTTCCAGACATGATGACAAATTCTGTTATTTTGGGCCACTAGATATATCTCCTTCTACTGAATATGTAAAAATATGCAGTGTAAATATATGTATAAGTTGCAAAGATGCTCTAGAGTACTCTTTGTAGTTCTGTCCCGAATACATGCTGTTGACTCATCATAGCATTTTTAGCTGCCACCATACCTGATGTACGAAATAATTACAGCAGTTCAGTTCTGGGATAATCCTGTGGATGCCTTTTTTAATTCTATTCTGGAAACAGGCAGTGGCGGCTGCCTCTGAACGGGGGGGAGGCATGAACATAAATAAACACACCTTCTTCACTGCCTGTCTCTCCTCCGTCCTTGCTCTCTGCCAACGGAAGCACCCAGGCTCCCAGACTCTCCCAGCCAATCACAGCACTGCAGGAGCAGTGTCATGATTGGTCTGAGCAGCCTGTTTGGCTGCTCAGCAGTACCTGGGAGGCTCGGCATGTGCTCCACTGGGCTGTCAACACATCCCCGTGAAGAACATACCAAGCGCTCATGACTGTTTGGTCAGCACCAGACGGTTGATCAAGCCGTTATGCACACTTAGGGAGGGAGTGAAAACTACTCTTGTTTGCTCTGACGGTGGCAAGCCCAGCCCCGCCTGACCTGGATGGAATCCCACAAATAAAAAAGAAATGATAATAACTTCTTGTTATTATCATTTTAATTTTATTTTGCACTGCTCAACGAACAGTGGGGCGACGCTGCTCCGCCTTAGCGAAGGGGCTGCCACTGGAAACAGGACCATACATTGTTTTCACTAAATGTGTACATTTCTATTTAGTTTAGTGACAGAATATAGTAGGATTGTCAATTGATCATGTATTTTTACTAATACAACATGCTGTAACTACTTTAGTAATGCATTTCTCCTTGCTGTTGTCATTGTTTTGGGGGGGTCAGAGTTATTACAAATAATGCTTATGCTAACTTATGCATTGGCAGAAGATAGTCTGGCTGTCCCGGATTCCACCCCTCCTGACCCCTCATCTTGATCATGTGAGCTCCTGGTGTATTTTCATGTCAGGCTTGTGACAATATACTTAACAAGTAGGCTTTGGGCCTGCCTCTTGTAACCATAGGCTTTCTACTAACTGTATCTTTCAGCCATTGGCATGAGACTTTGTATGTCATGTCTTAACTAAACCGAGTGGAGTATTCATCTCTTAACTGATACTATTGGCTGATGTAATGTTATGTTATGTTAAAAACCCCTCCTGACCCCTCAGTCTACACTGATGCCCAAATTTACAAAGGGCTTGCGTTGCGTGGAAGGGTATGCTCAGACATGAGTCCCTTGCTCACTGCACCATCAGGATTCAAGCAAGCCGGGCCGAAGACGACTGTAATGCCAGAAACCGGTCCCCGGAAGCTTGTTTCCTTTCCAGTAAAAGAATTGGCTTGGTAGTTTGGTCTGCCCTGTTCCCATGATGCACTGGGCCAGGGACAGACTAATTTGCATGTAGCCAGGTTCTGAGCTGGGATGGTGCAGTGAGCTAAAAAATGGTGATGGATCAAGCCCTGATCTGTTGACTGGGTACGAGTGTTCTGCTTAATTCAGAGACTCTGTCCATCACCACCCCCTTTTCTGAATCGTTTTGTCCACCATAAGCGTGGAAGGGTATGCTCAGACATGAGTCCCTTGCTCACTGCACCATCAGGATTCAAGCAAGCCGGGCCGAAGACGGCTGTAATGCCAGAAACCGGTCCCCGGAAGCTTGTTTCCTTTCCAGTAAAAGAATTGGCTTGGTAGTTTGGTCTGCCCTGTTCCCATGATGCACTGGGCCAGGGACAGACTAATTTGCATGTAGCCAGGTTCTGAGCTGGGATGGTGCAGTGAGCTAAAAAACGGTGATGAATCAAGAACTGATCTGTTGACTGGGTACGAGTGTTCTGCTTAATTCAGAGACTCTGTCCATCACCACCCCCTTTTCTGAATCGTTTTGTCCACCATAAGCGTGGAAGGGTATGCTCAGACATGAGTCCCTTGCTCACTGCACCATCAGGATTCAAGCAAGCCGGGCCGAAGACGGCTGTAATGCCAGAAACCGGTCCCCGGAAGTTTGTTTCCTTTCCAGTAAAAGAATTGGCTTGGTAGTTTGGTCTGCCCTGTTCCCATGATGCACTGGGCCATGGACAGACTAATCTGCATATAGCCAGGTTCTGAGCTGGGATGGTGCAGTAAGCTAAAAAACGGTGATGGATCAAGCCCTGATCTGTTGACTGGGTACGAGTGGTCTGCTTAATTCAGAGACTCTGTCCATCACCACCCCCTTTTCTGAATCGTTTTGTACACCATAAGCGTGGAAGGGTATGCTCAGACATGAGTCCCTTGCTCACTGCACCATCAGGATTCAAGCAAGCCGGGCCGAAGACGGCTGTGATGCCAGAAACCGGTCCCCGGAAGCTTGTTTCCTTTCCAGTAAAAGAATTGGCTTGGTAGTTTGGTCTGCCCTGTTCCCATGATGCACTGGGCCAGGGACAGACTAATTTGCATGTAGCCAGGTTCTGAGCTGGGATGGTGCAGTGAGCTAAAAAACGGTGATGGATCAAGAACTGATCTGTTGACTGGGTACGAGTGTTCTGCTTAATTCAGAGACTCTGTCCATCACCACCCCCTTTTCTGAATCTAGCAGCATGCAAGGCAACACAAGCCATTTAGTGGAAATTCCTAGGCAACGTAAAGTCATCTTGCATACCACTGTGTGGTTTAGTAAATCCAGATTAACGCAACGCAGTGCAAATCGTTAACTCGTGTTACTCTGCGTTTGGAAGGTATTTCATAGGCTTTCCAGGGGCATGGACGGATGGAATTTGAGGCAATTCCTGATTTCTTGCGGTTAGTAAACCTGGGTTTGTGTCAATATGATATGACTTCCTAACAGAGGCATAATAAGGAGAAATATAATTATTTCTCATTGTTATTTTCTCATTCTACTTGTGCTTCGTTATGCCTTACACACAGAAAGCGGAAAATGCCTCAAAGGATTATTTTTGTGCTAAAGGTGCCCTTTCCTGCACAAAAACATCCTGCCAGTTGCACCTGGTGACATTTGAAAATGGTGAGGCATAGAACAATAGTCATACAGCACTGTAGCGAGCGAGTGTAGCGAGTAAGCCTGAACCACCTACGGGCGTTTTGAGGGATTCTCCCCGAGCAAATTTTGAAAAAAGAGTGGGCAAATGGTGCAAACCAAATATACTATTGTTGGGTGTAAGGTTAAGTTTGTGCCTAAAACAAGAATATAATCATGCACACATTGACACATGCCCCAGTGATTTACGGCACCAAAAAGAGCGGGTGCACGCACTGCCAACTCTTTCAACCATGCGCAAAGTCCACACAATGCCCCCCCCTGCATTTGTGCTGCACCTCGTGACATCACAGTGATGTTACATCATGAGCGTTCCATTCACTGGATTCTGCTTCTGGTGCCGCTGGGATGGAACACACCTTTTAAGTCAATCTAAAATGCAGGTTTTTCTACGTCTTCATTCAAAATAAATGAAATGTTTTATCATAGGCCACATTCTCATCACTTGCTCAAACAGCGCTCCGTCATTGCACCAATAAAATGAGTTTTACTGGGCCACATCACCGTCTCCAAGAGGGTAGAGGATGTGGTTTAATGGCTTGAACAGCCAACCTTGTAGCTCGGGGATGAGGTTTCAGTGTGGCAGGAGGTTCAAACGTTCTGTGATTTTGGGTAAATCTCCCGTGCCTTAATATGTTCCTTGTCATTTGTCTGGTGCTCAAGTAAAGCGCTCTGATACCTTTGAGTCGATTTAGCGCTATATAAAACTACAACAACAACAAAATCTCTCTGTCTGCCCTGCTTCTTTCTCCCCTTGAGTACTTTTCAGTAATCCCACTCCAGCTGTTTACTCCACCTCATACATTAGTTTTCTGCCACTGGGCATGGGAGTTGCATATCAGTTCTCATTGAAGAAACTAGATACCAGAAATCATGCTGGGAAGAATACACTGCGAGTGCAAATGCAAAGCATTCAGTGGTATTAAACAAGGCATAGATGCCAAGATTTCAAGGTCAATTCTTAACTGGGGTTAAATTGGATGAACAGGCAGCTGTCAGGCATAGATCGGAGAAACTTGGTGGGTTGGCTAAAGGCTGTACCAACAAATTCCCACAAGAGCTCCACACAAAGCTGGTCAGTTAGCACAGCCCAACGGGAGTCAACCTTTAGTACCAAGATCAGTACATGAACAACAGAGGCTCTTGAGGGATGCTGGATATTTGCTTATATATTTCGTTTTGAAAATAGTCAGCCTGAAAAAAAGAACATAGTGAAATGTTCCCAATAGCAACCATTTACACAATTGGGTGAAACGTCCTACACTGTGAAGAAATTACGTATTTAAATGTTATGAATTGTTCGAAGAATACTTACAACCTGAGCCACTAAGCCGGCGCACTCCCTATGTGCTTTTGCTCCTCATAGCATTGTTCAAATCTTTGTTTTCACTAAATGCGTACATTTCTTTTAAGATCAGTGACTAAATATAGTGGGATTGTAAAATGCACATGTATTTTTACTAATAAAACATGCAGTAACCACTTCCTGTCACCTTGCTGTCATTGTTTTGGGGGTTAGAGTAAATAAAAATAATGCTTATGCACACTTGTGCCTTGGCAGAACATAGTCTGACTGTCCCGGATCCCACCCCTCCTGACCCCTCATCTTGATCATGTGAACTCCTAGTGTATTTTCATGTCAGAGTTTTGACAATGTACCTAACAAGTAGGCTTTGGGCCTGCCTCTTGTAACCATTGGCTTTCTCCTAACTGTATCTTTCAGTCATTGGCATGAGACTTTGTATGTCATGTCTTAACTAAACCGAGTGGAGTATTCATCTCTTAACTGATACTATTGGCTGATGTAATGTTATGTTATGTTAAAAACACTTATAAAGCGGACGTTCACCAGGCGGTTTCATGGCTGATTGTGTGTATCCTTCTATATCCACCTAAGGGCTTACATTGAACTGCATGAGGATCTGCTTCACAACTGCAGTTCAATGAGATGCAGTACCCTATTGATGCTACCCTATCCCTCTTACATTATCTCCTCTACTTCCACTCTCTGTCTCATCCCAAACCCCTTCCTACTTCCATGATTCCCTCCTCTACCCCTCCTTGCATCATCTCAAACCTCCTTTACCATTCATATCTCTACAAAAAGCCTTTCTTAACCCTTCCCTCTGACTCTTCTCCCCTCCATCTCCACTTTACTCATCTCAAACCTCCTCCTACTGCTATGGTTTCCAAAAAAATACTCTCTAGACTCTTCCCTCTTTTATCCCGCCACTACCCTTTTCAATCCAACCAACAGATCACATATCCACCACTCAAATTAATTTAATATTTCCCTATACTAATTCTCCACTGATACTGTTTGGGTTCCGGAGTAGTGTGCTACCTGCCGAAAAGACCCTCAACACCTCACCAGGGGTAGCAAGTATAAATATAAATGCAAACTCTTCGCACTTCTATCCCTCCACTATTCTTTTTCAATGAAATAACAAACCCACATGTCCACCGCTCAAATTACTTTCATATCTCCCTATACTAATTCACCACTAATCCTCTAATCTGGAGTAGCATCCTACTCACCAAAAAGCACTACAACACCTCATCAGGGTAGTACGAACTATATAAATACAATTACAATACAATACAATATAATATTAAAGATTCAGAAGTGCTTCACACTGCCATTTCCACTACTGCAAGTGATACTGCGCCTGTCCTTTCATTACACATTCTGGTGTATTCTTGTCAAACAGCTATTCTTTCCTTTTCTTTTACAGAGGGAGGCTATCGCCATTGTAACTGCACGTCTGTGTAGTGCTACCTGAAAATGTATTCAAATGTTTTCTCTTTGTTGGGCTTCACTTGCCTATTGAGTAGAGAACGTTTTCCAAGAATCTGTCTTTGGTGTCACCTGTGAAGGTCACATCTATTATCTGTTAGGTTTCAGTTTTCACTACCTCTGGGAACCTCAACTGCAAATAATGAAGTGGGTTTTACTGGAAGATTTTCAAGTGTCATGAGCCTGATAAGTCCTTCATTTGTTAAAAAAAAAATGTATCAGGGCCAATGGCATTTCATTGACTTGCACTGTAGGTGGCACGGCTTACAGCTCCTGTCGGTACTGTCAAATACCAGTATTACTTACTAATAAACTCAGAAAAATAAATGCGACATTTTGGACCATTCCAGGTGACCTCAAACCGCAGGGATGGCCTGGACATCCTAGTTACACCGTTCTTTGGAAAGTATATTAAACAGTTAGACTATCCACTGACATTGTACACAGCAACACCATGTGCCAATGTTCAGTAATAAATGTTGGTACCAAGCACCGGAAAACACCAACACAAATTAAGCACTGAAGGATATATATACGAGGAAGTTGCGAAGTGAGGCGTTAGCCGACATGGCTGAACGCCTCACTCCGCAACGTAGGAAACGCATGGCTGCAGCATATTTACAAGGATATGGGGCAGCCTTGAGTTTCCCCATGAGATCTGTCTGTCTTTCAAGACCCACAGACAACAGACTCAGATACATGAAATCATCTGGACCCCTGAACCTTACGTGCATTGTCCCTCGGAAAATGGCTGATTGTATTTCGAATGGTTTTCTCTTATAGCAGAAGATCCTTGTCAGAGTCAACAATTATATTAAATTACATGAATCGCACTCCAGTTCTACGTGATGGTATGCAGATAACATGTTGCATGTTGATAATGTAGAGGTTCTCTTAATTAATGTTTATTATTAGATTAGATTTGTGCAGAGGATGACGATCTACCTAATTATTCTTAGTAAGGTGACCAAGTCCACACACATCCAGTTATTCCTATTTCATTTGTTCGCCAAAAGAAATTGAGTGAAGCCCTCAAAACTTTCAATCTCTTCTATGATGTTGAAACTTTTCAACCTCTCCAATTCTTACCTGAATGCCACACTTAACCCATCTGGAAGTCTTCTTACCTTACCTACTCATGGAGTTTCCCCATCCCTGAGTCTTATTTTATGGACAAACTCTTTTCAGGTTTCCAAGGTTATCTGAAAATACTTCCAGTAAATGTTCCTCCCATTCTCCGTTTGTGTACATATATAATTTCATTAAATCACATCCTCTGGTCTGGAAAGTTTCGTTCTAAAATTAGGTTCAGGTCTTTTTGTTCTCCACGTCCCAACAAACACGACCCATCCATGGCTACATGACTGGTGGAATCATTTGCAATATTACTTTTGAACTCCAGGAGTTTTATAAACTCTCCTACCACCTCAATCATTTCTTCCCATATACAAACATTTTGACCTTCCATTTTACCCTGGGAAATTCTTTTAATTCTTCTTCCTAATCAAAATATAAGGTGACCGAGAATCTGCCATCATGTGGATCTCTCCACCCACCATAACGCTGGAATAAGGGGCCCTGCCCTTTCTATCTTGAAGGGTGAGAGTGTCTCCTACACATTATTCTGTATCTCTGTCCCCTGCAAGTACTTCTTCCTCCCTTCTAGATAATACTTTCAAGCGCCCCATTAGATTTACATAGTTGTATGATGTTACATCGCAAACTTTTACAACGCACACCATTACAACGCAATTTTTTACAGCGCAGGATCCTTTACAACTGAAGCCTTTACAACGCATGACATTACATAGCAGATGCTATTACAACGTATGCCATTACAACGTAAGTCTAGGTAAGTATATTATTTTTTAACAAATGTAATTAATAAATATTGACTTAATTTAATTTATTAAATACATTATTTATTAATATATTTGTAAGTATATTTAAATATTTTGTTAAAATAGTGTAGGTGTATAAAAATAATATTTAAAATCCAGTTAGTGTAAAACCCTAACCCAGCCCTGAACCCTAAAATACCCCTGTACCCCATAACCCAAACCCAGCCCTGAACCCTAAAAATACCCCTTTACCCCATAACCCAAACCCAGCCCTGAACCCTAAAAATACCCATGTACCCCATAACCCAAACCCAGCCCTGAACCCTAAAAATATCCCTGTACCCCATAACCCAAAACTAAATATATACTATTACTTTAATAAATGTATTTAATTTAAATTTAAAAATAAATTATTAAATAAAATGACATACTTACCAATACGTACGTTGTAATGGCATGCGTTGTAAAAACATCTGCTATGTAATGTCATGCGTTGGAAAGGCATTCGTTGTAAAGGATCCTGCGTTTTAATGGTGTGCGTTGTAACAGAATGCGTTGTAAAAGTTGCGTTTTAACTGTTGTTTCCCGATTTACATAAATGTGCAAAATGAGCTTTCTTATTGCATCTAAAGAAGGTTACTCCTCATCCTGGACAATTTTTGGCCTTGCTTATAAGTGATTAGGAGTAAGGTTCCTGCTAAGACCTAAATGCAGCCACCTAATCGTTCACCAGTTCTCCCGGCATTTGTATTCTTTGAAGAAATGTACGACTCTCTAATACTTTATACTACTTTGGATACAATCTCTTACCTAAGTGCTTTTTGCTTCTCCAATACCTTTAGAGACTTCTTCTCTCGGTAATTGTTTTCGAATTTTGAGTCCTAAACAAGACGCAAGCAATGCTAACTTATTATTGTGAAATGTGTCACCATCAATGGCGTCTAGAGATGGATCTAAGCACCCCTTTCACTAAAGTGTCCAAGTCAAGGCAGGCTGGCAAGGAGTCAATAAAATTGTGAAGGATGACTTACACCTTCCATGAGTTCAGTATTGCTACCCATTCAACCAGGGGCAAATTTAGCGGCACAAATATAGACATTTTGCCGCAAAAATATGGAAATTTAGTGGCAATTTTGCAGCACTTTTTGTTACCCATAATCATTCATTTTCAGCCTGAAATCAATGGCAACTGTTTTTAGCAGAGTATCCACTTTGAATTAGGCATGTGTAAAGTGTCTGTAGCTCTACAGAAGCATAGCTCCAGTTCTAACCTCAGAGGAGGGAGCTGTATTTCTCCCTGGGACGTTCTAGCGACCATGTATGCACCCCTGCCGGGGCACCGGTGCCTCCTGGATCCGTGAGGCAGGACACCTCTTCCTCAGGAACCCTAGGGTGCAGGATCGTAGTTATCATACTGACTGATCAAAATAAGTCAGACAGACTGCATAAGGAGGTCCTCTCTTCCCTACCTGGTCCAGTCCTCATAGGTCGACTTGAGCAAACATAGCCTGGCCTCGAAAGGGACTCTTGTCTTGAAGACTTTGAAGAGGACACTTGAACATAAAGGGTTACTTTCTAGACCTCAGCTTAAAAGGTTTGAGAATTTTTTACTCTTCAGCTCCTTCTTGCACCATGTCATCAAGTTCATTACCAAATAGTCTTGATCCTCTAAAATGTAATTTTTTCAGTAGACCTCTCTGAGTGGAGTCTAGTTTCCATGACTTCATCCAAAGGAGTCTAGGACCAGCTATTGAAGCCCCAACGATGCTGCGGCTGCCCACAAGCTTCTATTTTCTTGTTTCTCTTTTAGTCTTCAATTTAAATTTTTTCCCTTGCTCCCATAAATGTAACTTCTACACGCTGTGGCAAGATCCTGTGATGCAGGAGGTATTTGTTGTAGATAATTTGATAAAGATTTTAGATGGTGTTTGCAAGTCCATTGAAGTGCAGCAGCTCGACCAGGAATGCACTTCACCTTAAATGATGCTGACAGTGACCACAAGCACATGTTTGTGCATAAATAACTGAGACCGGCTCTTGAGAAAGGGATACAATGAAATGATGGATGTAAAGCAGGGCATTTTGGCAGGAAGAAGTCCCATAGGGAGGCTTTGATGCATAAAGACGCATTTAAGCAGACTATTTACATACCTGTAAAAATGTATACTCTTGCAGTGTCTCGTTTTCGTCCAGCTTACTACATCCCCCATATCAACGTTCTGCCTTGCGTCTCCAGATTGAGCCTCTCCAAATACAGTTGGTCTATGGACGACGATTCGATGATGATGTATGCCACGAGTAACTTTATTGGGCTAGAGCACCATAAAAAAAAGACTTAGGAGCTTAGTGAGAGAAGAATTATTGATAGTGGATCCACTCGCTGCTGATTAATCGTATGAATTTGGGCAGTGTCGGAGACAATCTTTAATACTTCTCACTCCCTCATTTTGATAAAGGAACCTGTGATCAGATATTGTTAACAAGAGTGACAAAATGAAGCAATTCTATCCCAGTTGTCTTTTCTTGCAGGTTAATTTAGTCAACCATGCAGCATAATTTGGTTGTCTCCTGCCACATAATTCTACTCATAATCAACAAAACCTTCAAAACTAAAGTCTGAGAGGAACATGGCATGCAATGCGCTACACAAAGGTAGCAATTATCTGGCCAAAGCCAACAGAGAACATAACCACTTCAAATCGAGAGGAACCTAAACATGTGTTGTTCCATCAAGTGTTTGCCTCTGTACATAACTGATGTTTGACTAAAATGCAGCCTCGCCAGTATCCACATTCTATTACCTTTACGCAAGCTATACTACCACTTCTGATATGGTGATAAATTAAAGCTCCCCTTAACAGACAGAACAAAGAAAATGAAAGTCATCGCCAATGTCAGTCCTTCTCCACCTCCTAGACCATGTGCCAGCCGAGTCACAACCACACTCTCACGGTCTTCAGGCCACCGACGCATAGACCCTGCAATTCTCTTTCACAGGCTGTACACACTTTGCTGCCCATGCTTTTTATATGGTACTAGCAGCCCGTCCCGACCTTGTCCGGAGCAACAGGCTTCCCCGACTCCGCCCGCCCCGACATTGTCCAGAAGCCCGGGCCCCCGCCCGGCCCGACCCCCGCCTGCCCGACCACCGCCTGCCCCAACCCCCGCCTGCCCTGACATGGGTCCCCTTACCTCAGCCGCCGCTCCTCCCGCCTGTCCGCTGCTGATATACTGCTTTAAATATGTCTGTTCTTCTTTGCAGAGGTGTACAGCTGACCAATCCGTTTTACTTTAGCTGGGAAAGCTTACATCATAGCTAACCTTTTTGGCCTCGAGGTGTGTTAATGATTGCTGTTTCACCATAAAAATATGGGATAATTCTCTTTTCTCCTGCAGCCCGGACCCCCGCCCAGCCCGTCCCCCACCTGCCCCGACATGGGTCCCCTTACCTCAGCCGCCACTCCTCCCGCCTGTCCGCTGCTCGCACCACTGCTGGCCTGTCCGCTGCTACTCACGTCACCGCTCCTCCCCCGCATCATGTCCGCCGCTCCCTTACCTCAGCCGCCCCTACTCCAGCCTGTCCGCTGCACGCACCGCCGCTGGCCTGTCCGCTGCTTCTCACGTCACCGCTCCTCCCCCTCGCCATGTCCGCTGCTCCTCGTCGCGCTCCTGGACGTCGCTCCTCCCCGCGCTCCTGACGTGAGCACGCACGTCGCGGCCAGGCGCTACTTCGGAGGGACTACTTTTTTTTTTACTGTAAATTTTTTAATAACGTTTAAAAATTTCTATAGCCTATAACCATCTACACACCCTGACGATTCCAACGGTGTATCGGGTGTGTGGATTGGCGCTGTGGTTCCCGAGTTTACCCGCCTCAAAGGATGAAAGTTCTTCCTTTATTATAGTAGTATAGATATGACGCCAGTTAAGTGGCTCCCAAGAGCTGCTTGCAACATACCTAATTTAATGGCCCTTCTGCTGATTTTTTTTAACTGTTTCCAGCCTCTCCCCTGCAAATGCTTGACAGCACCACCCTTGCCCCACCAGCGCCTCCATTCTGCCACCTCACAATCTCCCAGCGCTCCCCAATCCTCTCGCTCTACAGTAAGGCCCAATCTCTCCTTTCCCTCTTCTTTGCCCGCTTCTGTCCTGCAATCTTCCCTTTACCACAAGGCCTCCAGAGGCACCGGTACCATGTTCCAATTCCCTACGAAGCCTGCGACCCTTTGTGGGGTTCTTACTAGCCCTTCTCGGTACCGAAGATGGGTGCAAGATCATCCGCCATCTTCCTGTTGCTGCACCGTACCCCCGCCAGTAAGAGATGTCTCGTTCTACAGATAGACTAGTAAGAGTGCAGCGCACTGGATGAATTAGCAATGATGTTTTGCATAAAACAGAATTATAAATTCAAATGTGATTATTCAAATGACAAAGTAGAGGTACTCTGTATTTAAAATAGTTCCACTATCTAAAAGTGAAAGCTATGACAAATCATATCTTATGTAACTTGGCTGTGATGATGACTCCCACTGTGTGTACTCTAGCCTACTATGGTGTGGCTACTCAATGGCTGTGGTGGAGGAAGAAGGGCAATCTAAGTCAGTGGAGGGTTGATGCCTTTCGCTGTCAGAGTGACACTGTTGTCATCATGTTGGACATGCAGATCAACGGTGGCTGATGATAGTCATGAATATGTCAGTTAAAGGTGTGACATGTCTCGACATGCAGATCTACTCTCACAGATCTTAGATGCCCACCTCAAGGACATACAACACTACTTCTGTTGGAAGGACATATGTACATTGTTTGTCATTGGCTGAGAGGCTCGTGTCCACCTATGACATTGCTGTTAGGGTCATACACACCTATTCACACTGCATTCTGGCTATGCAACTTGCTTGTGAATCTACATTGCTATCCATGTATCACAGCCCACATGGTCCACTACACAGGACTCCCTCATAATAGTAGCAGCAAATCTTTCAAAATTTCATTGTACAGCCATACAACCACCTACTGCAGTTTGGGCAGGCTTTGAAATAAGGAAAAGTCCTACATATAGACTGCAGTATGTAAACCACTGCCAGAGAAACAGCACTCGTTGTGTGAGGTGACAGGAATGTTGGTTTCAACATGCTAGTGGTCAGTGTTCTTTGAAGAAAGACTGCTGACTTATATGTTTTCACAGCTCTTTAAATAAAATAATAATCGACATTTCACACAGTAGTTTCATAAAAATCGCGGCATTTTTACAAAACTGCAGATTTTGCATTTTTTTCGCAAATCGAGTAATCGCGAAATCCTGAAGGGTCTGATTACCTATTTATAATGCTTGCACTTGTCTGAACCAAGTTATTTTCTTTAAGCAGTACTTGCACATGTGGCAATTTGTGACAACAAAAAATACCTCTTCCTTTTGTTTCCTCACTGCAACTTGGCAGCATCAGGAAGACTTATACTTTTGTGTTTTAGTTTGTGAGGAAACTCATCTAAAACATCGACAGCAAAATTTCCATCATGTAGCGCTTGCATATTTCAGATGTTAGCTATGGGATTATGTAGATTTGCTGCAATCTTCGCGGAGACGTTGCACAATGTGATGCGTCTGCTGCTGACTGCCTGGCGTGTACCATTTGCTGAAACATGGTCATGCAACATGGAGTCACTTTGCATCCTGTCAGTCTACACTGAGGCCCACATTTACAAAGGGCTTGTGTTGCTCTTGCAGCATGCAAGGCAACACAAGCCCTTTAGTGGAAATTCCTAGGCAACGGAAAGTCACCTTGCGTACCACTGCGTGGTTTAGTAATTCCAGATTAACGCAACGCAGTGCAAATCGTTACCTCGTGTTACTCTGCGTTGGGAAGGCATTTCATGGGCTTTCCAGGGGCATGAACGCATGGATTTTGATGCTATTCCTGATTTTTTGCGGTTAGTAAACCTGGGTTTGTGTCAATATGATATAACTTCCCAACAGAGGCATAACAAGGAGAAATATAATTATTTATCCTTGTTATTTTCTCTTTCTACTTGTGCTTCGTTATGCCGCACACACAGAAAGCGGAAAATGCCTCAAAGGATTATTTTTGTGCTAAAGGTTCCCCTTCCTGCACAAAAACATCCTGACAGTAACGCAGGCACCGCTGCACCATGGCACAAGGGTGCCTGCCAGTGGCCGCTGGTGACATTTGAAAATGGTGAGGCATAAAACAATAGTCATACAGCACTGTAGCGAGCGAGTGTAGCGAGCAAGTCTAAACCACCTTCGGAGGTTTCGAGGTTTTCTCAAATTTTGAAAAAAGAGTGGGCAAATGGTGCATTTTCGAGCAAATTTGAGAAAGCAGGAAGGTTAATAGAGCAATTGTGAATCGGTTCTAAAAAAGACAGTGACTAGCAAAACTGTCTAACGCTTGTTCTGCTGACATCCTAGGTGCTCAAAAAGAAACCAATATACTATTGTTGGGTGTAAGGTTAGGTTTGTACCTAACACAAGAATATAATCATGCACACATTGGCCCCAGTGATTTACGGCACAAAAAGGGTGGGTGCATGCACTGCCAACCCTTTTAACCATGCACAAAGTCCACACAATACCTCCCCCTGCTTTTCCCTGCACCTCGTGACATCACAGTGATGTTACATCATAAGTGTTCCATTCACAGGATTCTGCCTCTGGTGCCGCTGGGATGGCACACACCTTTCAAGTCAATATAAAATACTGGTTCAAAATAAATGAAATGTTTTATCATAGGCCACATTCTCATCACTTGCTCAAACAGCGCTCCGTCATTGTACCAATAAAATGAGTTTTACTGGGCAACATCACCGTCTCCAAGAGGGTAGAGGATGTGGTTTAACAGCTGGAGCAGCCAACCTTGAAGCTCGGGATGAGGTTTCAGTCTGGCAGGAGGTTCAAATGTGCTGTGATTTTGGGCAAATCTCCCCATGCCTTAATAGTGAATATGTTCCTTGTCATTTGACTGGTGCTCAAGTAAAGCGCTTTGATACCTTTGAGTCAATTTAGCGCTATATAAAACTACAACAACAACAAAATCTCTCTGTCTGCCCTGCTCCTTTCTCCCCTTGAGTACTTTTCAGTAATCCCACTCTAGGGGCCTCATTTATGAAAAGTGACGCATCGCTGCGTGAAAACAGCGATGCGTCACTTTTCACTGCGCACTCCTTGCGACACCAATGATGCGTCATATTTAATGTATGACGCATCATGTCGCAAGGACTTACAGATACGTCAGTATTTCTGACGCATCTGTAAGCGCAAAAGTGACGCATTGCTGGAGTGTGTCACAAAAGTGACGCATCTCCAGCAATGCGTCCTTTCACATGGGGAAAGCCCCATGTGAAAGGGCTTGCGTCAGTCTTACGCCTGCTGTGAGGCAGGCGCAAGATTTTGACGCAACCGCATCCTAAAAGTGACGCAGTGAAATCTCATAGATATCACTGCGTCACTATTACGAGGCTTTTTGCGGGGGAACGCCCCCTCTGCATACATTATACCTGACGCAGGTATAATGTGGCGCAGGGGTTTAAAAAATGACGCATCTACCTAGATGCGTCACTTTTTAAATATGACGCAACAAGGCGCATGTTTTACGCCGCAGATGCGTCACAAAAAGTGACGCATCCGCAGCGCAAAACTGACGCAAGGCCTCATAAATGAGGCCCTAGCTGTTTACTCCACCTCAGACATTAGTGTTCTGCCACTGGGCATGGGAGTTGCATATCAGTTCTCATTGAAGAACCTAGATACCAGTAATCATGCTAGGAAGAATACACTGCGAGTGCAAATGCAGAGCATTCAGTGGTAATAAACAAGGCATAGATGCCAAGATTTCAAGGTCTATGCTTAACTGCGGTTAAATTGGATAAACAGGCCCCAAGATACAAAGAAAACAAACGGGACTGTAGCGGCTGTCAGGCATAGATCTGAGAAACTTGGCGGGTTGGCTAAAGGCTGTACCAACAAATTCCCACAAGAGCTCTACACAGAGGTGGACAGTTGCCATAGCCCAACAGGAGTCAACCTTCAGTACCAAGATCAGTACATGAACAGGAGAGGCTCTTGAGGGATTCTGGATATTTGCTTAAATATTTCGTTTTGAAAATAGTCAGTCTGAAAAAAAGGACATAGTGAAATGTTCCAAATAGCAACCATTTGCACAATTGGGTGAAACATCCTACACTGTGGAGAAATTACGTATTAAATTTTATGAATTGTTCGAAGAATACTAACAACCTGAGCCACTCAGCCCGCGCTCTCCCTGTTTGCTTTTGCTCCCCATAGCATTGTTCACATCACGCGTTTTTTCAGCATCACATCCGTACGGATATCACTTAAGTCTATCTCACCGCACTCCCACTGAATTGTGACGCAGCATTTTTTTGTTAGCAATGCAAATTTGCAGTATTCCGTGAGGCTGGGAAATGTGCAATTTCAAAGAATGTATAACGTAATCAAAGCTGCACTGCCAGGACTATCAATATATGCCAGCCATAAAGAATCGTTTCCGCTACAGACCTTTTTAGGTCTCTCCTACGCTGCACGCATGCGCTGCTTAGGAAAGAGACCTTTAGCTGCGGGTTCCTTTTTTCGGCTAAAAACGTGCACGTGTTCCATTGCCTTCAATGGCAACCCGTGCACATTTGGTGATTCCCTTGCGGGAGCGAGCTTGACACCATATGTTTGTAAATAACTGACAAACACATGACGCCCCTGGCTCGCTCCTGCAAGGGAATCATGCAGGACCCCTCCTCTCTCCCTCCCCCCTGCTGCCAGTGCGAGGCGCAGGTTCTTATTTAACTTTGAGCGCAAAGCGAGCTCAGCCAATGCTTGTTAAAAATAGATGCAGAAAAAATAAACATTCCGTTTGCATTACATGTATTTTTTTCTTAATATTTTACTATAGGCTATTCGTATTGCTTAAATAAACATAAAGGTCTCCAACTCCTGCTCCAACTTTTGTTATCAACCATATTTAAAGCCTTCTGTAAGTAGAGTTGCGGTAGTCCACCATGCTTGCAGGCCTTAACTTTTCTTTCACAGAGCAGTGTCAAGTTATACAACGTATACCAGCATCCTGAATATATTGTGGCATGGCAATGGCCCCAAATAGACCGCACTGTAGAATTCCAAGCGGGAGTGGACTATCATGCTAACCAATATGACTCTGTTTGAAATGTTTTCGACTTTCACAGAAACAAACACGCCTGTGACACCCCAGGTGTTTGCGAAGTTGGCAATAGTCTCTGCAACACTAACTTCCTCACTGTTCCAATAGTAAGAGCAGTCGCGGCATGTAAAACGGGGGTGTGGGGGGGTGTACATTCGCACAGGAGAAGCGGGGACGGTAATCTAAAAAAAATTAAAAACTTACCTCCCAATGCTTCCTCCAGGTCACGCGCCACCACCTCAGCTCCTGCTGCTCCCGGCCGGGCCCGCATTTACTAGGCAGCCTTCCTCCCGTTCCCCTAAGCCAATCACAATGCTGCAATGGCAGCGATGTGATTGGTGTGGCGCAGCACAGGGCGCCCAGCCGGGCGCCTGTAGGCCAGGGATCCATTTTCTCTCTGTAGGCTGCATGCACCCTACATAGAGAAAAAGAGAGAGTGCGCAACTGCGCATGACTGGTTTGGTCGGCCCCGGATCAAACAGTCAGCACCCAAGACTGTGGGGCTAGCCACACCTCCCCTGCAGTCAAGTAGGACCCCCCACCGCCCGCCCCTAACCAGGCACTCCAGGCACTTCTGCTTTCACTCCAAGCCAGGAAGTGTTGGCAAACAATCACAGTAAAGCTCGTGCTCGGGAGGGGTCGCGACTCCACCGCGTCCCTATATATCGAAACTTGTTCTTTTTCAAATTTCTCATGAACTACTGAATGGAATTACACCATTTAACAAAAAGGTCTCTTTATGAACCAAGGGCTATCTTTCTGCCAAATTTGGCGTAATTCCAGTCAGCAGTACGGGGTGTAGCTGTGTCTAAAGTTTCCATAGGAAAATTACATGGGGAAAACACGTTTCGGGACACCCCTTTTTTCTCAGACCCTGCTTGTCGAATCACCCCGAAACTTTCAAGACAGAAACTGACCGGAGTAGGCCACTAGTTTTTGAAAATTTGGTGAAGATTTGTCAACCGGCTTCAAAGATATTGAGAAAACAATAAATGCTTTTCCTATCTAAACTAGGTCCTAACTATAACTATATTCACTGAAAAAAACGTAGGTTTCAGGGGCCTTATAGTTAGCTGGACATTTCACTCGTACAAAATCATTGAAATTCCACTGTTATAGTTAGTTCAGCTAACTATAACTCGCGCACCCAGAATGCTCTGCTGATGTCATCATATATTACATCACTCATGACATGGTCAGTGACATCGCTGTTGACATCTCAAATGACAACACTGATGACATCAATGATGACATCATCCAGTGAATGTGTGTTTTTCTGAAAATTAAATATGTTTCATATATGTATATCTCCAGGTCAATGTAAGAATAAATGCGTATATAAGTGTCTAAATGGATGATTTTTTTGTTGTAAAATTGATTGTATAACGGACTGATTAAGTGTATCTTAGTGAATACATGGGTTAGTGAGTAATGTTTAAATATGTAAATATCTGTATCAGTGACTGCATGGGTTGGTGAGTAGCTACATCAGTGTCTAAATGGGTTAATACTTGGTTTTTCGAGTATCAGTATGTATCAGTATGAGTGTCTGTATGGTTTAGTGGGGGTATTACTTAGTGCATAGATGCATGAATGAGTGAGTCACTGTCTGATTGTGTTGAAGACAGTATATGTGCAGGACTGTATGGGTGGATGAGTGTGTTTATTGGTGAGTTCCTGTACGAAAAAGTATGTGTTTCTATAAGTGATTATATAAAAGCGTAAGTATGTGTAAGTTTCTGTAGAAGTAAGTGTGGTGGTGTGTGTATAACTGTATATGCAGGTAAATGGATAGTTATTTCTTTATTAGCATGAGTGACTATGTGTGTGTGTAACTCTATGGATGAGTGGCTGTGTGTAACACGATGTATAGGTGTATGAGTATATATGATGAGTGAGTACATGTATGAGTGACTATATAGGACTGTTGGTTAATGAGTGGCTTTGTATGTAGATCTTGGAATAACTGAATAGGTAGTTGTAACTGGTATTGGTATGTCCATTGTTTTGAAAATTGTAGTTTCTATTTTTGAATGTTCATCTTAAAGGTTATATTAGGGTGAGAGGAGGTCTTCCACTCTATCACAAGAATGATGTCATCAGAGATGTCATTTGAGATGTCATCAGTGATGTCACGAGTGATGTCACCGACCATGTCATCAGTGATATAATATGTGACGCCATCAGCAGTGCATTGCGGGCGCTCCAGTTATAGTTAGCTGAACTAATTATAACCGTGGAATTTCAATGGTTTTGTACGAGTGAAATGTCCAGCTACCTATAACGCCCCTGAAACCTATGTTTTTTTCAATGAATTTCTAAGGTTTTTTAAATGCTAATACCTAACTATAACGTGACTGAAACCTATGGTTTTTTAAGTGAATTACAAAGGTTTTTTAAATGCTAGTTTCTAACTGTGCCTACAGAGTAAGGACATGTGAAGAACGGCAGTGCGAATGGCCGCCTAACCTCGAGCTCCGCAACTCGGGAGAACGACTTCGACAGTTCCCTGCTGACCCACCGTCCTAACCAGCAGCAAAAGCGGCGGACCTAATGCCTCATACCTTGTGGAGCCCTCCGGTGCCTTGATCTCCGCTCTTGATGCACTTAGCGAGGACTTTTGCCACCTTTTGGAGCGCCCGCGCTCCGACATTGATGCACCACAAAATGGCGTCGCTCCGTCACGTCGGCAATGCCTGACGGTCTCCTCGGACTCTTTCACCCGGCCACATCTGATCCAGATCAACACCACTGGGGATGTCAGCTGATCACCGGATTTCCACACAGGCCGGTAAGAAGCGAGGGCTATAACGCGATCCCAGCTTGAGATGCCGATCTCTGCCCTTCTCGCCTGACCCCAAGATGGCGGCCATCATCGGAAAACGCTCCGATTCTTAATTCTTAATTCTTAATTGTGCCAATTAGCCATTAAAGCGCCTGAAAGAAGAAGCGGTTCTCCTCTAATTTCATGTAGAAGACCACCTGTCTGCATTCTATGAGGCTTTCATCGATCCTTGGGGATCACAACTTTAAGACATATTGGCAATGAGCCCCTAGCCAGCACCTCACTCTGCTTCTGTTATAAGCTGACTCACCTAAATCCTTGTTACCATCTGTAAAACCGGCGGCCTTGGATCAGGGGACAACACACCTATAGACACAGAGCCAACCAGCTTGCCGGCACTAGGGGGTCATCTGGTTAATCGCGCCCGCCTGGCTCTGAGTGAGTCGTCGTGTGGAATCAACCTGACCGACTCACCCCCTGGTGTTAGCTCTCACTGCTTACTACGCAGCCCCAGCCTGTATTCAACTCCCTGTCTGAGCCCATCGACGACAACCCCAGACAAGATTTCTAGACAAGGTAACTGGAAAATTCTTCTCAGACCTCACACCCAAAATGGCGGGCAGAGATGAAAAGTCCAATCCAAAGAAGGTGAAACCTGAGCCGCATATTTCTGACTCCCCTATTAAGAGCAAACCAGACATGGCGGCCACGATGGAAATGATTTTGAAAAATTAGGAGACCTCACTGTTATCTCCAAATCCACTAAGGCGAATACTGACGCTATGCAGCTTGAGCTAACGGCCATCAGAGCTGATATGAATGACCTAAAATCCGGGCTGAACACAGCGGAACAGCGCATCAGCGACGTGGAGGACCTCGCACGTCAATCAGCTGCTAGAATACAGCGCCTTGAAGACACCACTAACACCCTCAGACGCCAACATGCTGAGTTGGAAGACCGCAACAGGCGAGGGAACATTAGAATTTTTGGCATACCCGAAAACGCAGAAAAAGATGCAGACTCTTGCGTGACTTTCCTGGAAGCATGGATCCCCATGATTACCGGCATTGCTTTCCCGCATGGTCTGGAGCTAGACCGTGCGCATAGAATCCCCACATTCACTACTAACCGCGAGAAGGGCCCCAGACCAATGATATGCAAACCACTCCGATATCAGCATGTCGATCTGATCCTACAATACGCAAGGAAGCAGCACTCCATCGTTTGGGAAGGTCAGAGGATCATCTTTACACAGGACTACTCCAAGGACACAGTGGAGGTTCGCAAGGGGTTTCTGGAAATCCGCGCCAAGCTTAGATCCAAGAACATACCCTACTCCTTTGCAGGGCCAGCCAAGTTCAAAATCACAATAAACGGCCGCACAAAATTCTTCACGGACCCGAAAGATCTGGAAAACTACCTGCAAAATGGCCCACCTCAGGAAATGGACCAATCGAATGGCCCTTCCAACAAAAGGAAGACCACGTGACTGTCATGACAAAGAACAGGTCTATCGGATCTCTATCCTTTCCAGGTCGCACTATTGTGTACTTGTAGTTTTGTAATAGTTTGGTAATAGTTGCCTTCTCTAGTTGTTTGCTAGTCCGCTCACCCGATAAGTGACGTTTTATGATCTCCTTTGGTTTGCAACAGGATTGGTGATTGCTTGCATAATGTCGGGCAAGTTCTACTCTCACACTTAGACTCTATTGCACGACGCAAATAGTCGCTACTAGCTTGTCATTATTGCTATTATATGTTTCTGTGCACATATATTGCCCTTACTACAGGGAGTTCAATCCAATTTAACGATTCAAGTTTTCTTAACGCAACGTTTAGCTGGTTCTAACCTTCTTACTGCTTTCGTCTGCACGTTGCAGACAGTCACTCCTGGTTTAACACAGCATATTATTGCGCACAAACACTACCATTACGCACGTATTATTGCTGCAGTAAATGTTACCCGCTGCCACACAGTCTGGACATCTAAATCCTCTTACGTTTTAACATTGGAACTAATGAATATTGATTGCTAATGTTTAATAACTCCTGTTTTGCCTAGCTAGGTACTGTCGTCGTACTCCCTACGTACGTATTGGGGGGGGAGGGGGGGAGGGGGGATTGGGAGGGCTTGCATGGGGATTGGGAAAAAGAGAGAGTTTTCAGCAGATAATAATTGTTGGTACCTTATAGCAATGTATATCTTTTTGTGTTATTTTTTGTCCCTTTTTCTGTCTGTTCCATTCAGCTACAACACATTCAGCTACAACACAAGGACGCTAGTTATATCCCTAGCCACTTCGCTAGCTCTGTCCACTTGGTAGTGTATTAGCACACAGGCTCCCACGGGGATGTTTGTCTCATTCTTCTGCCCCCCACCAGATCACCACTTAGCGATAACCTTGCCCACTAATGTCTAACACTAAGTCATTAGCGGATGACCTCAACATAGTTTCGTTAAATGTTAAGGGTCTTAACCACCCTGTAAAAAGGAGGAAAGTGTTCGACTACATCGCCAAAACTAAGGGGGATATTATCCTCCTACAGGAAACTAAACTATCGGAAGAGGACACACGTTTCTTAAACGTCCATTGGTCTTCCCATATACTGTCATCCCCTGCACCGCACAAGAAAGGAGGTCTAATTACCCTGATATCAAAGAAGTCAAACATAACACTAGTTTCACACACTCATGATACGGAGGGAAGGGTTCTGGTGGCCCATCTACGCAGGGAAGATGACCCAATTCACGTTGTGAACATTTACGGCCCTAACTCAGACGACCCCGGGTTTTGGGACTCCGTTTCCCGCTCGATGGAGCATATCCCTCAGGACGACCTTCTCATTGTGGGTGGCGATTTTAATCTTCCTCTAGACCCCCTACTAGACCGGCAGTCCAAATGCGCTTTTCACCCATCACGCTCACATGAGGCACTCCTGCGGCTATGCGAAAGGTACTGCCTTAAAGACTCATGGCGTCTCCAAAACCCTGATGGGAGAGGCTTCACCTTTTACTCCACTCCCCACAACTCCTACTCGCGTATTGACTTTATCCTAATATCCTCTACATTTGCACACCTAATCGAGGAAACCGACATCGCCCCTAAACTGATCTCCGATCATGCATGTATCCACACCAAACTTGCAGGCTCCCGCTCAGTCAGACCGCCCAGAAGATGGCGTTTCAACGATGAAACACTAACCAACCCGGACGACAAACTACAGATTACTAAAGCCATTGAAGAGTACTTACTCTTAAATAATGTCCCTGACACAGATCCAAACCTCCTCTGGGACGCGCTCAAAGCCACGATCCGTGGAGTTATTATTAATATAAGAACCAGAGCCAACAAAGCGATAAACAAAGAACTGGAGCAACTGGAGCAGGAGATCAGATCACTAGAATCCTTACACAAAACCAATCCTCAAGACTCCAAACCCCTTGACCAACTCATAAAAAAGAAATACGAGTATAATTCCATTGTGAGCAAGAGAGCAGGCGTGTGGATCAACCGCTTTAAAGCCTTGAAGCTGTGTGAGGGAAACAGAGCCGGGAAGCTGTTGGCCTCCTACCTTAAACACAAGCAGAAATTAACAACCATATCCTCTATAAAAGATCCCGCTAATAACACGCACACCAACCAGTCCAAGATTCTTGATACCTTTAAGCAATTTTACGAAGAATTATACAAGAATGATAAGCCCCTGGACCCACAGTCATGCATAGATTACCTAAAGGCCCTAGACCTCCCCAGACTCTCAGAGATAGACGAATTAAATCTAGGGACACCCATCAGCATCACAGAAATCTCGACGGCCATAAAAACACTCAAAAGCAACAAAGCCCCGGGCCCTGATGGCTTTTCTGCCTCTTTCTACAAAGCCTTTGACAACCAACTCTCCCCGACACTCCAAACCGTGTTCAACTCCACCGCCTCCAGTGGGAGTATCTCTCCCTCGATGAGTGAAGCCACAATAATTGTTATACCCAAGGAAGGGAAAGATCCCCTCCAGACAAAAAATTACCGCCCCATTTCACTCATAAATATTGACTGTAAGATCTATGCCAAGATCTTAGCAACTAGACTAAACGCCGTACTGCCCAAATTGATTAGTCCATCACAAGTAGGATTTTTGAAACACAGGATGTCGAACGACAACACCAGACTCCTATGCCACATACTTGAAAAAGCGAAAAACTGCAAAATGCCGATGGTTGCAATAACCCTAGATGCTGAGAAAGCATTCGACAAAGTCTCATGGCCATTTCTTCAGCATTGTATGAGCGCATTCAATCTGGGTAACTCTTTCATTAAAATGGTGATGGCCTTATACTCCGCCCCCTCTGCCCGTATATCTATTAATGGAACACTCTCTGACCCGTTCCGCCTATTCCAAGGAACTAGACAGGGTTGCCCACTTTCACCGGCTCTATTTCTGCTGGCTGTTGAGCCACTACTCACCGACATCAAGAAAAATGAGGACATCGCAGGTGTCACATTCGGAAACACTCAGATAAAACTAGCGGCATATGCCGACGACATCTTAATAGCCACAGAACACCCAACCCTATCAATTAAGGGGCTTATGTCCTCCATCAGTAAGTACTCGGCTTTGTCCGGCTATAAGTTAAACAAGGACAAATCCGAAGTTAAACCCCTTAATGTACATACTACCAAAGAGGTCCTTGGAAATTCAGGTCTAGCCTGGCAACCGGATGTCATTAAGTACCTAGGAATAGAATTCACTGACAACATACTAAGTACACTCAAGCACAATGAATCGACCACACTAGCGAAAATTAAAAGAATCTTGGATGGTTGGTCGCCGCGATTCATTACATGGTGGGGTCGGATAGAGACGATAAAAATGATGATCTCCCCATTGGTCAATTACCTGAGCTCGATGCTTCCCCTAACGCTCTCTAACGATTTCCACTCAAAACTGGATAAGGTAATCACCTCCTTCCTCTGGCAGGGGAAAAAAGCCAGGATCAGCATGAAAAAGCTACGACTAGATAAATCCTTGGGTGGCGTCAATCTGGCCGACTTTAGACTCTACCAGACCGCCTTCCTGGCCAGGCAAGGTGCGATCTGGCTCACGCCACAGCCTGATTACACACCTGTGTGGTTACACATCGAAAAATCCCTAGTGCAAGGCCTTGACCCCTCCTCCCTCCTTACCATCAAAGTGCGTCCCGATATCGACTCTAACATCATATTTAAAAACACTAAGAACTCCCTCCTCCATATAAGTAAATCTCTACCCCATCAATTTCGCAATTCAAAGTGGGAATCCCTATGGCGGAATAACACTATAACATACAAAGGTAAACCGCTGTATAATCCTTCTTGGATCAGGAAGGGAATACACTTCCCTCACCACCTCTACGAGGGCCAAACACCACTCACATTCAAGGAATTACAGGATAGATTTCAACTCGAGAACATTGACTTCTACTATTTTCTACAAGTTAAGGTGGCCCTAACCAAAGCAAACTTGGGCAACACATCCCCCTCACTCCCTGGCCTTTTATCCACCCTTAATAGACTTGGCCACCAGGTTTCCAGAATGTACAAAATGATCAAACCACAGACATCTAACCTGGTCTCTGCATTACAATCCTATTGGGAATCATACTCCTCCACTCCCACATCTGATAACGAGTGGGCCAGAATTTGGGAATCGACCACAAGACACAAAATTAGCCCAACTCTATCCCAAACTAAATTCTGGCTCCTACACAAAGCCTTTTGGACCCCCAGGAGACTTTTTCTGCACAACATCAAAGACAATGACTCCTGCTGGAACTGTTTGGAAGCGGGAGGAGACCTTGAACATCTAATATTTAAATGCCCCCGGGTTGCCACATACTGGGACAGGATATTTGACTTTGTTAACAAAGCCCTGCACGTTTCTCTCCCGAGAGAATTTGCTACTCTAGTTATGGGTTCTTCCAAAGCTGTCAATTTAAATGAAAATGACAAAGCCCTACTTGATCTTTTACTGACGGCGGCGGTTAAAGTCATAACGTCCAACTGGAAAAATACAGCCAAAGCCTCCTTCCCCCATTGGCTCAACTGGGTTTCTAATCTCAGGGGTGCCGATACCATTGCACTTGCCTCTCACCCCTGGCGCCCACAACACAGGAAAATATGGGTCTCACTTGACGCTCACTTTGATCTCTTCAAACCTCCGTGAGGCACCTAAAACATTGTTGTGGCAAGCAATTTCTCAATATGTCATTTGATGGTTGTGATTCACCCTGCTGTGCTATATGACCGATCTGCCCGCTGACATATGCCTTCGTGTTGTACGGACTTGATGCTTGATTGTCATTTTCTTTATTTACCTGGTATATTTTTCCCCCCGCATGTTATGTTTACTCCATATTATGTTACTTCACCGCCTCTCGGTTTATTATGTACTTGTACCATGGACTTTATCTGCTATTATTTGTTCTGCTCATATCAATACCAAACTCTCTCAATAAAAATTCTGTGAAATGAAAAAAAGAAAAAAAAAGAAATGCAGAAAGAAGCAACAGAAGTTTTCAAAGACGAAGAAAAGTTCAGGAAGAAGGAAAACGTGCAGAAAGAACAAACAGAGGAGCAGAAAGTAGCCTTGTTGCTAAATCATCATGTACCCTCAACTTTTTCAGACGGGTACTGGTGGTAACTGAGTCTGACTAACCAGTCCTAGAGCCAGTGCTATGTTAAAAGACACTTAGAATACAGTGAAAACACATACATACACTAGGGAACGGCGATTAGCATGAACTCCACCGTACAGAATTTGTGAATCTATGCCGCAATAACCTGGGGGAGGTTATTGCGGCATAGATTCACAAATTTAGTGGCACAAAAACAGAAATTCAGCGGCACAAAAATGAACATTTGACGGCATTATTGAGGCACTTTATTTTACTCGTAATCATTCATTTTCCGCCCTAAATCAATGAAACCTGTTCTAGCAGAGTATTCCACTTTGAAATAGACATACTTAAAGTTTCTGCAGCTCTACCGAAGTACAGCCCCAATCTACTAACCTCGTGGGAGGGGGCCATATTTCTCCCTGGGATGTTCTTGCACCCATGTATGCACCCCTGTCGGGGCACCACTTTCACTACTCCCTGGTTTCAGTCGCACAGCTCCCTTCACTCTCTGGTTTCAGTCACGCAGCTCCCTTCACTCTCTGGTTTAAGTCACACAGCTCCCTTCACTCTCTGCGTTAAGTCACGCAGCCCATTTCACTCTGGTTTAAGTCACGCAGCCCCTTTCTCTCTCTGGTTTCAGTCACACATCTCCCTTCACTCTGTGGTTTAAGTCACGCAGCCCCTTTCTTTCTCTGGTTTCAGTCATGCAGCTCCCTTCACTCTCTGGTTTCAGTCACACAACCCCCCCTCTGCCTCTTTGCTCCCTGGTGTTAGTCACACAGCCCCTCTTTGCTCCCTGGGTGCAGAGATACAACCACCTCTTGTGTCACATGCCCTGACTCCCTTTTATAGGTAGTGCTGATAGGATAGACATCTTGCAATAATCATCCTTCAGAACCAGGCTCCCCAGTTCCAAATTCAACAGCTCTGACCATGGTGTCACATCCTCTCCCCACTGAACACCATACTGCCCCACTGAGAGAAACGTGCACTGCCTTCAACTACAACCCAATTATGCCACGTTATAAGCACCTGGATGTGGCCCAATTTAAAGTACACACTAGACATGACCAATATGCTGCCTACAAAAAAAAGTACAAAGTGTATTATCTTATCTGTAGCGTGTCCTTGCATCTGCAGTGCCATGGTCGGAGCTACAGGTCTGCATCATGTCCTCATATGTGCATCGCCATTAACAGTGCTGTTTGTCTGCAGCCTGTCCGCAATTGTGCTGTGCCACGGGCTGTACTATTGGTCTGCAGTCTGTCCTTGTATATGCAGTGCCATGGAGTGAGCTATTTGCCTGCTGCCTGTCCTGTTCCATGCAGTGCCTGGGGCTGTGCTGTTGGTATTCAGCCTGCCCTCGTATGTGCAGTGCCATGGAGTGGGCTATCGGTTTCCAGCCTACCCTCATATGTGCAGTGCCATGGAGTGGGCTATCGGTTTCCAGCCTACCCTCATATGTGCAGTGCCATGGAGTGGGCTATCGGTTTCCAGCCTGCCCCCGTATGTGCAGTGCCATGGAGTGGGCTATCAGTTCCAGCCTGCCCGCGTATGTGCAGTGCCATGGAGTGGGCTATCAGTTCCAGCCTGCCCTCGTATGGGCAGTGCCATGGAGTGGGCTATCGGTTTCCAGCCTGCCCCCCGTATGTGCAGTGCCATGGAGTGGGCTATCGGTTTCCAGCCTGCCCTCATTTTGTTTGCTACTGGTCTGCAGCCTGTATGTCCTCTTCCACGCAGTGCCTAAGGTTGTACTGTTGGTCTGCTGCCTGCACTCTTGCGTGCGTGCGTGCAGTGCCATGGAGCGTGCATTGTTGTGTTAGCCATGTCCTGTCCGCCTCTTATACCACATCAAGGTTCCTTGATTTTCCAACTGTGTCTGAGCACAGCCACGTTCTCCTTTTGTGCCGTCAAACACTCCTAAGTATTGCGCAGGCACTCAGTAATTCGTCCCGACAAAGAACAATCCCAACTTTCACCAGTATGTTAATATTTCAGCCTCCTGCCCTTTAGACGCTTTGCTCTCACAGCCTCTGAACAATCTGATGAGCAAAAACACCTCCCCTTTCTGCCTTCATTTTCTGAGGGTATCAAAGCTGAACGGCTTCATCTTGTTTTCTAAGGTGATACTGCTT
Organism: Lissotriton vulgaris; assembly: GCF_964263255.1. Lineage (NCBI taxonomy): Eukaryota > Metazoa > Chordata > Amphibia > Caudata > Salamandridae > Lissotriton > Lissotriton vulgaris. The sequence continues at coordinate 273,790,873 of NC_141688.1, forward strand.
TTCAAACTCTGATACAGTTTTATATTAATAACACAATATAAAGATGGTCAAATCAGAGCTCAGACCGCTTGGTTTATTTGGGTTAATAGTCAAACTATAGCTGTATAGTTAAGTACATCTTTATCCAATGTAAGGACACTCGGACCTCCTCAGGAAGTTGCAGCTCAGTTGCATGTTAGAAAGGGTCACAAGAACACCTGTGTTGTCATAATCATGAATGTGCCTAGATGCTGTGTGTCTGTGGAAGGAGCGCTGTAGATATTGTGCGAACATCTATCAGTCGTAAGCGTAACCTCCATCACACCTGGTTGGTTGAGGCGCATCTCAGGGCAGATGGATACCTCTGGAATCCTTGTGGCACAATCCATGATTGGGAGTTCTGTGCTTTTTGCCTCGTTTGGTATCTGCTGAACAATATGATCCCCTTTATAAGTGTGTGGCGCAGCTACAAGATGTGGGCTGTACTAGAATCGGGTTGGCAGCTGCCGGTAAGCGCGTTTAATGAATATCTCGTGTTTATGTTCCATCGCAAACACACATGGCTGCACGGTATGCTTCTTTGATAAATAGGAATGGCTTGCGACTAGTCAGCGACTAATGCCCCTTTTTTGTAATTCAAATATGGGGGCTCTCCTGTTTCCAGCTATTACGGCTGTACAGTGCAGTTCACGTCGTGACGTATCCACGTATGATTTTTTTATGCCTGCTAGGAGACCTGTTTTTGTGGCCGAAATAGTAAATATCACGGCTATCGCGCATTTCAGCCGATTTCGCAATTATTTCATGAATGGCAAAATCACGAAATGCTGGAGAGTCTGTCTGTAAGCCCCTAGTATATAATAGGGCAGGGGGATTAACACTACCTCTAAAAATGCACCAAGGGTACTTTTGCACACTGGTGAAGGGAGGGGGGGTCTAAGATGATATGTGTGTAAACACGACCTATAAGCGTTTTAAGTTGGGGGATAAAGTCCCCTTGAATTCTGAGGGTCCCTAAGGTCCAACTAGCCCACTAGGTACCTCCAGTAAGTGCCACAGAGCTGTGTTGCAGAGAGGTGTAAAAAGGGGCACGGCCTAGTCCACCTCTCTGCAAAGCAGCGCAGTGGCGCTTACTGGAAGCACCTGGTGGGCTAGTTGGCCCCCAGGGGCCCTCAAAATTGAAGGAGAATTATTTCCCTAACTTAAAATGCGCCACAGAGAGTGTTTGCACACGTCACCTCAGCCCGCACCTTCCCTTCCCTTCCTCACTGTGTAAACGCGCGCTGTGGCCATTTTAATTTGGGAGATTAAGTCCCCTCGAATCCTGAGGGTCTCTAGGGTCCAAGTAACCCACTAGGTACCTCCAGTAAGCGCCACAGAGCTGCATTACAGAGAGGTGTAAAAAGGGACACGGCCTGGACCACCTCTCTGCAATGCAGTGCAGTGGCGCTTACTGGAAGCACCTGGTGGATTAGTTAGCCCCCACGGGCCCTCAGAATTGTAGGGAAATTATTTCCCCAACTTTAAAGGCACCACAGGGCGTGTTTGCACATGTCACCTAATTCCCCGTCCCCTCCTTCCCTGTGGCCATTTTAAGTTGGGTGATTAAGTCCCCTTAAATCCTGAGGGTACCTAGGGTCCAACTAGCCCACTAAGTACCTCCAATTAGCGCTGCAGAGAAGTGTAAAAAGGGGCACGGCCTGGACCACCTCTCTGCAACGCAGCGCAGTGGCGCTTACTGGAAGCACTTGGTGGGCTCGTTAGCCCCCAGGGGCCCTCAGGATTGAAGGGAAATTATTTCCCTAACTAAAAACGCGCCACAGGGCGCATTTGCGCACTTGTGACATCAGACCACGCCCCCTCCCTGCACCACTGCACAAACGAACCCCTGGTGTGTTGTAAATTAGGGTATTAAGTCCCATTGCGTCCTGAAGGGGCCCTAGGGGCCAACTAGCCCACCACTTACCTCCTGTAAGTGCCAGAGAGCTACGTTGCAGAGTGGTGTAAAAAGGTAAATGGCTTGGGCCACCTCTCTGCAATGCAGCGCAGTGGCACTTACTGGAAGCGCCTAGTGGACTAGTTGGCCTCCAGGGTCCCTCAGGATTGAAGGAGAATTATTTCCCTAACTTAAATGCGCCACAGGGCGTGTTTGCACTAGGCGTGGGCGGAAAATCCGTTCCGCTCGCGGATTTTGCGGATTTTCGGGAAATCCGCAATCCGCGAGATTTGCGAATTTCCCGCAAAATCCGCAAATCCGCGAGCAGCGGATTTTGCTCGCACTGCTCGCACTGTTCGCGTGAGTTCGCGCCCCGCGAATAAGTGCAAAATTGCAGAAATACGATCTTAGCAAAACTGAAAGTAACTACTTACCAGGTTCAAAAGTTCAGGCTCATCATTAGTAGCCATTTCCTGGAGTGCTTCCTGAGGGGCCCCTCCAGAGTTCAGTTGCCAGTTGAAACTAGTATGTGACCCTGCTCTGAACCTCAGAATAGTTACACATATGCCACAAAGGTCCTGAATTACAGCTAAGGGAGACAAGCAGGAGCCAGGCTGGAAGTTAAAATCCATTAATCAGCCCCTAATTCATTATTGTCAGTTGGGGCAGGGCAGGTGTTGTAACTAATTTTGCAACAATGAAAGCACTTAGCAAGTGCAAAAGATCACTAATCAGGGCGCACTAAGGAAGCAGGTGCCAGCTAAAAAAATATTCTGTGACACATGAATCAGCCCCAAATTAATTCAGGTCACTTGAGGCAGGGAAGGTGTGCTTTGCTTTGCCGAAAATAATGTACACTGGACAACCAGAGGGTGTGGTGATGAAACAGAGGGTGGCATGGGTGGGCCAGAGGGTGGCATGAGTAGTCAGAGAGTGGCAGTGGTGACAGAGAGTGGCAGTGATGAAGAAGAGTGTCCCAAACAGGCTGGACACGTAGAAACAACAAGTTCGCGAAACTTGCGACCCGACAGGTAAGTTCGCAATTTGCGAAAGTGTACAAAACCCTCGCGAACTGGCAGAAACACGGGCGAACACAAAAAAAAAAAATCCGCAAATTCGCGGGAATTCGCGGATTTTGCGGATTGCGAATCCGCAAATCCGCAAAATTCGCGAACGCGAGATCCGCAAAATTCGCTCATGCTTAGTTTGCACACGTCACCTCAGGCCCCGTCCCCTCAGGCCCCGTCCCCACCCTTCACTACTGTGTAAACGCGCCCTGTGGCCATTCTAAGTTAAGAGATTAAGTCCCCTTGATTCCTAAGGGTCCCTAGGGTCAAACTATCCCACTAGGTACCTCCAGTAAGCTCCACAGAGCTGCGTTGCAGAGAGGTGTAAGAAGGGATGTGGCCTCGGAACACCTGTCTGCAACGCAGCTCCCTGGCGCATACTGGAGATAGCTGTTGGGCTAGTTAGCCCTCAGGGACCCTCAGTATTGAAAGAGAATTAATTCCCCAACTTACAACTCACCCTGGGGGCCAACTTTCCCACCAGGTACCTCCAGTATGCGCCAGAGAGTTGCGTTGCAGAGAGGTGTCCAGCGGCAACGCTCCTGTTTACAACACTCTGCAATGCGCCTCTGTGGCGCTTACTGTAGGTACCTGGTGGGCTAGTTGGCCCCCAGGGACCCCCAGGATTGAAGAGGAATTAATTCCCCAACTTAAAATGCGCCACTGTGCGTGTTTGCACACATGTCACCTGAGGCCCCACCCCCTCCCTTCACCACTGTGCAAACACGACCCGTGGTGCATTTTAAGTTGGGGGATTAACTCCCTTTGAATCATGAGAGTCCCTGGAGTGCCACTAGCCCACCAGCTACCACCATTAAGCGCCACAGAGCTGTGTTGCAGAGGGGTGTAAAAAGGGGCATGGCCGCAGAACACCTCTCTGCAACGCAGCCCCCTTGCGCATACTGGAGGTTCCTGGTGAGCTTTTTGGCTCCCAGGGACCCCCATTATTCAGAAATAATTCCCCATCTGCAAACGCGCCAGGGGGTGCGTTTGCAGAGTGCTGCAAGGAGGGGGCGTGGCCTCCGGCACAATGCCGGTCTTTTATTTATTTATTTTTTTAAGAAGTGGGGCTGTATGGCCCACCTTCTTTTTCTAATTTATTGCCCCTGGGGATCCCATCCCCCAGGGCCTGCCCCCTATTTTTTTTTTTATTAAAACTTTGGAAGGGTACCACGTGGCACCCCTCCTGAGGCCATAATCGGCCCCGGGGACCCCATCCCCCTGGGCATGGCCATTTCCTTAAACCTAATTTTGTTGGAGGGGGGCTGCGTGGCCCCCCTCCTCAGGCCATTTATGGCCCCGGAGACCCAGGGGTCCCAAACGGAAAGGGCCCTAACGGATAGGGTCGGCCCCAACCCCCCATGGTACCGCCGGCTCCCAGCGTCCTGCGGGAGCCGGCATTGCTTTTCCACCTGGGTAGTTGCTAAGATGCAGCTTCCCTTGTGGAAAAGCAATCGTCTTTGGTTTTTGGGAGCCGCAAGGCTCCCTTCATGCCATAGCAAACTACAGTGTCCTGGGGTGGACACCCCGGGACACTGAAGGAGCCGGCCTTGCTGGGTGGCAGTCCCCAGGGCCAATAAAGGCTCCAGGAAGGGGGGCCCCACTGCCCCCCCTCTCAGCATTTACAAATCCCTGGGGGTGGTGATCCCCAGGGCTTAGGGGTCCTTAATGGTCCCCCAAATTTAAAGACTGAGTGCCCCTAGGAGGTGGCCGTCCTCGGGCGTGTGCGGGGCTCAAGCCCCCCCACAGGATTATTTTTTTTTAAAGCCCCGGGGGTGGTGGTCCCCAGGGCAGCGGGGGGCTCTGTGCCCCCCGCTACGCAATCATTTAATTAAAGCCCAAGTGGGTTACGGTACCCAGGGTTTGGGGGGGGCTTGGATGCGCCCCTCATGAAAAGTTAAAGCCTTGGGGGGTGGTGGTCCCCAGGCTGCGGGGGGGCCGTGAGCCCCCCACAAATATTTTCTTAAAGCCCCGGGGGTGGTGAGCGTTGTGCCCAATATGTCATCATTTTTTCTTCCCAGGTTCTGTACATTCCAGCTCCAGGTGTCCACCCTGCTCCCTTTAAATACCCCTGCACCCCATAATCATAACCCATCCTTACTCCTTAAAATACCCCAACACCCTTAAATACTAACCCATCTTAACCCTATAAATATACCCTGTACCCTAAAACCCAAACCTATCCCTAAACCCTATAAATACCCCTGTACCTCAAAACCCAAACCTACCCCTGAACCCTAAAAATACCCCTGTTCCCCAAAACCCAAACCTAGCCCTGAACCCTAAAAATACCCCTGTACCCCAAAACCCAAACCTACCCCTGAACCCTAAAAATACCCCCCTGTACCCCAAAACCCAAACCTAGCCCTGAACCATAAAAATAACCTTGTACCCCAAAACCCAAACCTACCCCTGAACCCTAAAATACCCCTGTACACCAGAACCCAAATCTAGCCCTGAACCCTAAAAGTACCTCTGTACCCCAAAACCTGTGCTATCAAAACGAAATCCTACAAAACAATATACTACTGGTGGGCAGCAATTCATACCCGGACAACATCGGGACGGGCTGCTAGTATATATATATATATATATATATATATATATATATATATATATATATATATATATATACATACATACATACATACATATATATATATATATATAAGGAATTCATCATATGTACAAATGGAAACATTATAAAGGGAACAGTTAATTGTTAATATATCCGGACAGGTCTAAGATGGCATATAAGTTGATCCTAAAGACAGGTATAGAGATCTTCCCTGTCGTTGAGGCCATTAGGATGTTTGGTGTTGAGTTCCAGGATGTATCGGGTCTCAAGGAGACAGAGTTTGGCCTCACGGTCACCTCCTCTCCTCAAAGCCTCAACACAGTCGATCAAAAAGAATAGAAGTTGATCAGGAACACCTAAATGTTTGTCCTGGAAGTGCCTGGCAACCGGATAGTTCTGATCATGCCCAGATATTGCTCGTATGTGTTGGAGTATCCGTTTGTGGGCGGGCAGTTTGTTGCTGCCCACATACTGGAGCCCACAAGAACACTCCAACACATAAATGGCATAATCTGTTTTGCATGTAAGCCACTTCTAGATGGCAGTAGGATGCTCATGGAAAGGACTTTTAAAATGAGTCCTATTACTGCCAAAGCGGCAGGCTTTGCATTGGGGGCAAGTCCTGAAACCCTTCTTTAAAGCTGACCAGGTGGTAGAAATCTTTGGTTCCAGAGTATTGCTAACTAGAGCTTTTGACATGGAGGGGGGATCTTCTGAATGTAAGAATTGGTTTGGCGTCCACTATGTGACCAATTACAGGGTCACTGCGAACCAAATTCCAATTTTTATTGATGATTTTTCGAAGAGCCCCATGTTGTCGGTTAAATGTCAAAATAGCTCTTGGGGAACTGATTTGAGCATCCATGGTCATAGATTTATCACATTTGATATTTCTCGTTTTGGGTATCAATGCCTCCTGCCTGCTGACTGAATTGGAACGTCTGATGGCTTTGATCAGAATTTCTGTGGAGTAGCCCCTGGTCAGGAAGCGTAACTTGCATGCCTCCTGCGCAGCCGCGCATTCGGCATCTGTACTGCAGATTCTTCTTATTCGGAGCATTTCCCCGAAGGGAATACTCCGAATTAAGTGTGCTGGATGTTGGCTACTACAGTGCAGGATGGTGTTGCCCGCACTGGGCTTCCTGTACAGTCTAGTATTGAGAGCAGTGCCCTCCACAAATACCTCGACATCTAAGAAACAGATTGACTCAGAGCTAAAGTTTGCAGTAAAATTAAGATTAACAGTATTCAAATTAATTAAATCAACAAACTTCTTGGCACTTTCCTGGCTACCCCTCCAAATCAAAAAAATTTCATCAATGTAACGCAAATATAAAACAATATTGTTGGAAATGAAATCATGGTGTTGACCGACTAGGACCTGATCCTCTCATAGCCCAACGTGAAGACACACGTAGCTAGGTGAGAAGCAGGCCCCCATCGCCACACCTCTAACCTGATGGTAAATTGCGCCATTGAAGATAAAGAAATTTTGTTCCAGGCACATTCTGGTCATGTCTACCAGCATTTTGTTATGTGCCGTTGAATGAGGTAAGTCTTTGTTTAGGTAGTAATCCAAGGCCCTGAGTCCGTCTTCATGTCTGATCGAGGTATAAAGGGATGAAACATCCAAAGTCATGAATACCATGTTCTCTTAGTTAAACAAAAGGTCTCTGTTTCCAGATACCTAAGAGCCTTGCTAGATTATTCAAATAACAGTCAACACACACTGGGGTTGATTGTGGAAATATGATATTGTGTACAAAAAAAAGGAGAATTGCTCCTTTTTTAGGTGTCCCCTCACTCACCAGGGTTGCCCCACGGTGACATGCTTCGTCATTGGGGCCATCCCAGTCCTCTACGGGCTGGGGCGTGCTGCGACTTGCGACAGTTACGTAGGAGCACTTTATTAGACTATGTGTGGTGCATGTGTATTTGGGGAGTGGACTATGTGATGTGTGTTAAAAATACCTGCCCAGTAGGTTTACAATAAACTTTATTCTTGCCTCTAGGTGGTAATATTAAAAACGGGGTGGAAAGATAGGCTGCCCTAAACGTAATGTGTCCAGATGTACCTATCAACTCCTATAGTCGACATGTTTCGTGCATACCCCAAGCACTTCTTCGGGACTACACAGGGACCAGCCCTGTGTTCGCCACTCCTTAGCTCTTCAATGAGATACTGATGAAAAAGTTGAAATTTAAAATTAAACTGCAGCAAACTATATTAAGTGCATGCAATGATACCTACGTATTTTGTTCCAAAAACACGTGGTTCCTGAAAAATAAAAGACAACTTGAAAAGTCACGGGGTGAATACCCCCATATCTTATCACACATAGTTTACAAGAAAATGTGATGATTTCCTGTGATTTATAAACGGACATTTTGACCGTGGTTGTATCCATGCACAAAAACGTGTTTCATTTCGTGCATCGTAACGTGATTAAAAAACACCTCTCTTTGTGACACACCCAAACATTCATCTGTCATACACACTCATACATACATTTCTTGAGACCTAACTGGGCCCCATGGATTCGGAGGGGTTCGATATCCTAGCAGCTCTGGTGAGAGAAAAGCGGATTTTGTAAATAACAGAGCCTCGGGCCGATTCGCAATGGTAAACTGGCCCGTGGATGGTCATCGTTACCCCGATTTGACTTACTTGTGCACCGGATACCTCCTACTTTTAGGCACCTACTTGTGTCCCTCCGGTCCGGATGTTATCGGACCGAGGGTTTCTGGTCTGTTTTAAAGGAAGTTCCCGATCACGGTTTGCTTACGCTTCCGTGACTACGCTCATAGGGGAACTAGAGCGTGTAGTTCTGTATCCCGGCTCGCGAGTGGCGGCCATCTTAGGTGTAACATTTCCGTACTCGTATATACAAAAACGCTCTTAGATAGGGTTAAACGGCAATATTTACGCCCCCGATTTAATTATAGGTGTTCAGGATAGTATATACTACATTATCAAACCTTTCTTTTACAAATTTATTTTTGACACAAGTGTCTTAAAAACAGGTATTCGGACAGTCTGTAAATGGTTTAGTTCTGCCCTTTTGATTGTTGACAGTATCTTTAACTATTTCTCGAGGCTCCAGTATTAGTGACTCTCAAAAGTCAGAATAGACCATCTCTGTTACTGGATATTGTTGGGTAGGTGGTGTTACATTCTCAGGTATTGATCAATTGGTTATTTCAGAAAACCTTTAACCTGTCTCTCAAAGTCAAAAGGTACCCTCAGTACTTGTAGGTACTCCTTGGTTAGTGATAGTATATTCATTCAATAGATTTAGCCTATAACCACACAGTTTTAGTTAAGTTAGGTCTACTTAGTTACAGGTATGGTTTAGTTTTTCAGAAAAACGTTTTTCCAGTTTAGGTGAACTGCCCCCAAGGGATATCATCATTTAGTCCCACTATGTGAGAGCGGAGTCTGAACACCCAACGTTGTTCTTTTTCCAGTAATTTCTTTTCCATATCAGCATGGGGTTGTTGGATTTCCAAAACTACCCACCGCATGTCATTAGGCGTATGTCCCTTTTCTAGAAAGTGTGTAGTCATTTTTGTATTCGAGTGTTTGCACCTAAAGTTACTGCGGTGTTCCACCATTCTCGTGTTCACCTCCCTGGTTGTCATCCCTATGTAGTGCAAATTGCACACACATATGATCATGTACACGACCCCTGACGTATTGCAATTGGAAAAGGATTTCAGATTCCAGACCAGGCCCGTGTTACATGTCACCTATTTGGTGGTATCGGTTAGGTGGCACACGCTGCAATTGGAACACGGGTGGTGACCCAATGGCAACGGATGTAAGCGTCGAATCGGACCTTCCACATTCCTTGGACGTGTATGTACCACCAAATCTTTCAGGTTTTTCCCTTTCCGGTGACTGAACATTGGTTGGGTGATGTTCAGACCTCCACTGTTCAACGTTTTCCAATGTTTTTTTACAATTTTTGTTACTTGCTGTGAGGCTACAGTATAGGTAGTGATGCAGATAGGTCTTCTTTCAGAGGTATCTGTAGGTGGTTCTTTAGGTTTTGACTCTAGCAGTGCATCTCTGTTATTATTCGATGCTCTTTTTTTGGCTTTTGAGACAATCTTTTGAGGATATTGTCTTTGGTATAGTTTTGTACACAGTTCTTTGGCTTGCACTGCGTAATCACATTTCCCAGAACAATTTCTCCTTAGTCGTAGAAACTGTCCAAAAGGCAGATTTTCCCAGAGTGATCGCGGGTTGAAGCTTTCAAAGCTTAATAGGCAGTTTCTCGATGTCGGTTTGAAATGTGTTGTGGTTGTCAGTATCCCTCTTTCAGCTTTGATATTTAAGTCAAGAAAGACTAATTGTTCTCTGCTCATTGTAGAGGTGAATTTTAGAAAGGGGTCTTGTAAGTTCAGCCAGGCCAGGAAGGAGTTTGCATCCTGCTCACTGCCATTCCAGATGAGGATGACATCGTCAATATAACGTCTCCACATCTGGATCTTTGTGGAGAAGGGGTTGTCTGTACTCAGGATTTTTTTCTTCTCTAGCCAATGGACATACAGTCCCGCCACGCTCGGCGCGAATGTGCTTCCCATGCTAGTTCCATGGGTCTGTTTATACATTGTTTGTTGGAAAAGGAAGAAGTTTTTGGTCAATGCGAGGCGGCAGCATTCTAACACCACATGTCTTGGTGTTTTGTAATCCCACTCGTTCTCAAAAAGGATATCCTCCAGAATTTGTAGTGTTTCCCTGTGGGGCAAGCTCGTATAAAGGCTCTCCACGTCGAGTCCAATCAATATCTGTGTGGAGGGATCAAAGGTGAGGTCTTTTATGAGGCACAAAACTGATTTGGTGTCTTGTAAGTATGTCTCTGTTTTTTGTACCAGCGGTCTTAAGAATGCATCTGCAAACTTAGACAGAGGCTCTAGAATCGATCCGATCCCAGAGACGATAGGTCTCCCGGGTGGTTTCACTAGTCTTTTATGGATCTTTGGAATCGTATAAAAATACGGAGTCCTTGGGTGTTTATTGTCCAGAAAGTCTGCTTACCACCTAGAGGCAAGAATAAAGTTTATTGTAAACCTACTGGGCAGGTATTTTTAACACACATCACATAGTCCACTCCCCAAATACACATGCACCACACATAGTCTAATAAAGTGCTCCTACGTAACTGTCGCAAGTCGCAGCACGCCCCAGCCCGTAGAGGACTGGGATGGCCCCAATGATGAAGCATGTCACCGTGGGGCAACCCTGGTGAGTGAGGGGACACCTAAAAAAGGAGCAATTCTCCTCTTTTTTGTACACAATATCATATTTCCACAATCAACCCCAGTGTGTGTTGACTGTTATGTGAATAATCTAGCAAGGCTCTTAGGTATCTGGAAACAGAGACCTTTTGTTTAACTTAGTATTTGGAGGGCGAGCCTAGCTAAAGTTCCTCTAACTCCCTTCCTTTTTGGTACCATGTTCTCTTCCCAGATAAAATGTTCAATCTTTCCAAGAAAGTCAAAGGAATCCTTAACATAGGAGTGAAGATTTTTAACATGGTTTTGCAGAAAGAAGTCTATGTACTTTGAGACATGTTCCAGAGAGCTGTCTATGGCCGAAATGATAGGACGGCCAGGAGGTACATGAATGTCTTTGTGAATTTTGGGGAGTAAATAAAATGAGGGAATAACTGGATGATCTTTCTTGAGGTATTTGAATTCCTCATGTGAAAGTAGCCCCGCACTTCTCCACACCTGAAGTTTTTGATGTTGTTCAATCCAAGTATTTTTGACAATCTGGATGTTACTTATGCGGTAACATGATGAGTCGTTCAATTGTAGATCCGCCTGTTGTAAGTACATGTCTCTGGGCCACAGGACCACATTTCCGCCCTTATCGGCCTGCTTAACGATGACATTGTGGTCCTTCTTGAGTTTCACAATGAGTTGTTTATAACATTGGTTTTGTTTGGAGATGTGAAACTTCTTTTTATTGATGGTAGTGTATAGATGTTTAATGTCACGGACCACACTCTCCTGAAATGTATCCAGATTGTCATGTACCATGATCGGTTGAAAAGTGGATTTGGGCTTGAAAGGTGTAATTCGCTGTTCAGTTGGTTCCAAAGGAACGTCCCTCATATTCCCCAAAGAGGACTGATTTTGTATATATATATGACCAAGAGCCCGTGAGCTCGAAACGCGTCTTGTTTTGTGCCCAATAAAGAAATTTTGATCGTACCTGGCTGGTGTGGCTTGTCATCGCTTCGTCGAGCGAGAGGATCGAGTGGATATATATATATATATATATATATATATATATATATATATATGGCCCTTATTTATGAGGCCTTGCGTCAGTTTTGCGCCGCCGATGCGTCACTTTTTGTGGCGCACCAGCGGCGTAAAATATGCGCCTTGTTGCGCCATATTTAAAAAGTGACGCATCTAGGTAGATGCGTCACTTTTGAAACCCCTGCGCCACATTATACCTGCGTCAGGTATAATGTATGCAGAGGGGGCGTTCCCCCGCAAATAGCCTCGTAATAGTGACGCAGTGAAATCTATGAGACTACACTGCGTCACTTTTAGGATGCTGTTGCGTCAAAATCTTGCGCCTGCCTCACAGCAGGCGTAAGACTGACGCAAGCCCTTTCACATGGGGCTTTCCCCATGTGAAAGGACGCATTGCTGGAGTTGCGTCACTTTTGTGACACACTCCAGCAATGCGTCACTTTTGCGCTTACAGATACGTCAGAAATACTGACGTATCTGTAAGTCCTTGCGACATGATGCGTCATACATTAAATATGACGCATCATTGGTGTCGCAAGGAGTGCGCAGTGAAAAGTGACGCATCGCTGTTTTTACGCAGCGATGCGTCACTTTTCATAAATGAGGCCCATGGCCCTTATTTATGAGGCCTTGCGTCAGTTTTGCGCCGCCGGTGCGTCACTTTTTGTGACGCCCCCTTTGTATGCAGAGGGGGCGTTCTCCCGCAAAAAGCCTCGTAATAGTGACACCGTGAAATCTATGAGATTTCACTGCGTCACTTTTAGGATGCTGTTGCGTCAAAATCTTGCGCCTGCCTCACAGCAGGCGTAAGACTGACGCAAGCCCTTTCACATGGGGCTTTCCCCATGTGAAAAGACGCATTGCTGGAGTTGCGTCACTTTTGTGACACACTCCAGCAATGCGTCACTTTTGCGCTTACAGATACGTCAGAAATACTGACGTATCTGTAAGTCCTTGCGACATGATGCGTCATACATTAAATATGACGCATCATTGGTGTCGCAAGGAGTGCGCAGTGAAAAGTGACGCATCGCTGTTTTTACGCAGCGATGCGTCACTTTTCATAAATGAGGCCCATGGCCCTTATTTATGAGGCCTTGCGTCAGTTTTGCGCCGCCGGTGCGTCACTTTTTGTGACGCCCCCTTTGTATGCAGAGGGGGCGTTCTCCCGCAAAAAGCCTCGTAATAGTGACGCCGTGAAATCTATGAGATTTCACTGCGTCACTTTTAGGATGCTGTTGCGTCAAAATCTTGCGCCTGCCTCACAGCAGGCGTAAGACTGACGCAAGCCCTTTCACATGGGGCTTTCCCCATGTGAAAGGACGCATTGCTGGAGTTGCGTCACTTTTGTGACACACTCCAGCAATGCGTCACTTTTGCGCTTACAGATACGTCAGAAATACTGACGTATCTGTAAGTCCTTGCGACATGATGCGTCATACATTAAATATGACGCATCATTGGTGTCGCAAGGAGTGCGCAGTGAAAAGTGACGCATCGCTGTTTTTACGCAGCGATGCGTCACTTTTCATAAATGAGGCCCATGGCCCTTATTTATGAGGCCTTGCGTCAGTTTTGCGCCGCCGGTGCGTCACTTTTTGTGACGCACCAGCGGCGTAAAATATGCGCCTTGTTGCGCCATATTTAAAAAGTGACGCATCTAGGTAGATGCGTCACTTTTTAAACCCCTGCGCCACATTATACCTGTGTCAGGTATAATGTATGCAGAGGGGGCGTTCTCCCGCAAAAAGCCTCGTAATAGTGACGCCGTGAAATCTATGAGATTTCACTGCGTCACTTTTAGGATGCTGTTGCGTCAAAATCTTGCGCCTGCCTCACAGCAGGCGTAAGACTGACTCAAGCCCTTTCACATGGGGCTTTCCCCATGTGAAAGGACGCATTGCTGGAGTTGCGTCACTTTTGTGACACACTCCAGCAATGCGTCACTTTTGCGCTTACAGATACGTCAGAAATACTGACGTATCTGTAAGTCCTTGCGACATGATGCGTCATACATTAAATATGACGCATCATTGGTGTCGTAAGGAGTGCGCAGTGAAAAGTGACGCATCGCTGTTTTCACACAGCGATGCGTCACTTTTCATAAATGAGGCCCCATATATCTTTATATTTTTATATATATACAATGCATGGTAAAGGCATACGTATAAAAACATATAGGATCTAAAAGAATGCGGGCCTCATTTATGATGCCGTACGTCACTTGTACGCTGCCGGTGCGTCATTTTTGTTACGCACCAGCAGCGTAAAAAATGTGCCTTGTTGCACCATATTTACAAAGTGACGTATCTAGGTAGATGCGTCACTTTGTAAACCCCTGCGCTACATTATACCTACGCCATTTATAATGTATGCAGGGGTGGACATTCTGACGCAAGAAAGGGTAATAGAAGTGACGCAGTGAAATCTATAAAATGTCACTGCGCCACTCCTAGGACACAAATGCGTCAATTTCTTACGCCTGCCTCACAGCAGGCGTAAGACTGACGCAGGCCCTTTCACATGGGTCTTGCCCCATGTGAAAGGACACATTGCTGGAGTTGCGCCACTTTTGTGACACACTACAGCAATGCGTCACTTTTGCGCCATACAAATACGTCAGAAATACTGACGTATCTGTAACTCCTTGCGCCATGATGCGTCATACTGTAAATAGGACGCATCATTGATGTCGCAGTGAAAAGTGACGCATCGCTGTTTTCACGCAGCGATGCGTCACTTTTCATAAATGAGGCCCTCGATGTAAACCAAAAAATGGTAAGGCATGCAGAGTATTTTCCTAAGTAAGTTCTGTCTGGCTGACGATATACAACAACATTATAGTACCAGCTGTGAGCACCAGATGGCAGTGTTAATCCATGCTTGAGAAAAGGATCCGACGCTCGGTACTGCAGCACTTTCGTATCATGCAGTTTTTGCAAACATGGTGAGAGACCCATATGACTGTGGTTTAATTGTTTCACAACACGCTTGTACTCGGCATCAAATTACAAACGGGGTTTGCTAGTTACAGGCCATGGAACAGTGCAGGGTAATTAATAACTTCCCAGCCTCTGGAATTTACCATAATTCCAGTGTGATGTGATAAATATGGAAATATTTTGAAAACAGCAGAAAGCACGCGCGGCTTTACAGAAACTCTTTTTGTGTGAAATGCCGTTTATTGCACTTACAGCAAACAGCTGCCAGGCAGGCAGGGGGTGCAGTAGTAGACGGCTCTTTTACAACTGGGAAGGTAGGACAGAGCATGCTAGCAGCTTTTGCGAACTGCCAGTACAAAATCTAGTTCAGAAAATATTGAAAATTGCAAGGGCAAAGGTATTCCCACACCCGGGAAACCCCTGTCGAATGGGCAGGAGACTGCTGCCTGATGACTGCCCGGCCCCCATCCTTGCAAAATCACATACATACGCGTTACACAAGAACCCTGCCTTTCTCCCCCACCCCCCACCTCCCACCTCACACATACATTTGCCTCCTTACCCCCTTTTCGCCCGTATCTCACCCAGGGTTCCTCCTCTCAGATTTACCACCTACTCACAGCAGGAGGCACATCTGTATAGATTTGTCCCCTGTATCTGACAAGACCATGTGGAAAAGGATGTGGTATTCGCAGGAACCCATGGATATAGCGCCTGTAACGCCTCCATCTGTAAAGGCACTACCCCATCAAAAATAAACTGCGCTGTAAATGTGACGTATTCAACTATTTCTCATCCCTAGTGAACGTGTGTTTCAGAGATCACGACTCGAGGTTTTCATTCTCGGGTTAACCGGGTCTGCGTCTTCAGGTAACTCACTGAAGTTGGGTCTCATTGACAGGGCTGAATTGGGATTAAAAATCGGCCCGGGTATATAAAAAAAAGTGGCCCACATTTGCGTATTACCTTTCCTCAAATCACTGCTTCGGCAAAGTTTTTATAAAAAAAAGGGGGGTGTATCTAAAAGAGGCATGTTTTCTTAACTTTACTTAGATGACAAAGAATGTACGGATTAGTTCACACTGGTGAAACACACCTGAAAACAGAGGAGGCCACTTCTGCTCTGGCCCTCTGCCCCTGCTCAATCTGCAGACATTAATGGGCCAGGCCAGCCAGAGAGAGGGACTGACACCCCCCCTGTTGATAAAAAGGGAGGCAATGGATACCCATCTGCCTCCAGAAAAGCCACTCAGGCACCCACTGGGCCGCTGGCGGCATCGAATGACACAGACACCACATAAATCACCCTCAGGCTGCCCAAAAGAGCATCCCACAGCTGGAACTTGGATACCGGCCCCTCTGCAACTGCCCAAGTGCCAGCCTTACCAATCCGACCCTGCTCATTGAGCTTGCATTTAACAATTGTAGGTACCCAACTAAACTTAAAAAATAGGCCTCATATCACTAATGTCGCTTATGGAATTCCCATGCCCAGGTGTAGAAACTGAGGATTATTTGGAGGTCTGGCTCATAAAAGTGCTCAGCACTGAGAGCTCCACTAGTTTATCATAAGAAAAAAATGACTATTGTGTGTAACTTGTCATGCGTAAATAAAATCATATAATCTATGTATTTGTAAAGAGGACATGCACCACCTCTTGGGGCATTTTGAACAGATATTTGTTGGTACTCAGATTAGTAGTACTCTTCTAATCGATCTCAAAAAGATGAAAAGTCGAGTGGGCCCTGCAGGATTTTAATCTGTGATTGTGAAATCAACGTAAGATTATCAAAAAGGAAACTGGCTGTTCCTGGGGAATCTGAGTGTAAGCAGACACTGGTGTGTGTAGAGGTGAGCTCGTTAGAGACACACCAGTGGGTATCCAATATGTTGGATATAATGGCCTCAGACACCCTTGCAGGTGCCATGCTTCATCATAGGCAATGCTCCTCGTTGCGTAGGCGGTGCAATCACCAACGGGCAACACCTCAAAGAGGGGCTCTTTAGTGGAAATCTTTTATCCAACTGCCTATGGGTGAAGTGCAGGTGAGGGGCCAGGAAAGTGTAGACGGTGTGGTGAGTTAAAATGAAGCAATAGGTACCGGAAAACAACTTTATTCTGGTGGCCATTTGCTTCAATTAAAAAACAGGAACTAGTCTGTACTTGCTGGAACTAAAGTTGTCCAAGCGTGAGACAGAACTAGAATGTGAGCGGTGTGGGCGACATGTTTCTCGCTTAATAGTACAATGACATGCGATTCTTCAGGACCTAAGTAGAGTTTACACTACTGTCTACAAAAACATGATCTAAATAAGTATCAGTGTGACTTAATCCATGTAATTTTAGGAAAAGGATACCTGTTTGACACTATTCCTTGCCTAATGGTAAGGAATTATATGTGTCAACAGTGCCAAGCGGGTCGTCCATCAGGAAAGAAGCCTCTGTATCTAGGGTTCTATCTCCTGTGGTCGTTTCTGTGCACCTACCCCTCTCCGCTGGGACCCTTCCCTCCCCCCTTTTTGAAGACAATTGTGAAATCAACCACACATTCCATGAGCGCATGCTTTCATCCACTGAGCCTCTAGGGTTTTAAATGAGTGCTCTTTGAAATGTGTGCACAGAAGTTCAGCTGCGGTCTCATGTTATCTTGTTGTTCCTTATGGAGAGCGCAAAGCTTTGCATTTTGATACACGCAGCTCCTCTTGCCCGGATGTCAAGAACCACAACATTTACACCAGACTTAAGCTGTCAGAGTATAAATGGCCATATTTATCATAGAGTTGCTTCACTGTTACACCACACAAAAGGGTGCAAAAGTGTATCAACCCTTAAGTGTGATTTATCTATCCACGCAAGGCCACCTTGCCGGGCCTCAGTGGCTTGATATATCTAGAGTAACGCTACGCAGCAGAAACTGCTGCATTGCGTTACTCTTCCCCAGGGAGGCATTCTGAGGACGGTGCGTGGGTGATCCCATGCAACACCCATGGATTTTGGTGCATTCACAGACTTACCATGAGTGGTAGGCATCGGAATCTGTCAAAGGTGTTACGCATTCCCAGGAGAGGCGTAATGAGGAGAATGTTTATTTCTCCTTGTGTTTTCTCTCTCTATGTCTGCTGCATTCTGCAGGTTGCACACAAAGAGGAAATTGCCTTAAAGCAGTGATGCTGAAGTACGGCACTGGGTCCGCTTACGGCCTCTTCACCCTTGCTTGTGGCCCCCCTGGTACTCAGCAGCACGAGCTGAGCACTAATACTTAGATTAAAAAATATATATAAACGCTGAAGCATTTATTTGCAGGTTCAAATGAAGTTATTAATTAACTACAGTGGTGTCCTTCACAACTTAACTTTAGTTAACCTGCAAATAAATGCCTGTTGTTTATTTAACATTTGTGACACTAGTGTACATATTAAGACCTTGGAAGATGACTACCTCAGAAAACAAGCAGACGATCAGAAGGGCAGGCTTCAGCGTAATAACATAAGGACCTTGGGCCTCCCTGAGCAAGTTGAGGGCCCCAGTATGGAACTTTACTTTGAGGAGTGGTACGCAATCATGATTGTGCAAGGCAAATACTCAACCATCTTCTCCTTGGAATGCTCCCACAGGGTCCGGGGCAGACCATCTCCTCTGGAGGCTCCCCCATGGCCAGTGGTCGCCTGCCTCTTTAACTATAGAGACAGGGACCGTTTCCTACAAGTCACTCAAGTTTAAGGCCTGTCGACCGTTGAGAACTCCTAAGTCCCCTGTTTCTCTGACCACTCCATGAAGGTACAATGTTGAAGATCATCCATTCTGGCTGTGTAGAGGTGCCTATGAGACCACAAGATCAAATGGCTTACTGTTCCCTGCCACACTCAGTATAATGTATGGGGACAGCACCCTTTTCTGTGTAACTCCTGAGGAGGCTAAGGCATGGTTGGAGCACAAAAGAATTGCCACTCTCGCTACAGAGTCGTCAGACCCCCTACTGACTGGAAGGTTGTGAGAAGTTGGCCTGATATGTAGTGTTTCCAATTCTGGAACCACTGGGTATCAGTCCAAGCAAACCCCAAAGATGTCAGGTTGTAAGTCAACCTTGTTAGACAAGCTATCCTAGTGGTAGCATGGACTAAGCAGCCTTAAAGGCTAAACTTAAGAGGTCGTGTTAAGCGAGCTGTTTTACCACATACAATCCTGTAATCAAATGAAAGGACACCACACAAGTATATATTGTAAAAATATATGTATTTATTTCTAAATTACTCCCCAATACTCTTTATGAGGAAAGGGGCACAAGCGTTAAATCAAAAGCACAGTAAAACATATAAAGTTGCACAATTATGGATGAGGGCGGGTGGCCACTCAGACCATATACTAAAAAAGTGGTATAAGTAACACTTCTCGAACAGTGGTTAGGCCTAGGGCCTAGAGATTCGCTGGGAGCAGTCAGGACTAGCAATGCTGAAGTCGGGAGTAGCCCACAGGAGACGGGTGCAGCACGGAAAGTGCGGCGCGCACCAATGCAATGTCAATGGTGCGTAAAAGTTGCATAAAGTGAATTAAAAGATACTTCCGCTGAACCTAGGAACACAAAACTTGAGACACAGACCCTAGAGGTGTGTACCAGTGTAAAGACACCGGCGTTGCAATGTTACCTCACCCACAGGCCGTGGGTGCACAGGGTCGAAGTGGCGTCGGGTTCTGACACGCAGGTTCTTGGTGCTTGAAGCTGTTGCAGCTGCAGGCGCTGTGAAGCAGAAGTGTCCGGTGCGATCCAAGGGTGGATCGAAGTAGAAAAGTACCTGAAAGCAGAGGGGACAGAGTCTGGGTCACTCAGCAGTGACCAGGGTGGAACCAGGACGGAACCAGGCAATGTCGGGCGCAATCAGGCGGTTGTCGATAGGCTTCTCTCCGCTGTCACGTGGGCTCTGGGGCATCTGCGACGTCCAGGAGCAGGTCACGATCTGTCCCACGTAGGCTCTCGCCGTCAGCACCGTCGGCTTCAAGATTGCAGCAAACAGCACTTGGCAAAAGCAATCCACGCGGAACCGGGAGATTGCTTATCACTCGAACCAGGAGGGTCAGAGTGCGGGCTCCTTTTCACAGGAGCTGGTGCAGATCTGGAGCAACCAGAAAAGCGAGTCGTATTTCAAGTTTCGTCGGCACAGGGGCCACAAGCCAGCTGGCAAGTGACCGGGCCAACGCGTCGAGCCCACACAAGCAGAAGGGCCCCACGCAACACTCGTCGAGTGTGGAGGGGTGAGCTTTGGTGCAAGTGGAGCTCGGGGCTGGGGCTTCTCAAACCCCGGTGTACAGCTTCGAGGGTCACTCGTGGGCTGCACGGTCAGCGTCTCGTGGCCTTTTCAAGATGGCGTGCCCCACGCTTCCGGTCGCCTCCACGGGTCTCAGCTCTGCAGGGACTGTGGATCGGGCAGGTAGAAGGCAGGCAAGCTTAATCTCGTTGATCTCTGTCGCTCGAGTTCCGGCGGGAACTGCAACAAAGCAAGGGTCGAGGGCTGGATGGTACCTGTTTGCACAGGGTGGTCACTCCTTGACCACAAGGGAGATTCTTCAGTCTTCTAACGTCGTGTAGAAAGTCGAAGGGTCCAGATTTCGTTTCTTATGTTTCTTCAGGATGATCTGAGTTGCATTGGAACTGCTCCCCCTCTTATTCGAATCTGGGGGGTTGGACATCCTGCTAGGTCCCCTCCTATGGGTGGGACCCAGGAAGGGGGTGGTTACACCCCTCTCCTTTGATCCTGGCCACACTGGGACAGGGGCTGGGAGGCCCCAGAACCGGTTTGGCCGGATTATGCAAGGGGCAGCCTTGTGCTCCCCAGGCAGTGTCTGGTTTCTTTGAAACCTCCCTACTCCAATCCACTATCTCCTGTCTGGGGTGGTTTGACACGTTCCTGTGACAGGAAACTCTTTGTCCAGGCCTCCTCTGCTGAGTTTCGGTCAGCAGCAGGAGGCCAGACCCGTGTCTGTGGCAGGGGCATCCATTTTGTGGATCTGAGGCTCATTTTAAATCAACCGCGTTTCAGTAAAGTAACATGTCTTATCCCTCTAGAAGGGTGGAATGCTACCCCCGTCGCCAGAACTGGCGAGGGGGTAGTATTCCAATTCGTATGACACCTTACACGACATGTTTTGATAAAGCCAAACCAAAGTTGCTATATAACCGCGAGGATTAAAAGGCGCTTAAGAGTATATGGTATGGCATTATCCCGGATCAGCTTAGGAAGTTGTTCCCGACAGCTGCAGACAGGCTCAGCTCATGCCAGAGCTCCATCTCACATAAAACCACGCACTCTGCCTCCAGGATTGATGAGGCCTTCCATAGGAGTGGCTTACAGGCTATATATGTGTCCAGATATAGGGTTAGATATAGGTATACTATACCTAAGCAAGGGGTGATTACACCCACTTGCCCCAGCTGAGTGATCAGCCAGTTGTGTCAATTTAAGAACCAGCCAGGGGTGGCAAAAGCTATGCTTCAGCCCCTGGTAGGCCTTGGTGGCACCTATGCCCTGAGCACCTATAGTGCATGGTACAGGGGCTGACAAGGAGTCCATTTCCAATTGTGGTATGTACCTATAGCACATGTATTATAAATTTAGAGAGAGAACAGCAGGCTGGGGGTCTGATTAGCAGGCCCACAGCCTCAGTAAGTCGAAAACCAGTGAAGCAAAAAGCAAAAATTGGGGTGACCATAGGATAGCAGACCCTACTCTCCTACAAAGGTGCAACAACATTGCATTTCCCGCAATAGGCACCGTGCGGTTGGTCCATCGAAGGAACAGGCTGCTAAGAGAAAGCTAAGCAAAGGGCTCAGGTGGTTGTAGAGGTGTAGCAACAAGTGGTTACCACTTCTCCCACTGGTGGGGAAACTTGACATTGAACCACTGAACATGGACCCAACATTGGTTAACACATTACTGTAGGGGGGTGCTGTGGTCATCCCTCAAACCTCTGAATAAATGATAAGAGTGCCTATAACAGACTGAGTCAAACCTATCTCCCCTATGCCTTCATGAGTACCAGGTTGTGTACGTCGGGCGGGGGAGGCATACTACTGATATAGTGTGTGAGGGTTATGAACATCTTTATCCAGGATTGCAGTCATTTGCACACTGCCGCTACCCCACATCTCTTTAGGGATATGGAAACTGACTGATATGTACCTTTTTTCTCATTTGTTTGACAGTGCTAATGGGCAGACACACGTTGGTGTGTTAGCTTGGGAGGTGGTGTTCAATGAGGATTGTTGGCTTGTTTAATTTCCTAAGTTCTCTTTCGTTCAATGTTTTAAAGTGTGTTGTCTGGTGGGTGTTGCTGAATTGGGGAAGGATAGAGCATCATAGAGCTGTAACAGAAGCATTTACCCCTCACCTAATATTCATTTGCAACTAATGGTGAAATGGCTGGGACCAAATACCTGATTTTGGCTTGGAATGTTAGAGGGCTGGCTAGTTATGTAAAAAGGTATCCAGTTCTTCAATATTTATGCTGACACAAGATTAATGTGGCCCTCCTCCAGAAGACCCGTCTTACTGACCCAGCTCTGGAGGGTATGCACATGCACTTGATCTATGATCCACCCAGACAGGTGACATGTTGCTGTGCACTGTGTGACTTGTTGATAAATATGCCCCTGAGCTTCTATCTCTACTGTATTGGCATTTACATACATATACTAGATTAAACAAGCCATGGAAAAGTCAACAGGTCTGGTTTTACTGTGTCAGTGCATATAAACACAGGCAAACAAAAATGCTGTTCCTGTGCGTTGCCTGAACAAATGCTGTTTATAAAATTAAACCATACCTTTTAGCTTCACAACAGTGGGGAAAACCTGGACTAAAGCATTGCTTTCTTTATAGGAAGCATTTCAAAGATAAAGATTTGGTTGTGGCAAACAGTGTGATGATGGTTAAGTGCAGTTTTCAGATATAAAACTGTCCCTCATACATCTCAATCGCACAAGGTCAAAGAGTAACACTTCTCTAGGGGAAACCAAAGTCCACTCTATATGTTAAAGAATTTGTAACAATATGCCAGCTAGACAGCTGTGCTATCAAGCCAGACCTAAAAATGACTCACTCCATCCACCATCACAAAGACGTGGTTGCTAAGGAACCTACACTTTTACAAGGATGGCAGAGATGAGGGCAGGTTTGCAAAGCTACACACAAGTAGATGTCTGAATGCAACCCTGTGTTTCATGCTTGTAAGACTCAAAACAGATGTGAAATGCCAATGCGACTTTTCATAAGTTAGCACCTCCCTCAGGCTGATTTGCATACAGCAGGTACCCATTTCTATCAATTCAGACATGCCATACATTTTAGAAATCTGTCTCCAAGGCACTGTACTCTTCAAGAAAGAGGTAAAAGCCATCCTTATAGCTAAGTTCACCTGAACCCCATTGCTACTGGAACAATGACATTACACGGCTCCTATATTATTGGCTACCTGAATGTTTATCTATGTTAGATTCTTTTTTGAGTGCTACTGGATCAAAATCATTGCACGGATGCTATATTATTGGTTTCCAGATTGTTTATTAGGGTTTACACTATGATTTGAGTGCTCTACTAACTTGCAAGTGACTTATTACTGACTTCTATATTGTTTTCAACAGTGTGTTACCCACCCTCTGGGGTGCTATAATATTATTCGATTCGACATTGCACGGCTTCTATATTATTGCTTCCTGATTGTGATTAGGGTGTATACTCTTGTGCGATTGCTACCCTACTTTGCAACTCACTCACTACCGAATATTATATTGTTTTCAAGAGTTTGTCTACCCTACCTCCTGTTTCTGTAAAGCGCTCTGATATCTGCAAAGATCTTGTCCGCGCTATATAAAACTTTAAAATAAAATAAAATAAATAAAAATGACAGCCACATGTGTTAGAAGCAGCATCAGCCGGCACAGTTAAGCATGGTGGTGTAGGGCAGGTGGGAGGTTGACAGATGACGGAATAGGTATTATTTATTTATACCAATTCTGTCATCTGTCGACCCCCGACCTCCCTCTGCCCCCACTAAGGCTCACCCCGCTTACTTGTGCCGGCTGCCCCTGCTTAGAAGGCATGAACTCAAACGTTTCCTGAAACACATTGGGGCTTCCTGCTACCTGTGGCACTGTTGTCTGGTCTCAGCAGCCAGCTGCACAATGCGGGAGCCCTCTACTCCCCCACCCGGACCTTAGAGGACGCAGCCGATTGAAATATATGCAGTAGCGGCCAATGACTTCTGACGAAGCCATGGTGAGCCACTGAACCTCACCCCTACTACAACACCATGCATCACCCCTGAAGTGCAGATGTCCTACAAGGCTTCCAGGAAGGGGATCACTTTGCACACAACCTGCTTGACTCTTAGAAGGGGAACAGACACAGTGGGGACCACGCCTGGGCATGCCTGCTATTTTATCCCGGGAAAAGATAGTGGTTCTTATTGAGACATAAATATTCTTTGGAGAAGGACGGTCTCTGCAATTGTGTATTGAAAGGTGCCTACATTGCCCCCATGATCCCCACCTCCTCTAAACTCCAAAATGTACTATACCTCATGCGCTACACCAGGGAAAGCCTAAGTAGTGGCACTAAAGAGCGAGCCTCAGAGACTGCAGTGAATATGCCACTCTTAGTACTGAGATTCACCCCCATGGTTTTGCACACAGCAAGACAGGGCAGTGAGGGGAACGCCTACTGCCCAGAAAGCGATATGGAGGGTCAACTACTGTGACCCACTGAAGGGATACTAGACACAATGTGGGCACCTATTCCCCTAGGTAAAATGATATCCTGACTAGCGTGCTAGATATTAAAACATACATTGAGCCAAAGATTGATGCCCTGAGGATCGACATGGATCTTATGAGGGAAGATAATAAAAGGTTGAAGCGGCAAGCACAAAGAGTCTACTCTGGCCTCCCTCAGACTGACAGTTTCAGACACTAGTGTACATATTAAGACCTTGGAAGATGACTACCTCAGAAAACAAGCAGACGATCAGAAGGGCAGGCTTCAGCGCAATAACATAAGGATCGCGGGCCTCCCAGAGCAAGTTGAGGGCCCCAGTATGGAACTTACTTTGAGGAGTGGTACGCAATCATGATTGTGCAAGGCAAATACTCAACCATCTTCTCCTTGGAATGCTCCCACAGGGTTCGGGGCAGACCATCTCCTCTGGAGGCTCCCCCTTGGCCAGTGGTCGCCTGCCTCTTTAACTATAGAGACAGGGACCATTTCCTACAAGTCACTCGAGTTTAAGGCCTGTCTCCAGTTGAGAACTCCTAAGTCCCCTGTTTCTCTGACCACTCCATGAAGGTACAATGTTGAAGATCATCCATTCTGGCTGTGAAGAGGTGCCTATGAGACCACAGGATCAAATATGGCCTACTGTTCCCTGCCACACTCAGTATAATGTATGGGGACAGCACCCTTTCTCTGTAACTCCTGAGGCGGCTAAGGCATGGTTGGAGCACAAAAGAATTGCCACTCTCCCTACAGAGTCGACGGACCCCCTACTGAGTGGCAGGTGCAACAACGTTGCATTTCCCGCAATAGGCACCGTGCAGTTGGTCCATCGAAGGAACAGTCTGCTATGGAAAGGTTACGGAAAGGGCTCAGGTGGTTGTAGAGATCGAGCAACAAGTGGTTACCCCTTCTCCCACTGGTGGGGAAACTTGACACTGAGCCACGGAACATGGACCCAACATTGGTTAACACATTACTGTGGGAGGGTGCTGTGGTCATCCATCAAACCTCTGAAGATATGATAAAAGTGCCTATAACAGACTGAGTCAAACCTATCTCCCCTATGCCTTCATGAGTACCAGTCTGTGTTGGGCGGGGGAGGCATATTACTGATATCGTGGGTGAGGGTTATGAACATCTTAATCCAAGACTGCAGTCATTTACACACTGCCACTACTCCACATCTCTTTAGGGATATGGAAACTGACTGATATACACCTTTGTTCTCATTTGTTTGACAGTGCTAATGAGCAGACACAAGTTAGTGTGTTAGCTTGGGAGGTGGTGTTCAATGAGGATTGTAGGCTTGTTTAATTTCCTAAGTTCTCTTTTGTTCAATGTTTTAAAGGTGTGTTGTCAGGTGGGGTGGTGGATGTTGCTGAATTGGGGAAGGATGGAGCATCATAGAGCTGTAACACACTGCCGCTACTCCACATCTCTTTAGGGATATGGAAACTGACAGATATACACCTTTGTTCTCATTTGTTTGACAGTGCTAATGAGCAAACACAAGTTGGTGTGTTTGCTTGGGAGGTGGTGTTCAATGAGGATTGTTGGCTTGTTTTATTTCCTAAGTTCTCTTTTGTTCAATGTTTTAAAGGTGTGTTGTCAGGTGGGGTGGTGGGTGTTGCTGAATTGGGGAAGGATAGAGCATCATAGAGCTGTATCAGGAGTATTTATTCCTCACCTAATATTCATTTGCAACTAATGGTGAAATGGCTGGGACCAAATACCTGATTTTGACTTGGAATGTTAGAGGGCATGCTAGTTATGTAAAAAGGTATCCAGTTCATCAATATTTATGCTCACACAAGATTAATGTGGCCCCCCTCCAGGAGACTCATCTTACTGACCCTGCTCTGGAGGGTATGCACATGTTCTGAGGAGGCACATTCATGTGAAATACGTACCCCCGATATGCTAGCGGTGTCCTCATCTGGGTGGCCCAACAGTGCAGCTGGAGGTGTAGCATACTATATCGTTCCAGAAGGCCGGTATGTGGTTCTGAAGGGGACAGTGGATGGACTCCCTGGGTAATTAATTTCGCTGTATGTTCCCAATACTGACTAGGCACCCAATTCCTTGAAACATCACCCAATTCCATGAACTCTTGCAGCAACACATCTATCTCAGCTGCATGCATGGAGAAGGCAACCTGTACCACGCTGAGATCCAGAACAGTTTGTAGCCAAGTAGGAAACCCATCCCTTCTTGTCTTCTTGTCAGATGTACACCATAGCTCTTATATTGGATTCACGATGGCTGAGGTTAGCGTGGAACACTACCGAAGTATTGCATCCCTAAATGTGTGCACTCTTCTTTGGATTAGACAGGTGGGAGTGTTGGCAGTGATTCATATTTTTCTACGTCCGTCAGGTTTATGGAGACCCATATCTATGAGGGCCGTTACTGTGGCACCATGGAGAAGGAACTTATGACTGGTGATGGCTCCAGAGTGCTTGAAGCCGGATGTGACTGCATGAATGATATGCACTGTTCCTGGTCTTCCTCATCGATATCGCTGTCTTCTGGGGCTTCTGGTGTGGCGTTGATCACTCACACCTGATTTTGGTGAGGTTTCGCTGAGTTCTGCCTTGAGCATTACACCGTTGCAAAATAAATTTGCTTGCCACATACAATGCATCTTATTTCGGATGCTGGGCATCCCCCTAGGTGCAGTTATTGACCTCCACACCACCAACATGAGAGTGCGTTCTGGGGTGTCTTGCTCGGGCTGTGTTTGGATTTTGGGGCATCTTTTTGGATTGCACTGATCGACTCGGTTTTCACAGATTAACGTAAGGCCATTTCCGTGTGTGATGCCCTATCCTTGAACAGCTCTGTTGAGCGATCCAATCCCCTTCATTGTCATGTGTGGAGTCTGAAGGATCTGCTTCCAGAGCTTGGAAGTGGTGCAGCCCTGTATGAATTACACCAGATCTCATTGGCCTCATCAGGCGCGGTGCAGGTGCTAGCCAATTCTTTGATGCAGGTGAAGAAAATATCAACGTAATTCTCTTGACATTGGAGTGCCTGGCAAAGGAGAAAATGCTGGCAGAATGGGTTGGCAAATGTTTTAATGAATGATGTGATGGCGTCCTTGAGAGTGCCATATGTATGAGATGGTCCTTCCTCTGTTACACCCTTGTGATCTTATGGATTTCCGCTACCACCAAATGTAAAAGGAGATGAGGTGTTTTCCGCTCATCAGAGATGTCATAGGCTGCAAATCATTTCTCCAGCTGGTGGACCAAGTCTTTCCATTGTGCCGCTTGAGTGGGTGGGGGTCCAGTGATGGCAAAAGGCTTCAACACCGGGAGGGTCACCATATGGACTGCACAGATGATGGACCTGTGGATATTGGTGGCAGGAGGTAATTAATAGAGCAGTCATGTGGTGCCTGTGCATGGGTGACAATGCCGGCAGTTGTGCCATGGTTTGGCGGTACTACCAGTGCTACAATGCTAACAAGGCCAGATAGTCATGTGGTGGCTGTGGTCTGGCTGCTGTAGCTCAGGTGCCCTCTCAGTTGGACAAAGCTACAGTTGCTCTCGATGCCTGGGCCAGAGGTCGCAAATGCCCCTCCTCTGGGCCTAACTGTACATGTTAGGTGTCACCACTGACTGGCTTGTGAAATTTGGTGAGAGGCAAGCTTCAATAGGCGGCCACAGCTGGAGGAGAGGCCTGCAAAGTGTTGCAACTGTAGTCTTTTCCTCCTTTGGCCTGGGGCATGCCTGGGGTGCTGTTTCGTTGTGACACGATGAGATCACTTGGTCAGCTAGAAGCCAGACCACATGGGAGGGAGTGCGGGCACAAGCACTTGCTCGAGATGAGAAAGTATGCAGGCCGCCGGGTGTAAGGCTGTCAGCCAGCTGGAATGGGTTGTCAACTCCAGATTTGAAGCCCCGTGGTCACGGCAGCGGGAATCGATGAACCGTGGGGAGGGCGGATAACGTCAAGCACAGGTAGTGCTTGACGTGGAAGCCCAGGCTTCCACGTCACCAGTGTAGAATGCGGCCTGAACAGTAGTTACACAAACGAAATACAATCGCTCCAATGAGGTGCTTCAACTTGTATCACCTTGGGCCCAGGGCATTTTTATTAACCTCTTTAGTCAGAGCGTTGGGCCAAACCATAGCCGTGATATTTCAGGGTGAGGTCACCCAATACCCTCTGTTGAGGGCATACAAATGGAAGAGACATCTCATGTCTCCCTACCCTATACACCTGTAAACCATGGTGTGTGCCAGACTACAAAACAAGAGTCTATGTGGGTCTGTTGTCAGGGCATGCATTTGGTTGGCTGTCTCTGGGGACTGGCTATAGTCATGATCCCATTCTAGTGTACATGCAGTACTGGTGGCACAATGGAGTCACGCTGCCTATCAGGTATATATATATATATATATATATATATATATATATATATATATATATATATATATATATATATATATATATATATATATATATATATATATATATATATATATATATATATATATATATATACACATACATACATATATATATATATATATATATATATATATATATATACATATATATATATATATATATATATATATATATATATATATATATATATATACCTGATAGGCAGCGTGACTCCATTGTGCCACCAGTACTGCATGTACACTAGAATCATTAAAAGCTCACTGAATTGCAAAAGCTGGCCCGCACATTCCTTCTTTATCAGGTTTTGGATGAACTTTTGACCCGCGAGGTAGAGGCACCTTTTCTTGTCAGGGCATTGGGACATGAAGTGAGAAACTTCTTTAAAAGGGTGCTCTCCGGCTGCTGATAATTACACGAACGGAGTTTGTACTGGAAGGGCCCCCAGGAGGGGCCCGCCCGAACTTGGTGAATGGACATTTGGTGCAGCTAGGGTTTGCAGAGGATTTCCCCTCAGCACGACGGACTTGAAGCTAAATTTGGGGAAAACGTTGAAAGCTGCATGACATCTGCGTGGTAGTAAAATTTGAATAAGTGCAATGAAAACCGAGGTATGGAACTTTCTCCTTTTAAATGCATCACTTGCACTCGGGACACTTTGTACTAATTGTGATTTTACCATAATCGGCAGTGAAACCCAGTATAGATTTGAAGGGCATGAATGGAGCATTCTGGGCAATGTAGTCCCTGATGAACGGACATTAAAGTTTGAAGTTATAACAGCAGAGGAAACTGTGACATTTGCACCACTGGGGGTTTACTTGAAAACCTTGTGTAAAAAAAGTACTCACCTCTGCTGTTCTGCTTGGAAAGAGCGTGGACAAAAATCCTTAATCCTTAATCACTGTCCCTTTAACTGGAGGTAATGGACCGTAGTCCCCTTTCACTGCTTCAAGAGTTACGTTATTTAAATCCTAACGAACCCACGGACATGGGAGCTGATGGCATTTGATGAAGAGTTGCTTAAACTCGAAACGCGTTATGCCTGTATTCTTTGCAAATAAAAACAACTCTGTCAAGTCTGCTGGTGTGGTCCGTGTAGCGTGACGAATGGCGCACGTCTCTTTGGTTGGATATATATATATATATATATATATATATATATATATATATATATATATACATACATACATACATACATACATATATATATATATATATATATATATATATATATATATATATATATATATATATATATATATATATATATATCTATATATATATATATATATACATATATATATATATATGTATATCTATATATATATATATACATATTACCTACTGGCGGTCGCCAGTAGGTATATATAGTTAGGATTTTTTCCCTATGGGATTTCTGAAAATTCTATGCCTAATAACTTTGGCGTTTGTGGACGGAATTGGCTGAAATTTTCAGGAAAATGGCACATTTTGTTTCTGAGCAGCCCTTGAAAATTTGGGGGGGTTTTGTGGAGGGGGGGCCGAGAAAAAAGGGGGGTCCCAAAACGCCTTTTTCCCATGTTAATTTCCATAGGGCGGTTGGACTCACTTTTAGCCCGAACGGCTGAATGGATTTTCACGAAACTTGGCAAAATTGTAGGGACTGTTAGCCCGATGTGCCTTTGCTAGGTCTCAATATATGTGCTTCAGTGGATTTTGAGAAATTAACGTTTAAATCAAGATATATATCTGTAACAGCGCTCCGGGCAGCTATCCGGTTAGCGAACCTTTCGCGTAACGGAACTTTGCGATGAGAAGCTGATTGGCCCTCCGGTGTCTGTCAACATTCTAAACAGTCCGGAGCGGCCGCCATCTTGTCTCTCGGTAGGATCGAGAGACAAGAGGAGGCCAAAACAAAGGGGGAAATTACCATAAGGGGGCATAGTAGATCCTCGTTGACCCCCTAGGTTTTATGTGGAGGTTTTAAAAGGGCCTAGGAGGGTCCAAAAAAAAAAATTTTTTTTTGCGTGGTAAGCGCCAAGTTCGCGAACCGGATAGCTTTCTGGGCAGCGAACTTTATGGATAAAAGAATGAAAGACTTTTCTAATACTGTATGTTAATTGTTTGTTGTTTTTCTTGTTTTTTTTTGTTTTCTTTTTTTTAAAGTGTTTTTTTTATTTTGATTCTTTTTCATAATTTATTAAACTTTCTAACATTTCAGTGTCTGAAATGTCATTATTTTCTTGAAATATTGTTTGCAATCTGTGAGGTTGCAAAATGTCCTCATTTGCAAGGAGGAGATCTACTGCTTGGACACATTGCAGCAGTTCATTATCCAAGCTTTCATCCATAAATTCCATGTCAATTGGTTCTATTAATTCCTGGCTGCTCTCTTCCAGGTCCATCTCAAAAGAAACTTGCTGCTCGCCTTCCATTTTGCCTGAAATTTGGATTAAAAAAATATATATTAGTAGAGATAGGGCACTGTTGGGATTAATTTTAGATAGGCAGTTTTTATCAGTGAATTTATCTTTTGGCAGTGTATAGTATGAGAGTGGAAATAGGACTATAAAAAAGTGTATGTGATTTAACCAAGACAAGCCTTACTCCATTGATAACTATAACAGAGAAGTCTATCTAAATACATTACTACTACAGAGGGATAGTGTATATCTAGCAGAAAAAGTCTACTATATTAAGTCATAGTGCACAATATATTAAATTATAACTTACCTTCACAAAGAAGTTGAAGTTTTTTGAAGCTATTGAAATAGGAGGTACAACAAGAAGTAGTAGTCAAAATGGCTGTGTTTCCTTCTCTCCCTTTATATATATACAGGTATATAACCAATTAAATGTCAGGTAATAAAAGTAGAAAATGAAAGTAACATTTTCATTGGTTGTCAATTCCAACAATTCAGATGTGTTTTGTGAAGTAATTTACCTCACGGTACTTGGAGAGGTCTACAGGCTAAATGGCTAAATGGAATTTCAATGAAATTTGTGAGAATGGAAGGGATTGTTATGTAGTATGAGCTAATCTATATTTGGTGAGAGTGTCTCTAGTCGTTTTTCTGTAAATTACTTTCCCGCCTTTTTTTAGGACCGCTTTCCGGGAAGCTGCCCGGTTAGCGAACCTTAAGCGTCACGGGAGTCCACCATTTTGTGTTTCGTTCGCATTAAGATACAAGATGGAGGGCAAATAATGTTTAGAATGGGTAGAAGGGGTCATGGTAGACTTATCTTGACCCCCTAGGTTTTCTGAGCGTGGCTGAGGAGGCTTATATGTGCGGAAAAAAAAACTTTTTTTTAAAAAATTCCGCGAGGTTAGCTTTCGGTTAGCGAACCGGGTAGCGCTCCGGGGAGCGAATTTTGTGGAAAATTAGTGAAAAAAGTTAGAGAAAAATAATAATTGTGAGTGATCAGATGTAGGGTAGCTCTGAGAAGAGCTTTTGGGTTTATGGTACATTTAGGTACTTATAAGTAGGTACCAATGCACAGTCTTAAATTCAGAATGAAAATTCTGTTGCCCTCATCTGAGAAGTGAACTCCATCTCCTCTGTAGATATCTTGCATGTAGTAACGCAAGTTATTGTTGTACAGAGAGCCCATTCCATGGTCTCTCATGTAAGCTGAAACAGATTTGTTTACATGCTTCCTCGCTTTCTCAATTTGTGGACAAAATTGGTTGGACCACCTCCATTTCTGTCTTTGGCATATATTGGAATATACCAAGGCAGTTTGAGGAAAAAGTGCCATTAATTGCTCCAAGGTGTCCTTTAAAAGCATTTCCAGACCTACCCCTGTCAAAGTGCCCAAATCATTACCTCCACAGTGCACTATTAACAGGTCAGGTTTTGGCAAATGCATAAAGGTTTTCACCAATGGTATCAATTGGTGACATTTTAATCCTCTTTGGCTCAACCAGTTAATTTCCACATCTTGTAAATTGAGGTTGTGTAAATTTCTGCTCTCAGCATACCTTTGAGCCCAGTGGATGTAACTATGTCCAACAATCCAGACGTTAAACATGGTGGAAGAAGGTTGTTCTGCAGTCAGATGAAGTGTGGTAATGAAAGGGCAGTTGAAACAGTAGGAGTTTCTAAAGAAAAAAAACTGTGGATTTACAATGCTAATGATTCATTAGCAGTGATTGGTGCATTTCCATTTCTGAAAACAGAAAGTTAGGGTGCATGGATGTGTTCTTTGAAAGATGTAATTTGAATGGTCAAGGAAGAAACAATTAATGAAAGATTGCACTGGATACGCAGGTGCACTGAGAGTTCAGAGTTCAATTGAAACATTGTTGTGTGAATTTGCAAACATGAGAGGTCTTCCAGGAGGTGGTTGCTATGGAAACAAGGCAGACAGGGCAGAGGGGGGAAGGGTTTTGATTTGAAAAAAGTGAGGGAAGAGGTATGATTGGCTAATATGAGAGATATGTGAAAAGAATATCTGTATTTCTGTGCTTTCAATAGCTGCAGCCTTTGGAGTGCATCCTTTTTCTTCTGCTGAAGACAATTTGGTGTATTTCTGAGACTGTTTTCAAAACTCAAAAAATATTTGCTAAGGTGAGAAAAGATTTATTTAATTTAGATAGAGAATAGTATGATTTAAGGAGAAAATGATGAAGAAAGCTGTGTTTTTAAAATGTGGTTTTGTCTCTAGTTATATACTAATAGAATTAGTTTCATAGAGAAATTATAATTGCATATTTGGTGTAACATTCTGGCATGCAGTAACACAAGATATTGTAATACATGGAGGCCATTTCATGGTCTGTTATGTAAGCTGAAACAGATATGTTGCTTTTAAAAACGATTTCAGAAATCAATTACATTTCTGGATATTTACTGCTAGAGCTTCATAGGTTGTTTTGGGCCATATTTATAAGGTATTTGAGTGTCTAAGATGTTATGTTCGCCTTTTAAAATGTAAAGTGTTCCTCATGGGGCAAGTGTCTTGTAAATACGCTCCCACTTGTGCTTGGCAAATTTAGATTTTGATTATGGGAGTTACCTAGCCATGTTAATAGTGTCCCAAAAATGGTGCTAGGGCATTCCAGAAAACACTTTCATGTGTCTCAAGGACATTTTTAGTTATTTCTTCATGAATGCAGGTATACAATTGATTTATATGCTGTGTTTAAAAACGAATTTTGAAATGAATTAAATTTCAGGATATGTACTGTTAGAGCTTCATAGGTTGTTTGGGGTCATATTTAGAAGGCATTTTAGTGTCTTTGATGTTATTTTTCCCTTTTTAAATGGAAAGCGTTCCTCATGGGGCCCTGAGCAGTTCTTAGCCATGTTATTTAATAGGAAGTGGATAACATGGCTAAGAGCATTTGCTGGAAAATGCATGAATATCGCTGATTTTTCTGCTATATTCATGGATTGTGGCCGTTTTTTTTCACATTGCTTCATAGGTTGTTTGGGTTCATATTTAGAAGGCATTTTAGTGTCTTTGATGTTATTTTTCCCTTTTTAAATGGAAAGCGTTCCTCATGGGGCCCTGAGCAGTTCTTAGCCATGTTATTTAATAGGAAGTGGATAACATGGCTAAGAGCATTTGCTGGAAAATGCATGAATATCGCTGATTTTTTTGCTATATTCATGCATTGTGGCCGTTTTTTTTCACATTGCTTCATAGGTTGTTTGGGTTCATATTTAGAAGGCATTTTAGTGTCTTTGATGTTATTTTTCCCTTTTTAAATGGAAAGCGTTCCTCATGGGGCCCTGAGCAGTTCTTAGCCATGTTATTTAATTGGAAGTGGATAACATGGCTAAGAGCATTTGCTGGAAAATGCATGAATATCGCTGATTTTTCTGCTATATTCATGCATTGCGGCAGTTTTTTCCACATTGCTTCATAGGTTGTTTGGGTTCATATTTAGAAGGCATTTTAGTGTCTTTGATGTTATTTTTCCCTTTTTAAATGGAAAGCGTTCCTCATGGTGCCCTGAGCAGTTCTTAGCCATGTTATTTAATAGGAAGTGGATAACATGGCTAAGAGCATTTGCTGGAAAATGCATGAATATCGCTGATTTTTCTGCGATATTCATGCATTGCAGGCCTTTTTTTATCACATTTGCAAGCACTTCTTAGCCATGTTATCCAATGGGAGGTGGATAACATGGCTAAGAGCATTTGCTACAAAGGTTGTTTGGGGTTATATACCATTTTTGGGAAATTATTAACATGCCTATCTAACTCCCATAATCAAAATCTAAATTTGCCAACCGCAGGTGGGAGCGTATTTACAATAAATTTGCACCATGAAGAATGTAAAATAGCATACTAGATACTCAAATAACTTATAAATATGACCCAAAACATCTTATGAAGCACTAGTAGTGCATATTTCCAGAAATGTATTGGTTTTCATTTAATGATTTACTTCATTGGTAGGCCTTCACATGTTTTTTTACCTTGGTTTTTTTTCAGTGAAAATCTTATCTGCAACCATGTGTTGGCCTCACCTCAAATAAACAAAACAGGTGATGGATTGAATGTGGATCAATGACACACATTCACCCCAGTCCAAAGATCTGGGCCTAAACAAACCTTTAGATAGGCTACATCTTATCGTCATCCTGAATTAATGATTTAAAATATTAGGGAGTGATTTATGAGTGTTGTATGCCTGTTTTGTACCATTGAGTGTCATTTTTGTGATGCAGTGCTGGTGGAAAATATTTGCTATGTTAAATAATTAGTACGGCATTAAGTTTTAGATGACTGTTATTTATTTACTGTTTGGTAATAGTGGTTAATAACATTTTATATTATATTTTTTCACAGATTCAACTGCAGATTCTTTCATAGTTTGGAAAATGCCTTCCAGAAGTCGAATACGAAAGGCTAGAAAACGTCAAAGACAGCAGGATGATGTTTTATTGCAGCAGTCCTCTTCCCCAAATACTTGTCAAAACACCAAGAAAGGTCCGGGTAAGAGCACGAAATCATTCTTAAGAAATATTTGTAGTAAAAAAAATTTTGCTCAAAAAAATGTGTCTGTTCACAAAAAGAAAAGTAATTTAAATGGAAAGGAGAGACACATCACAAATGTTACTGGTAGAGGAAGAGATAACTCTGTGCATGATAGTAGAAGGAAACAACAGTTTAGGGACATTCGACAACGAATGTTCCGTAATAGGATATTAGTTAATTTATTGAAAAATATTAAAAAGAAAGGCCAACAGAAAGCGGCATTTTATAGGAAGAAGAAAAATGTAGAGAAAATTATTGATCATGCTTTTGAAATCAAGCGAAAGTTGTTTATTTTGGTAATCAATAGAATTAGGAAACTAAGCAAGGTAATTTCTGATTTCAAAACAAAAAGTAGATGGAAGAGAGTAGTAAATCGTACTAACTTTTGTGAAGTTTTTTCTGGAGAATGGATGCATAGTTCAAGTTCTGAGGCATTTTTTAATGAGGAGACTTATTTTCAGGATAATGATTTGGTGCATGCAGTTGACATCAGTGGTCGAGCTTATGAAGTGAAGGATGGTTGTCCAGTTGAAAAAGAACAACTTGTGACAACAGAGACAGAAGAGGCGCTAAGTGATGAGGTTTTAGGAAGACGTCCTAAGGGTCCTGTGTACATTTGGAAGTGTAGTTCTATTTGCAGTGTGCGACAGGTTTCCATCAATTTGCTTTGTGATTTTATACGGACATTTAATAAGAAAAGTTTGAAGCAGAAAATGAAGTTGTTGCAAGATTTAGATCCTTGCAGAGTGAGACAAATGACAGGTTTGCGTGGTCATTCACTGGCTTGTCTTTCCAGGAGAGTATGCCAGAGTGTTTTTCATCATTTCAGGATGCTAGCAGTGCATCATAATAAAGTGAGAAAATTAGTGAGAATGTTGTATTATGCTAAGAGTCCAGCAATTATGCTTAAACAGTTATGTGCTGCTCTTTTGCATGGTTCTGAAATAGATGTGAAGAATCTTTGTGAAGAAATTGAGTTTTGTTACTTTGGTAGTAAAGATGAGAATGTTCAAATTGACCCTGAAGTAGAGGGTAATGTGGAAGATAATGTACAGGTTTCCAGTACAGATAATTTTCAGAAGGAAATTGCCACGTTTCAGATGAAATCAAGTGAGAGGCCTAATTTCACTTGTGTATGTTGTCGACGCACTTATTATAAGAATCAGACTAAGGTAGTGGATTTATATGCAAAAAGTGAAAGGGAAAATAATAGTGAATGGAAGGATTTAGCCACATACTTGATGGTAGAAAATTATTTTGATTTGGGATCGGATCAACGTGTGTGTACTTATTGTTGTAATAAATTAAACCAAAACCAGATGCCTGCTAGGGCAGTTCATAATAATCTGGAATTGGTTGAGATTCCTTCTGAATTGAAGGATTTAAATACTTATGAATCTATTTTGATTCAAAGTATCCATCCCTTTCAGGCTATTGTAAGAATGGAGCCAAAGACAGGGAAGTTGCCTCCAGCAGATTTACAGAGAGGATTAAAGGGAAGAGTTGTTTATTTGCCTCTAGATTTGAACAAAAACAATAACACAATTGGAATAGAAAAAGTGGAAGAGGAACCTCTGGTTATCTTGGTTAATGGGGTTCCGACAAAGAATAAGAAAATATGGCAAGATTTAGTGGATGTTAGGAAAGTCAAAAAGGCAACAGTGTATTTGAAGAAAAATAATAAGTACTATAAGAATGTATATGTTGCAGAAGAGGAAGTAAGTGATGAAGAGGATAGCGATTTGTGTGCTGGCCAAATTGAGAAAGTAGAGGCCTCTAAAAGTGAAGAAATATATGAACATTATAGTGTTCATCCTTTGCATTCCAAGGAAGTCATGGGGAATGCTATTGAGTTGTTTCAAATGAAACAAGCCAAAGGGAGTCCCATTAGTGTTTGGGAGGAAAGTTTGGAAGCTCGGTGTTTCCCACAGCTATTTCCCACAGGTCAAGGAGGAAGATATGATGAGCGACCTCGTGAAATTCCTGCGTCTGAATACCGGACTTTACGATTGTATGCAGAAGATCCTAGGTTTCGGCAATGCATTCCCTATTTGTTTCATCTCCTGTTTGAAAGCGATCTGTCTGGACTTTCATATGCAGTGAACCACATCTTAAAAAGTGGTATACAGATGCGAAACATCTCGGCAAGTGACTTTATGCATAAAGTCAATGTCCAAGACAGTATTTTGGATTCTCACTTAATTAATCTCATGGCGTGTCAGCGTGGTACTAATGAGTACTGGTACCGTCGTCATGGTGATTTAAAATGTATGCTGAGGAACTTAGGAACTCCGACATGGTTCCTCACTCTGAGCTGTGCTGAGTATGGCTGGGATGACTTACTTGAATTTCTACGAGAGGCAAATGGAAATATTGAAAACATTGAATTCAAGACACCTGGAGAACTGTGTTCTTTGGATCCTGTGAATGTATGCAGGTACTTCAATCATAGATTTGAAGCTATGATGTCTTTCATCACAAATAAAAAGAATCCACCTCTTGGAGAGGTGTTGGATTTCTTCTGGAGAAAGGAGTATCAAGCAAGAGGTGCCCCTCATATACATATGTTGCTGTGGATCAAGGATGCACCTAAATTTGGAACAGATCCGGATGACTTAGTGATGAATTTCATCGAACAGTATTCTACGTGTGCTGTTCCAAACGCAACGGAGAAGAAAAGTCTAAGAGAACAAGTTCTACGTTTCCAAAGCCATCGTTGTGGAAAGTACTGTCGTCGTAAATTCAGAAACAAGGACAAGTTCTACACCAAATGTCGTTTCAACTTTCCACGACCGGTGATTTCTAAAGGAAGAGTGAACAGTTTGATGTCTTCGCTGCGACATAATGTGACGAGGAAATCACCCAAGAATACATACAATTTGAAAAGGAACGAAGAGTCCAAGTACATCAATGACTACAACCCAGTGATTTTGTCCATGTGGAATGCCAACATGGATATACAGTTTGTGGCTGACAACTGTATGGCTGTGGCTCGGTATGTGACATCTTACATCACCAAAAAAGAAAAGACCGAACTGAAGGATATGTGGGAGGACATTTCCCATGAAAAGAGCCTCGGCAAGAAGTTGTACAGTTTCAGTCTGAAGATGTTGTCGCATCGAGAAATCGGAGCTTACGAATGTTCTGATCGATTGTCTTCAGCAAGTCTCTATGCCAAATCCAGGAGTCTCGTTTGGGCGAGTCTTGGTCTTGCTGCAACGCGAAATCGAGTTCTAAAACCTGTTCGGGAAATTGAGTATTTGGCAGAAAAGGAACCAAACAGTACCGACATTTTGAAGACCAACATGTTGGATACATATTATCCAAATCGAAGCAGTCACCTTGAGAATGTTTGTCTATATGAGGTTCTCCAAAATTATATATTCAAGAGGAACATCAAAGAAGATATTGAGAAAGGAGTGTATGCTGTAATTGGAAGTGAGGGATGCCTGGTCAAGCAAAGAAAATGCCAATTAGTAAACCATCGAAAATTAAGTGGCGAATCTCCAGAAAAAAAGGAGTTTTTCTATTTAGCACTTTTGCAACTTTTCAAGCCTTGGCGTGCAGAAGAGGAACTGCTTGGAGATTTCCTCTGTTACGAAGACTCTTTCAATGCAGCCAAGGAGTCCATAGAATGTCCTGCTTTTTCTAAATATCAAGAAATGCTAACTTTGGAAATTGAGCAGGAAGCAACGATTGCAGCCGAGATTGCCAGAGACAGTTCTCAGGACCGTCAGAGTTCTGTTTCATTGAGTCAAGATCCACTTGGAGGACCTATTATCGAAAATGAAGCTGCCACTGCTATGAATGAAGTAGAAAGAGCCATGGCACATGCTCAGGAGGATTCAGTTAACTTACAAGACTTGGAAAAACAACTCAACGTTGAGCAGAGGAAAATATATGATGAAGTTACCAAGGAAATTGAGCACGGATTAAGTCATGAGAAGAAAGTGTGCTCGTGTACGTCGTTGAAGCCTGTCCGACTGT
This sequence comes from Lissotriton vulgaris, assembly GCF_964263255.1. Lineage (NCBI taxonomy): Eukaryota > Metazoa > Chordata > Amphibia > Caudata > Salamandridae > Lissotriton > Lissotriton vulgaris. Next base: position 273,830,794 of record NC_141688.1, read on the forward strand.
ACGTGAGTGGAGAAGCGGGAACTGGAAAAAGTTTCCTCATTAAAGCAATCTCTTGTTATTTGCAGGAAAGGACTGAGTCATCGCTGTCTTGTGTTGTCACCGCTCCTACTGGACTGGCAGCACATAATATTAAAGGTATTACTTTGCATCGTCTATTGATGCTGCCGGTGGAGCATGACAACAAATTACAATACAACAAGTTATCTGGAGATGCTTGCTGTGAAGTTTCAAGAGTCTTGAGGAAAATGAAACTACTTATCATTGACGAAGTAAGCATGGTTTCCAATGTCATGCTTGCCTTTGTGCATTTGAGAATGCAAGAAGTACTTAAAACTGAATATGATGTCTTATTTGGTGGGAAACACATTATTGTTTTCGGAGATCTTCTACAGCTGACACCAGTAAAAGGTCAACCTGTGTTCAAAATACTCACGCATGAAGATACCAGGAAGTGCCTAGGGAGCATTGGCAACGTCAATATATGGTTAAACTTCAATTATGCAGAACTGCATCAAAATATGCGTCAGGCAAAGGATGAAGATTACAAGAATATTCTACAAGATATTAGAATTGGAAAAGTGACCGAGCATGGGAAAGAAGCTTTAAATGCACGGTTACTGTCAAATTTGTATCCCAAACAAGAGATTGTGCCTGAGAATATTTTTCAGAAAATTACTGAGAAGAAATCCGGGATATGTCTCATGCCAACTCTTGCAGAATGTGCCATCTTCAACAACAAAATGTTGAATTTAGAAAAGCAAGACATTGTGAAACTGGAAGCTATCAACAAATTAGAGCATATGGGATCAACAATTATTTTGTCAGATAATTTGAAATCAAAATTGGATTCATTAGAGAAGACTATATCTAAGACAGCGGGTTTTGAAAAGACTCTGAATGTGTGTTTAAATTGCCGAATCATTTTGAGACGGAATTTACATGTAGAAAGAGGTCTGCTAAATGGATCAATGGGTAATGTTGTTGATTTTGAGAAATACAGAAATAGAGATGGAATAGAATTTTTAAGAATTAAATTTGATGGCATTGAGGAAGTACAGATAATTGCTCGTTGTTCTGCTAGGTTTTTGCTTGTTAAAGACTTATATGTTCGCCGTAAACAGTTTCCTGTTTGCTTGGCATATGCGGTGACAATCCATAAATCGCAAGGTTTAAGTGTAGACTGTGCATTGGTGAATATTGGCAGTTCAGTGTTCAAGGAGGGTATGGCATATGTGGCATTGTCACGAGTTAGAACTTTATCGGGATTGTACTTGATTGACTGTGATGTCACAAACATTTGTGCGGATCTAGATTGTGTTAAGGAATACAATAGGTTAAGAAGAGAGTATGCGCCACATTTGCCTCAATATCCTTTGTTTGAGAAACGTGTGGTAGGCCGGAAACGTAGAAATAGCAGTAATAGTAGGGAGGTTGTTGCAAAAAGACTAAAAGTCAATGAACCGAAAGTTGTTAGCAGAAAGAAAGTGGATACTGTTGAAGAGATTGTTGGTTTTCAATTTGAAAACAGTTCTGGTGTCAACTGCTATGCAAATGTCGTTGTTAATGTTCTCTTTTCACTAGAGAGTTTAAAAGAACAGATTGTGTTCAATTCAGAACAAAGTTTATGCTGCTTGTTGAATTCTGTGTTAGAGAAATGTAGCACTGATCGTACAAAAGTAGAAAGTGTGTCTGAAGTTCGTTATCTGTTAGATGAATGTTCAGGTCAAACAGACTTCTCTGAAAATAATCAGCAAGATTGTCAGGAGTTTTTAATGTATATGCTTGATATATTGCAAGATGAGGGTGTAGATGTAGATCACCTGTTTGGGCTTTCTTATCAATGGCAGCATGACTGCGAGAACTGTATGGTATCAAGTACTACTAGTGTAGACTCAGAAAGATTTATATATTTAACTTTGCCAGACAGTAAATCAGTGTCCTTTAATAAGCTAGTAAATGCAGCGGATCACAACATGGAGTGTAGCCAATGTAAATGTGATATGATGTCAACATTATTTATACGTAGATATGGCCAGTATGTCATTTTAATGATGCAACGATGTAGGCCTGATGGATCAAAATTGTCAACTTTAATAAAACATTTTGTGGCTTCTCAGCTGTCAATATCAGGGAGGACTTTTGTTACTGTAGCAATTATCTATCACGATGGTCCATCAACAACATCAGGACATTATACAGCTTACTTAAAGTCTGGAAACGGCTGGTCATTCTGTAATGATTCTGTTGTAACTTTCAAAAAAAAATTGCCGTTTGACCTTAAAAATTCTTACCTGGTGTTTTTAAAACCAAAATTTTAAGTAGAGGGAATGTAAGTCTGCAATGCTGTCTCGATTAAAAATCCAACTATATAAACCTGATGGAAGTAAGTCTGCTTCATAGTAAGCAGTATCAGTGTCATAGGAAAAGGAGAACATGAGTGACAAAGAAGAGTAAGATATTAGTAGTCCAGGATTGTGAAAATAATCTCAAATATTTTATTTTTGAAAGTTGCGAAAATAGAAAATGTCGGGATTTGATTGGAAGAATTACAAGACTTGCGAATCGCGGCAACATGATTTGGCCTAGTGGAAACATGTGATATAATGAGAGAAGTTTTTTTTCTATGTAACATATTTCACGTATCGATGGAGGTTTTCTTTCAGAAAGTGGCGGGCTGAAAATATTTGTAGCACAACAGAGTGGATGCTGTTTATAGGAGATCGTTTGACGTCATTGAAAGTAAGTTAATTTTAAGAAGTTTTGAAATCAGATTTCTTAGGTTGTATGGGTTTTTTAAACACAGTCATTTTGATTGTGTTTTTTTTTCCCTGCTGTTACATGATGAATACCTTCAAGTCACTGATTTAAGTGAAATTTGATACATTCTGAGAACAGCAAAAATAAACCATTTAACATGTATAATTAATGTTATGCTTTTTGTCCTTATGATATACATTTAGAAATGTGTGGTACATATGGGTAAGCTGAGTTCTGTAAATATCAATTTTAATGCTTAGAGTGCTGTACTTCTGGGTAGTGTTTTTTTTTTTATAAAAAAAAGAGGCCTCACCTCAAAGAAAGCTCTTGAAAGCACACATCTTATTTGCATTCTAAAACAATCATTTACAATGTTAGACACAATTTTATTATGGCTTTACATCTTTTTTGCGCTGCTATTGCATCACTATTGTGAGACATTAGCAGTGCAAGAAAAACATCATGTTCCAAAATAGGCCTCAGTTCAGCAACATCAAGATACAGTTTCTTTCGAATATATATCTTTAGGATTGTGTAGGGGACGTAGAGAAGCAGAGACTTCTGTAAATGTCAAAGTTGTTGAAAAACTGTTTGTTTTTGAACCTTTTCCCTTGTCTTTTCTAATTTTTAAATACATGTTTTAATATTTTTTGAAATGTTTGTTCTTTGTTTTACAGATTGAAAGTAAGAAAAAATATTTAAAAAAGGTAACAAGAATTATAAGGTAAATGTTTTCCACTCTTTTTACCCGCAATGCACTGCTGATGATGTCATTGACACTATCTCTCATTTACTCTCTCTAGCTGTCTTTCTTTTTACATTATTCTCTGATTACTTCCCTTATACTAACTCTTCTTTTTTTTAAAAAAATATTTTTTTAGTTCGCTTAAAGTTCGCGAACCGGTCAGCGAACTTGAAGCGAACCAAAAGAAATAGAGCTTGCCAGAGTGATAAACATTCTAGCAATTTTGTTTGAAAGGGGAGGTAGTTCTGAAAAGAACTGTTTTTTTTTGTTTTTGTTGTTTTATATTTTTTTTTATTTTTTGAACATTTTTTGATTTTTTTGTATTTTTAGAACTGTTTTATGTTTTTTTTGTTTTTTTTATGGAGGGGAGACAACAAAAAACAGGCTTTCAAAACGGCTCAACTGGAGCAAAAAAAAGAAAATTACTTTTTGGGTGCATTAGGGCATTTATGATTTTCATATGCAATGTTCATGAGGTTGACACTCATGTTGCCATATGACAGCATATCACCACAGTAAACACAAGATAACTTTATGTGCTGGAAGTTAGGTTGGATGTTTGGCACAGTCTCTTGTGCCTCTCTTCCCGTCAAAGACAATGTGGATGTAGATCTTGCCACAGGAGTTGCCGTCGGATTGTCTACAAGATCCCTTAACTCAGCCCGGCTGTAGTTCAAGGGATGCCACCTGCTCATGTGACGATGCATTGTATAGTTCCCCATACTGTACTTCTTTTCTGTGCCTCTCGACAATCTGTAGTCACAGATGAGGCAGGTGGCATATTTTGCATTCACTTTCTTTGTTCCAGGAGGGATGGTGAAAAACTGCCAGATGAAACTGGATTTTCGTTTAGAAACCCGGGGCAACTCATCAACAAATTGTTGTTCCTCTCTCTCCTCTTCTTCTTCTTCCTCATCTTCCTCCTCTCTGTTAGTCATAATTTGACTAGGTGGTCCTCTCTTCTTATGAGGAGGTGGAGGTGGTGGTGGGGGTGCACCAGCTGCAGCAAGAATGGAAGCCATTGTGGATCTTCAGATAAATGGTCTTTCTCTCACCAAGATGAAAGTCAGAGTGAGGAAATAAGGAGGGGTTTACATGATTTGGGGAAAACAAAAGTTCTGAGCCAATGAAAAGTGTTATTTTTAGGTCACATGACCTAGTCATACATCATTTGGAAACCAAAAGTGAAATGAACCAATGAGAAGTTTGATAAACAAGTCACATGACCTGTTCCGCTTACGTTACGCGGCGCGCGCCGCGTCCCAGATCGCTTCCGGTTCGCGGTCCGGAGCACTTCCGGGAGCGCTAACGCGACGCGTCATTAGACGCATTACGCGATAACGTGATATGTCGCGCTTCCGCGACGCGTCACTGTTCCGCTAACGTAACGTTGACCGGTTCGCGGACTAGATCGCGGCATCAAGATGAGCTAACGGAAAGCTTCCCGGTTCGCGAACTAGAAGCGAAGAAAAAAATATTTAAAAAAAATTATCAATAAATATCTATATATATTTTGGGATTTAAAGAATAATACATTTTACAGCTACAGATGTTAGCTTTTAAAAAACCAATGAAATTCACTGAAAAAACCATAGGTTATAGACCATATATAGTTAGAAATTTGCATTTAAAAAACCATTGAAATTCAATGAAAAAACCATAGGTTATAGACCATATATAGTTAGGAATTCGCATTTACAAAACCTTATTTTACTCGCACAAAACCATTGAAATTCCATATATAGTTAGTTGCACTAACTATATATCGCGCACCCGCAATCCACTGCTGATGATGTCACATATTACATCATTCATGACATGGTCAGTGACATCACTGATGACATCACTGATGACATCTCAAATGACATGACTGATGACATCACTGATGACAACATCCAGTGACTGTATGTTTCTGTAAAGTTAAAATATCTCTTACATATTGAAGAATGAGTGGATGTATAAGTGTCTGGATGAAGGATTTAGTAGGTGCATGACTGACTGTATGAGTGAGTGATTAAATGTGTCTCACTGAGTGCATGGGTTAGTGACTAAACTGTCTTAATTTGTGCATCATTATGTCTGTTGTTCTGTAAACTGTTGCATGTGTTGATAAGTAGCTATATGAGTAACTATATGGGTTATTGATTGGTTGCCCAAGTATTTGTATGGGAGACTGAGTGTGTTTGTGGGTGGCTGGGAGGTGTATGACTCTGTGCATAGATGTGTAAGCAGTTGATTCACTAGATGTATGGTTTCAAAAGTGCATGTGGAAACAGCTGTATGGGCGGTTGACTGTGTGCATGAGTGTATTGGTGAGTGAATGGATATCTCAGTGCTACATGTCAAAGTAAGTACATATGTAAAGCACAGTACATGTGAGAGTTGACATATATAAATAACTGTGCATAAGAGCCAGTGAATGTGTGAGTGGCTGTATGGATCATTGTGAACTTGTATCAGGGATTGTATAAGAGAGTAAATATGTGTTAGTATATGTTTGAATAAGTAAAGTTTGTCTAACTGTATAGTTGAGGAAATGGAGGTGTGATTGATTCTTTGCATGACTGACTAGGTGTGTGAGTAACTCCATGGGTGAGTGACAGTCTGTGAGTGTCTGTTTACACTGATTGTATCTAAGGTTATATTAGAGTCTGAAGAGGTTCATCGTATTATCACATGAATGATATCATCAGTGATATGATCAGTAATGTCAAATGAGATGTCATCAGTGATGTCATCAGTCATGTCATTTGAGATGTCATCAGTGATGTCATCAGTGATGTCACTGACCATGTCATGAATGATGTAATATGTGACATCATCAGCAGTGGATTGCGGGTGCGCGATATATAGTTAGTGCAACTAACTATATATGGAATTTCAATGGTTTTGTGCGAGTAAAATAAGGTTTTGTAAATGCGAATTCCTAACTATATATGGTCTATAACCTATGGTTTTTTCATTGAATATATATATACATATATCAAAAAGTTCATCCAAAACCTGAGAAAGAAGGAATGTCCGGGCCAGCTTTTGCAATTCAGTGAGCTTTTAATAATAGCTCCACTCGACGCGTTTCGAGGAGAATTCCTCTTGATCACGAGGTTTGTGATCAAGAGGAATTCTCCTCGAAACGCGTCGAGTGGAGCTATCATTAAAAGCTCACTGAATTGCAAAAGCTTGCCCGGACATTCCTTCTTTATCAGGTTTTGGATGAACTTTTTGATTTACTCGGGACTCGCTATCCCGTCCGGGCCCTCCGCTGCAAGGGGCAGGGGTTCAGAGCAAAACTGCAGCTTTATATATATATATATATATATATATATATATATATATATATATATATATATATATGTTTTCTAAACAAAGGTGCAAAGTTCTTGATGGCACCCTGCAGCGCTTACAGCAAAAACACTACCTCTAGACTTCATGGACACTGCATATCAATTCCAAGTGGCAGGTAGGAGATAAGTTTATGTGGGTATCACAGACAAAACTATTTGGTCGTCACTTTCATCCTCAACCTGCGCTTGTAGCCCCCAAAAACTCTTTCCCTTGCTAATAATTATTACACCATCTCATTTATTCTATAGATTCATTTCTGCCACACCTGAATGACTCCTAATTTTCTTAAGATGTGAATTAATTTGCTGACACTGACTAATGGTTTGGTATATTCCTTACTTTTGCTCTGTCTTACTGTTAATTCCCCAATTCCGTCACAGTGTAATACCAGTGACAAAGAAATGTGTTGCTCCGGGCCCTAAAGAAGTTTCTCTTTCTTCTTTCACTACATTCTACGTAGTGGTTCATGCACTTTAAATTGGACTAGTCCAATACTCTTTATTTTGGGCTTCTGGAAGGCTTCATCAGAAAGTTGCAAGTGTTCCAGAACACCGCAGATCGCCTAATTCTGCTGACTTCCTTGGTGGGCTGCACTTTCTGGTTATCATAGATCTCTCAACTGGCTCCAAATTAAGAAGAGGATTCTTTTTAAGTCTTTGGTTCTGGTTCATCCGGCCTTTTTTCCTCTGACAAACAATACCTCTCTGCAAGATTTCAGTGGTATCCCCCTGTCAGAACATGGCCACCCTGGCAGTAGGGCCAAGGACTAGGCAGTGAAGAAAGAGGGCCGCTCTCTCTCTTTTTTGGCAGTTAAGGCTTGAAAGCAGCTACCTTTGGAAATTCGACTCCTTGGGTCCAAATTGTCATTCTGGAAATAGCGTAAGACATGCCTTCTTTCTGGCTAAATATTTGGCAGAGTATTGTTTGAACTTCATATTCTGTAGCAGTGACACACTTTGGAGCAGTGTTCTACAAAAACTTTCATTAATTCATTCATACCAATAAATGCTAAAAACAAATCACATAGCATAACATAAATGTCGGTGTCTGAAAGTTGGACTACAAATTCCAGCTACGATTTGACACCAAGCAAAGGATCCAGATGTACTCGGTGAGGCTTGGGAGTTCCCCCTTATAAGTTTTGATAACATGGTGCCAAACAGGGCAATTTACACCACTAGTTTCACAAAAATCTCATAAACAGCTTTTGGTTTTGAAAGGGCATTCATGAAATATCGCATTACTTTCATGGTCTGCCAAACAAGCCTGACCATATTACTTCCCAGTCCCAAAGCACTTTGTGAAATAATGGTGGCAATGACAGAATGTAAAAACAGTTTGACAATCTGATATTTGTAATTCTTAAAAGAAAAATTCAAATTTATCACATTGGTAGTAAAACTTTCATATAAATGTAGGGATCTGCTGGTCTCAAGTTCAAATACCAGCAATGTCATCTTATTCTTCCATCCTTTTGAGGTTGGTAAACAGAGCACCATTACATTCGGTAACTGGAACACCTGTTAAATTTGGTGCTAAGAAGCTGCAGTTTGTGGAGTGACACACTATATAAAAAAGCTAGTTATTTTTTAATTAAGTTTGATCTACCATCTTCTGGAATCTGACCTTTGGAGAACAGTGTAGTAAGCAGATATTGCCTCAATGTGATTCAGTACATTTTTATTGGATAACGTATACTTCAAACGAATTGCTTCTAGGTGAACAATCTTGTGGCAGATAGATCACAATATTTGTCGAGATATGACCCTATGTCTTCTTGCTCCCAGGTTACAATGTAGAAGTTTGATGTAATGTCCATCCTAAGATATGCTATCTTTGACCCTTGTATGCTGAACATTTTGGAAAGACATAATGGGCTACAATAAGTGAATTTTACTTTTTTATGTGTTTTCTCTTGATATTAAAGATGTGTAGTTCACAACAGTTGTAAAATTATGATGTTTGAACATTGCTCAACAAACCTATATGTACTTGAAACTAAAAGTTACTTTAATGTAGTAGGTAAAACATACACATGTGAAAGTGCATCAAATTTGTCAATTCATTTGTTTTTGGTAGGTATGATTTCTACAAGGGCAGATCTTTGCAATCAATCATGATATCATGGAAGAATATCCCTCAGACTAGCCCTTTAAATCCTTCAAAGGGTTTCCCAGCTTTTATGGTCTAAATCCGTGTTCGCTATGCAGGTGTGTGTTTGTGTGTGTGTGCACATGGGTGCCCCATAATCAAGATATCCCAAAAAGCGTTCTCACATTTCACTGGATTGGAGACAGTGTTGAACCTCAATTTCAAGAGGCACTGTGTCACTGCCATTATGCACCTCCAAAAACGTCAAAAAATCAGGAAAAATATTGCACTAAATAATTTCAAAATTAGGATGAATTTGGTGTAGAGTTGGTGTAGACCAAATGGGTCCAATCAATAACTAAGTTCTAGATCAATCAAAAGTTAAAATGGTTGCATAACAAAATTCAAAAGTAAGCAGTATAGAGTCAATGCCATGAAGGCTCTCAATGCAGAGTTATGCAGAGAATGTACAAATTAGAAACCATTCTAGTTCCCAATTGAGCAGAAAGAACAATAGAAAAACTGACAGCATCCCTAGCAGCTGCCACGGGTTCAGGAAAGTCTTCTGTGTCACTCAAAAAATCAAGGGTTTTAAACATTATTCTTGCATATTAAAATCTAAATATCTGCCGATTTGCAGTATGAGAGAACGCATCTTTTCTCCAGCAAATCAGAGCACATTGAACATTGAACAGTATATTGCCTTAACACTTAAGTACTAACCCACTTCATGAGTAATTATACAGCACCCTTTTTGCTAATGTCACCTGGAGATGCTGGAACGGAAAAAGTTACATTAACCATTAAACAATTTGTTATATGAATTAAAAAGTATTAACAAATAAGCAGTAGAAAATAAAACACATTACAAGTTGCAGCTGGATTGGGGAAGGCTCAGCAGGAGTTGAACAAAACTGTCAACCATGACAATAAAAAATAACCCCATTCATTACAGCTTGCCTGTGTGCTGCAGAACCTGTGAGGAGAGTGGAGGCCCAAAATGAGCCATAGATGACTTTAAAAATATGCAAGATTTTTCACAGAAATGTTGCCTATTTAGCATACCTTGAAACAAAGCACTTCTACACCTCATAGTGTTGTGTAAACCAAGACTCTGGCTCTACAAGGCTTGCCTTCACACCCAAGGATGTCACAGTAAAGTTAGTTCAAATCACCAGCAATACAATGTAAAGAAGAGAGCCGTTGTAGCCCCACACATCCTCACTCAATACATAGTTGAAGTACGGTTCATGTTTTTAGGTTACTAACAGTCCCTAAACAGGGATCCAGGGATGCAGCGGCAATTTGAAAGCCCATATTTGTTCTGTACAATATCACACACACACATGGCAAAAGAATAAGACACTATATGCTTGAAAGTGTTTATATCAGCAGTCTCGTCCTGTTGCTTAGCATAATTAAAATAACCAAATAAAGTATATTTAAAACAGCACAAATACATGAAGCATACTATGACAATGAAATGAACATTTCAACCATAGTTAAAATGTAATACACAACTCTAAAACCCACTTTTATTTTTTAATGGACTTGTTGGTATGGCAGTTATTTTGTTTTTGATGATTTTTTTTAGATTTTTGCTTTATTGTATGTATACAGCATAGAGTTGAAGAGTTGTAACTCAGTTACTTTTTGTTAAATTGTTGAACTGTCTGCTAAGCAGAGGTGTACTGTGAGGTGCTATCAGTTACATCTAGATAGGGACATAACATTTCTATTGTGTGGGTACATTTATTAAGCTCAGTGATAGTTCATTTCTCGGTGCATTGGAGTAAACACACTGAGTACAGCAACTCCCACAGGTTAAGAGTTTGCTGGTGTGTGGACGTAGTCTCCTTGGTACTATAGAGGCTTCTGATTAGGCGTTGCGGAATGGAACGTTAATTGTGATGTAAGGCATTCAGAAGAGCTTGGCAGTTGTTAGGTGTTTATATCATTTGGTGCCACTTAAGACCGCCCATCCGATATTGATAAATGAATGGATAGAAGCAACAACAACTGTTTAATGCATTGGATGGGGACATTAATCGATTATGCAAATTTTGGTAGAACATCTATACTTGAATAAATTGAGGCAATGGATCACGAGATATCAAAGGCAGAAAATCTGACCTACATTCAAAAGAATACAAATTATTAATTCGGATATTAGAGAATTATAAGCAGGATATGAAAAATGAAAAAAAAAGGGAAAACTGTGCAATAAAAACAATTGTACGCTGGGACAAGTCTTCCTATTTGCAAAACGATGTGACTCTATGAGAAAGATTTCAGAAAAATTCAATTCAGCAAAGATTGGAAACAGTTACAACTTCTGAAACTACCAATGGATGTGAAACCTTTCTGATGTTGCCTCCTTTTCCCCTGGTAGTTCTCATGAAATCAACGAACCCACTGACAAAGATGTTACAGTTTTAGACGAGTACAGACTCCTGAAGAGGATACAAATGACACATACCAGTGGAAGGGGCAAGCGAAGATATATTGGATGAAAATCTAGATGAAGAGACATAAGTAGGGGCAATAAAAAGGAAGACGCGCCAAGTTAGACCTGACATCCTTGCCGTGGTTTCCCTTAAGGTTTTGCCTTCTGACCTCTTGTTTTGCTGACTTCATTTTTGCTGGCTTTAGGATTCTGGGCACTTTACCACTGTTAACCAGTGGTAAAGTGCATGTTCCCGGTACTCTAAACATATTAACATTGGCTTATCCACAATTGACATATTTAATTTACCTATAAGTCCTTAGTAAAGTGTGCTATGTGTGCCCAGGGCCTGTAAATTTAATGCTGCTAGTGGGCCTGCAGCATTGATTGTGCCACCCACTCCGTAGCCCATTAAACATGGCTCAGGGCTGCTGTTGCAGAATCTGTGTGTGCAGTTTAAACAGCCATTTCAACCTAGCTAGTAAACTTACTTGAATCAGCAAAACTGGAGCTTAGTATTCTTACTCCACCAGGCGCACTGCTTGATTGATGGCTCTTAACAAAAATACCATAAGCTTATCCTTTTTTAACGATTTTGTATTCTTATTGGTTCTCTCGAAAATTCTTTATTCTTTTCATTTCACTGTCCCCATGTATGTTTGTTATAAGCCATCAATCAAGCAGTGCGCCTGGTGGAGTAAGAATACTAAGCTCCAGTTTTGATGAATCAACAAAAGCGAGCCACAAGGGAAGAGCTCGGAACCCTGGCTGCACTCAAAAGCACAAATTAATTTAAAGCAAAGAAAAACATGTGAAGTAAGGTGTGCACCCTTTAGCCTCTACTGCTGATGACATTAATACGAAACTGCGCGATGACAGTTTGTACCCAGCATCATTTATTTTAATTCTACCATCAGCAATGAAATTACATGTGAGATGTCCTTATCTTAAACAGACTGCCACGGCCTTTTATTTTGGACTCTACGAAGAACGTTAATTATAAGAACATTGAAATTGCTGAAATTGTAATAACGTTTTGTATGCTAACGTTATGTTAGAAAAAATCGCAAGTCGGGGTATTGAGAACATCTGGTGGAAAGTTGGAACACATTAATTCTGTGGTTTATGTTGTTTTTTGGTAAGATAGTATGTCTAGGTAGAGTTAATGGGTTGATGGTTTGAAATTAGGTTGGGGTAGGTTTGTGAAGTGACAACAGCGGTGGATTATGAGCTTTGTAGTTTTGAGGATCGATTGGTGGAAGTGATTGGTAAGTATGATTGGTTTAGTAGGAATGTGGGCCCACGTTGTATGATTCATAAGGGTAGGGTGACAAGGTCTCCGTGAATGGAAGATGTTTTATACGGAAGGAGCGGAAAGTGTTTGGAGTTCATTGTACCGAAATTAAGAATGCAGGTGCTGGCGAAAATTTAGTGGTTGTATGTTGTTTTTCGCGAGTACTGTTGGACGTGAGGAGGACTGGAGCACTATTGCACTGGGTACAATGGATATGATGAGCAAGAATGAAGCACTGGGGGGAATATTAGCAAGGGCACTATCGCCGCTTTAGCAGGACTTTTTCCCGCTAAAGCAGCGATAATTTTATCGCCCTATTGACAAACTGTCGCTAACAGCAGTTAGCGACAACTTTTAGGCGATAGCGACCGTTTTGGGGCCAACTTTGCATGTCAGCGATATTTATCGCTAATGACATGCAAAGTGGGCATACCCAACCTGTTCACAACTAAAAGCAGTCGCTAACATCGCTATCGCCTATTAGCAAGACAGGCTATAGGATTAAAAAAGTCACGCTAAGCGCGATTATGGCCAGAATCTAACGCCTGCTCAGACCATGACTTAAGTTAACCTGTATCTCCAATGGAAAGTGTTAAGTCCCCATTAGCGTTAATGCCTGATTATCGCTGGATTTCCAGCGATATTCACGCATTGAGCCGCTATAGCCGGATATTTTATCGCATTAGAGATAAACGTTGCTAATGGCATGTTATCTGTGCGATAATATTCGGCTATAGACAGCGATAAAAATAAATGCGCTAAGCGCATTTAGCGATAAAAATCGCTATTTGTGGCTAATATGCCCCTGGGTGCATAAATAGAAGTGAGGTACACTTTAGGGGAATGTTTGTTGGGTGTATTGTTTATTCGCTTGAACACATGTTTCAGAGGGATAACGCTCTTCATTTGAAAGATTGCATATGTTTCACAAAATCTAATAAGCAAAATAATGAGCATAATACTAACTCTGATGCAGAGCGGTCTGAATTGTAAATCTAATGGCAACTTTTCAATTTAATTTTGTAGTGAACCCCTGATGAAGGACTCAGGAAGCCCGAAATGCATTTGGTAAACATGAGTAACTGTTATGGATAAATTATGTATTCCGTCGTGCCACAGAAGAAAAGACCTGGATAGGCATATCTGTTGCATTAGAAGCATTGGAAATCATACACATCTCACATGGGAATGGTAAAATTAGTAGATTAAAATATTTTAGAGTTAACCAATAGGAATAAAAATTTGTTAAAAATGGAAAAGCTTATGGTATTTTTGTTATTAGCCATCAATCAAGCAGTGTGCCTGGTGGAGTAAGAATACTATGCTCCCGTTTTGATGATTCAACTAAAGCGTGCCACAAGGGTAGAATACAGAACCCGGGCTGCACGCAAAAGCTCAAATTAGTTTAAAGCAAAGAAAAACATGTGAAGTAAGGTGTATATCCTTTCGCCTCTACTGCTGATAAGTTAACTTACTTGCCAGGCCAAAACTTCCTTTTTATTACATGAAATCCACCCCTAACGGAGGCCCTAGGTAGCCCCACTATCGGGGTGCACTGTATTTCAAACATAGGCGATGTACATTTAAGTTTTACATGTCCTGGTAATGGAATGCTCTTAAATTCATTTGTCACTACTGCAAGGCCGATCTTTCCCATGTGTCAACATTGGTATTGCCTTAAACACCTTTTAAGATGTCATTTCTAATTGAGATCAGATATAAATTTGGATTTTGGTATATCTTGACTCACAATTTAAAATCACAATTAATGTTGAAGTTGTATTTTAAATTGTAAGTATGAAAATATCACTTTTAAAAAGTTCACAAAAAACAGGCACTTCACTCATGCAACCTCTTGTCGCACTGCAGACTTGAACCATTTCCTCCTGAGTAAACCATATTTGACGCAGTATACCAAAACATATTTTTTCAAATCTTTATCATCCAATCTTCTTATATTATCACCACGGAGACAGGATGGTTGTGCCTGAATATTTTTTCACCAGTTTCAAATGACTACTACTGCCCATCCAGGCTTTCAACAGTAGCACGTGAGGTCAACCATATTACAGAGTGGTCTCATTGAACTTTTACCCAATGCAGTTCGTGCCAGGCAGCTCTTCATCAGGGGTCACTGAAACAGATGGAAAACAGCTCAACTTAATGTTCAATACGGACTTGCAATCTAACATGAAAAACAGCTCAACTTAATGTTCAGTACGGACTTGCTATCTAACATGAAAAACAGCTCAACTTAATGTTCAGTACGGATATGCTATGTTACATGAATTACATCATCACCCACTGCCTCCTACCTCATTCACTCCTATTCTTGCCCTCTACACAGCCCTCAGGTGCTCAAAACATTAAGAGACCATTCCCACTACTTATTCTATCCCTCCAAACTGAAATACAGAAAATATATAAAATAATACAACAACTAATCAAAAGAAACTCATGTCAACCCCTTGTTTATTGCCTACCTCTCTAGCCATACGCTAAACCCCCCATCCCCTCCCTACGTATCAGATAAGTATCCTGGGCTGGGGCAGCTGTTGCGCCTAATAAATGTTATTAACATAACATAACATAACATAACCCTTCTACACATTACCTTTTCAGAGCCTCAATCGGCGGTCTTACACACCGTGTGCACTTCTCAATCTTTTTAAACTTCTAGCTCTCTCCCCGTTTCTTTTCAAACTATTATCAAAATAAGTGCCCTCCCTCATGTCTCCCGTATCTCAATTGTGATTAGCTAATTCAAAGTGACCCTGTGACCTATTCATCCTATAACAGTGCCTGTATATGAGATGAATGCTCTCTGTAGAGAAAACTCTAAATCCCACAATGCACTCCCCTCTCCCTCCAAAAACCAAATAAAACAATCACATTCCTCACCCCAAGCCCTACACTCGTGTTAATAACATGAGAATAAAACCGTGATATTATATACGAAAATCATGCCTATTCAAAATCACCAATTACATGCCCATGCTTTGAGTACAGAAATAATGTGTGCTTGATAATTCAACATGTAAAAAGAAACCAACTCGAACATTTCAAAGTTCAGCTGCCAATCTAAACAAATCTCAACGTTAACTTGAACGTTTGTTCCACTTTAAAAGTCCACTCCAATTGTTCAGTTTTTTCTGCCTCCATGGTGATAAATGCTCTCTCTAATAATCTTTAAATGTCCAACTTCAAGCTCAATGGGTGCAAACTCATATAGGGACGATATGTTGCGTAGCAAATAACAAGTCAGGTGTGAGAATGCACTCTTTCCCTTTTAGAAAGTTGGCATTTTCTTACTTTAACCATACTGTGCCTCTGTCTGTCTCTGAATACACATCTGGGTTGGGTGACAGCAGGCTTTGTTCATTACCTCTAGATAGTCATACAAAGTAAGGAGGGTTGGGACATTTGCATCCAGATGGCCCCTCACCAGGCTGGTGGGACTTCCTGTGGTGGATTGGGAGTGAAGAGCTGACCGTTGACATGATTAGGGCTGTGCCTTTCCCCAGACAAAGAAATGCCTACCCCCTGCAGTGTATCCGAAGCAGGGGCAGAAAAGTAAGGGACCCTGTGATCTTCAAAGGCCTCTTTGATGAATCACCCACTCAAGGGTATAAGTACTGGACCCCTGACACCACCAAATAAGAACTTTGCTGTAACTAAGCACATTCTGCCTAGAAGAAGAGTTGCTGTACTGTTGGAAGGTATAGGAAAGTAGGATCTGCTTTTATGGTTACCCCCACTTTTTGCATGGTGCTTAGCTGTTTTTGACTAGCCGGACTGGGATCCTGCTAATCAGGACCCCAGTCTCCTTGCTATTTCCCTTAAATTATTATGTCAAGTACTTAGGTACATCCCAGATTGGATACTGAGGCACCCTTGTCAGTCCCAAGTATATGGTACCAAGGCATAGATACCCCAGAGGTCCTCCCTGGTCGGAAGCATGTATTATGCCAGCCATGGGAGACCATTCAAACTGTAACTACAGGCTTGCCATTACAGCCTGTGTAAGCTGGTGCTAGCACCTCTTATTAAAGATATAGGTTTCCTATATCTAGGGTCACTGCAATTAAAACCTAAGTCACCCCTATAGTAGGCCTTTGCTATCCTGAAGTCAGGGTGGTTTCTTAAGTGTGAGGGTGCCCCTGCTTGAGCAGGACACCCCTACTGCCTATGTAGTCCATTCTCCCAGGTTGTAAGTGAAGCAGCCACACACCATTTAGAGGGGCACTCCGTAATTACACAATGACCAACTCAAAACTGGCTGCAACGAAACCTATCATGTTTGGTATCAAACATTTTGGAATCATACCCCCACTCTGTAATTGGTGTGGGAGGTATGATTCCAAGCAATGGAACTGGCCTCTGTTGGGCTCTCAGTGCTCCCGATGGAAGTCTTCTACACAAGGACAGCACAACATGGCTGCTGCCGACCAGAGACTTGATTCTGCCCTCCTGTAGCTGAGCCAAGCTGGAGCAGGGGAAGGCAGAATAATAGGTATTCTGTCACAGGGAGGTGTGGTCACCTCCCAGACAGGATTAAGTGTTTTGGGGCCGGGTGGGTGTGCTTGCCAGTGCCAGTCAGTTTATATGAGGGGCACATTTGGTGCCTCCTTGCATAGTCCAGTTCAAAACAGATTTGGGAGTCGTTGGCACCCGCTCTGGCGCGAAACTGGACAAACTACATGGGAGTATCCTCCCTACTGTCTAGTTCCTCCTCTGGGAGGGAACCCTAAATCGTCCCAACCCTTTCTTTAGGGTACTTAAGGGCTTACCTGGGTGTAGGTCCCTAGATTCATCATGGGACATGATTCAATTCAGACACCACTGCAACTTCTAGCATCTATGCACTCTGGACTTTACTGGATTTCGTTTGGGCTCGACTACGTCTTCCTTCCAGTCAGCTGCATCGTCTGTGCCTGTGCACCATACAGGAACCTTCCAAGGCATGTGGGCAACAAGGACACCTGTAAGAATCTCCCTTGGAGTGTAGGAGTCACTTCCCTACATCTGCAGGCACCGCAACAAAGCTGATCGGTCTGCTGATCATGAGTCTGCTGATCATGGACTCCGAAAGTCTCAGCTACACAGGTGGTGGTGCTCCACATCTCTCAAAGCCTGCCCTGCACTCTCACCTAGTTTGAGGCCAGTATCTCTCAAAGGAGTTGCAGGTACCAAACTCTCATCGACTTGCCGTTGCAAAGGCTTGTTGGCTCCCTTTCACCAAGATCTTCGAGCTCCAAGTAGCCCCAATTTCGAGCATCTCCAGGGATCAGAATATTTGTCCACACCACATCGTTTGCATCATGGCCTGCATCTTTTGGTGAGATGCGCGAGGTCCTGTTAGACTGTAGTGCCTCCGGCCTGTGGGTTCATTTGAGGGTCACCTTTATTTCTTTTGAGCTGCCCTTATTGCTCAGGGCCTGCCATTACTCCCCTGCTTGTAGTGAGTCTCCTGAACCTTGCTGGTCCCGACATTGCTCCTTTTACTTCCACGTTGTTTGCAGTTACCAAGGCTGTTGGTGCTTCCGACAGACACCGACCCCTCAACTCTCAACATCCGATGTGGAACAGCTCATGCACTGCTCATAGTCTTCCTCAGCGTCGCCTGGTCCTCACAGCTATCAAGGTCACCTTCAATACTCCTGCAACACCAGACATCAGTGGGCTTTCATCTCTGAGGTCTCTGTGTCACAGCTGAGTGACATATACTTTGTCTCCTCTGCTTGCAGGTATCTCTCAACTGGAATCCACCTTCGCATTCCACCGGAAACTTTCTCCTTCTCCACTAATGGCACTTTCCTGAAGGCCTCTATTGGGTTCAACGGCGGTTTCTGATACTACTTCACACTTATGCACCCGGCTACTCTGGTGTAGGTAACGTTGGTACTAGGGTATCCACAGATGGGGTGGCTCTCCAAACTTCTGTTTTCCTCAGGGTTTCTTCAAGGTCCACTGAGATGGGTCCTGTTTCTTAAAAATTGCAACCACGACTTACACGTTGATTTGTAAGGAGAACTCAGTTGTGTTCCCACACTGCACACGATCGTCGTGGGGTTCCTAGTCACTCACCTTGGGCGGTTCCTTAGGGGAGCAGCACCTATACGTCCTCTAGACATTGTCTTGACATGAGTTGTGGTTCTTATACCACTTTCTTACTATATAGTTTGGTCCCCCCCTCGTGTTAACTGTGTATTCTGTGCTATTTGTGGTATTTATATGCAAAGTATTGTATTGTAGGAGATATTTAAACGTGTTAGTGTGTATAATATTATAAATACATATTTTTATAAATACCTTGTGTGGCTCTTTTTAATTTTATCTATACCTAAATGATTGCATTCTGGTAATACAAGCTGCTTTACACTCCTTCTGGACTAAGCCTGAAGACTGCTCATCACAGCTACCACTTCGAGAGCTTTTTATGGTTGTCTAAGACCTCCTAAATCACCATAAGGGTTTTCTGGACAGGTGCAGGGTGTCCGCTTGCATAAGTGTACATCATATACCAGGCCAATCTCACATGGCGGGACTATCACTTTGCTTACTACATTGCTGTGGTGGCCTGTTGCCTCCTGATTTCTGTGCTACAGGAGGGACTTACACTTTGCATCTTGCTCCGCTGTGTTTCCTGTAGTCTGCTGCTTCTTGGAAGTGAGAGGAAATGGAACTGCTCTCTGAATCCTCAAACCCAAGATTCTCCATGGACTTTCTGGCTTGCCTCCTGTTTTCTGAAGTCTGCAGAACACAAAAGATTTCTTGCAGCTCTACCGGTGCTTCCGGACTCTGCCATCTGTGAGTGCTACCCATGCCTAAGGTGCCCTTTCCAGTCTTGGGTGTCAGAAGTTGGTTATGCAGCTGTTTTTCTGCAAAAAACAGTGCATGGGCCCAACTGCCTGAAAAAATCAACTCATCCCTCGCTGAATCTGTGCCGAATCGATGACGATATAGCTCCCGACTGCGAGGCTTGACAACGACACAGTGCCGAGTCTTCAACACAGTCTTTGAGGCTAGACAACGATGCGCAGCTCGTCTCCAATGCAGTGACAAGACTGGGGAGAAAATACCAACTCATGGTGGTCTTGATGCCTACGCTTTGCTCCATACAAAGTGCTTTCTCAGCAGGCCCTGAGTGGTTCTATAGCTGGATTGCCCTCCATCGTGGTCCGCCTGAACTTTGGATCTGAACCGGTATCTCAAATCCTCAAGTAACCTTTTGCCGCTTGTTACTTCTACGCACTGTTTTCACATTTAAACTTTAAAAATACATATCTCATGTTCTACGTATTGGAATTGTGTCATTTTGATCTTGTTTTACTCAAATAAATATTTGCTATTGTTATACACTGGTGTGGTGTCTTTTTGTGGTGTTTTCACTTTGTTACTGAAATTAAGTTGTGCACACATACTTTACACATTGCCTCTTTAGTTAAACCTGATTGCTCTGTACCAAGCTAGCACAGGATAAACTCAGGTTAATTTAGGTTGTATATCTGACTTACTCTGACTAGGACTGTGTATATTCTGCAATGAGGAAAGACACATGGGGGCAAATTTACTAGAAAATGAAGTAACGAGGCACTGCAAGCCATCTTGCTGCACCGAGCGCGTTATTAGGAAAGTGCGGGGATGCGTTGTATTTACAGCAATATGATGCACACCTGGCTTTCCTCTGCACTGGCGCACAATTGGCTGACTAGCGCAACTACAGGCACCCATGATACCAAACACCAAGGTTGCAGGCATGGTTGTTTTTGTGTACAAAAACAATCATTTATGGTGTATTTTCCTTCTGTGTGTGCTGCACCTAGAAAGATAAAAAAAACTGAAGAGAAATAAAGGAATTTCTCCTCATAGGGCCACTTTCTTACTCTATAGTTTGGTCCCCCCCTCGTGTTAACTGTGTATTCTGTGCTATTTGTGGTATTTATATGCAAAGTATTGTGTGTATTGTGCATATCTCCGGGTAGGAGATATTTAAACGTGTTAGTGTGTATAATATAATAAATACATATTTTTATAAATACCTTGTGTGGCTCTTTTTAATTTTATCTATACCTAAATGATTGCATTCTGGTAATACAAGCTGCTTTACACTCCTTCTGGACTAAGCCTGAAGACTGCTCATCACAGCTACCACTTCGAGAGCTTGTTATGGTTGTCTAAGACCTCCTAAATCACCATAAGGGTTTTCTGGACAGGTGCAGGGTGTCCGCTTGCATAAGTGTACATCATATACCAGGCCAATCTCACATGGCGGGACTATCACTTTGCTTACTACATTGCTGTGGTGGCCTGTTGCCTCCTGATTTCTGTGCTACAGGAGGGACTTATACTTTGCATCTTGCTCCGCTGTGTTTCCTGTAGTCTGCTGCTTCTTGGAAGTGAGAGGAAATGGAACTGCTCTCTGAATCCTCAAACCCAAGATTCTCCATGGACTTTCTGGCTTGCCTCCTGTTTTCTGAAGTCTGCAGAACACAAAAGATTTCTTGCAGCTCTACCGGTGCTTCCGGACTCTGCCATCTGTGAGTGCTACCCATGCCTAAGGTGCCCTTTCCAGTCTTGGGTGTCAGAAGTTGGTTATGCAGCTGTTTTTCTGCAAAAAACAGTGCATGGGCCCAACTGCCTGAAAAAATCAACTCATCCCTCGCTGAATCTGTGCCGAATCGATGACGATATAGCTCCCGACTGCGAGGCTTGACAACGACACAGTGCCGAGTCTTCAACACAGTCTTCGAGGCTAGACAACGATGCGCAGCTCGTCTCCAATGCAGTGACAAGACTGGGGAGAAAATACCAACTCATGGTGGTCTTGATGCCTACGCTTTGCTCCATACAAAGTGCTTTCTCAGCAGGCCCTGAGTGGTTCTATAGCTGGATTGCCCTCCATCGTGGTCCGCCTGAACTTTGGATCTGAACCGGTATCTCAAATCCTCAAGTAACCTTTTGCCGCTTGTTACTTCTACGCACTGTTTTCACATTTAAACTTTAAAAATACATATCTCATGTTCTACGTATTGGAATTGTGTCATTTTGATCTTGTTTTACTCAAATAAATATTTGCTATTGTTATACACTGGTGTGGTGTCTTTTTGTGGTGTTTTCACTTTGTTACTGAAATTAAGTTGTGCACACATACTTTACACATTGCCTCTTTAGTTAAACCTGATTGCTCTGTACCAAGCTAGCACAGGATAAACTCAGGTTAATTTAGGTTGTATATCTGACTTACTCTGACTAGGACTGTGTATATTCTGCAATGAGGAAAGACACATGGGGGCAAATTTACTAGAAAATGAAGTAACGAGGCACTGCAAGCCATCTTGCTGCACCGAGCGCGTTATTAGGAAAGTGCGGGGATGCGTTGTATTTACAGCAATATGATGCACACCTGGCTTTCCTCTGCACTGGCGCACAATTGGCTGACTAGCGCAACTACAGGCACCCATGATACCAAACACCAAGGTTGCAGGCATGGTTGTTTTTGTGTACAAAAACAATCATTTATGGTGTATTTTCCTTCTGTGTGTGCTGCACCTAGAAAGATAAAAAAAACTGAAGAGAAATAAAGGAATTTCTCCTCATAGGGCCACTTTCTTACTCTATAGTTTGGTCCCCCCCTCGTGTTAACTGTGTATTCTGTGCTATTTGTGGTATTTATATGCAAAGTATTGTGTGTATTGTGCATATCTCCGGGTAGGAGATATTTAAACGTGTTAGTGTGTATAATATAATAAATACATATTTTTATAAATACCTTGTGTGGCTCTTTTTAATTTTATCTATACCTAAATGATTGCATTCTGGTAATACAAGCTGCTTTACACTCCTTCTGGACTAAGCCTGAAGACTGCTCATCACAGCTACCACTTCGAGAGCTTTTTATGGTTGTCTAAGACCTCCTAAATCACCATAAGGGTTTTCTGGACAGGTGCAGGGTGTCCGCTTGCATAAGTGTACATCATATACCAGGCCAATCTCACATGGCGGGACTATCACTTTGCTTACTACATTGCTGTGGTGGCCTGTTGCCTCCTGATTTCTGTGCTACAGGAGGGACTTATACTTTGCATCTTGCTCCGCTGTGTTTCCTGTAGTCTGCTGCTTCTTGGAAGTGAGAGGAAATGGAACTGCTCTCTGAATCCTCAAACCCAAGATTCTCCATGGACTTTCTGGCTTGCCTCCTGTTTTCTGAAGTCTGCAGAACACAAAAGATTTCTTGCAGCTCTACCGGTGCTTCCGGACTCTGCCATCTGTGAGTGCTACCCATGCCTAAGGTGCCCTTTCCAGTCTTGGGTGTCAGAAGTTGGTTATGCAGCTGTTTTTCTGCAAAAAACAGTGCATGGGCCCAACTGCCTGAAAAAATCAACTCATCCCTCGCTGAATCTGTGCCGAATCGATGACGATATAGCTCCCGACTGCGAGGCTTGACAACGACACAGTGCCGAGTCTTCAACACAGTCTTCGAGGCTAGACAACGATGTGCAGCTCGTCTCCAATGCAGTGACAAGACTGGGGAGAAAATACCAACTCATGGTGTGCTTGATGTCTACGCTTTGCTCCATACAAAGTGCTTTCTCAGCAGGCCCTGCGTGGTTCTATAGCTGGATTGCCCTCCATCGTGGTCCGCCTGAACTTTGGATCTGAACCGGTATCTCAAATCCTCAAGTAACCTACAGGTCCACAAAGTGAGGAATCAAGGAACCAAGTCTTGGAACTAAAAGACTAAAAATGAATTATTGCAAATTTAATTTCATATACTTTGAGCACTGAGGAACAAAGTGCTCTGGAGTTAGTCTTATCATATTTCCCCAGATGAAACTTTAATTTTGTGGACATTTGCATTGATACATTCTGTTTTGTAGAAGGCTGAAGCTACATAAATCTAATCATTCACGCCCAAGGCTGAAACCACAGAAAATACTGTGTGTCAAAGCAGTTTATAAATTGGGACATTGTACATCTGACTACACTGTATAACTTGAAAAAGAAATGTGTTGATGACACAGAAACATATATTGATTTCCAAGCATTTTTTTAATTGGATGTTGATACTGGAATTCTCACAAGCAGGTTGGGAATAATATTGTTTACATACGTGAAGTCTTGACCCCAAGTAAGGGGTGATTCCTTTCAGCAGCCACTGTAAGGACTGTTGTAAACTACAAGCAGTGGACAAGTTACTCAAGAAAGAAACTACTGATGATAGAGGAGACAGTAGTGACAAAACAATCTCAGGGAACAGCAGGACAGAAAGTAACAGCAAAACTGGAGCTATATCGGAAACCTACGAAGAATAGGAAAAGGTACAAGTAAGCCAGAACATTTACAACGTATTACCACTTTGGCTGACTCAGCCTAAATAGGGAAGCACCGACTTGGAAGCCGAGGACTCCCACATGAAGCATATATCCTCCATTGCTGCCAGGGAAATCCAAGAAACAAACTCAAGTTGCGCCATCTTGGTTTTGGAAAAATCAAATATCCAAAAATAGTGGATGCTCATGGCAGGCTGTTAGAAATGGAGTCTCTGGTTGGCTAGGGTATGCGCCTAGGGCAGGCAGAACCTAGCACTCTAGTCAGGGCAAGTAAGTTACACACCAAAGATAACCCATGCTCGCCCACTTGGTAGCTGGACAAGAGTGGTCATGCTTATCCCAGAGGCAATGTGTAAAGCATTTGTGCAACACACTGACACTAGTGACACATTAAATACATCTCTACTGTCTATCCCTGAGCTCCTCAGGGACAGGGAATGTGAGGTGACATTGCTCCTGCGAATAGACCCTGCAAGAACTCCCTATCTATGGGTTCCACTCTATTTACTGTATCCCTGCCCAGTCATTTTCTACCTCCAGCTCAGTCTTGTCAGGGCCACTGCTCACCAGGGGTGCTGATTGGAAACCCTCCAACTCAGGGTCCTCCCTAATCTCAGGGTCCTCCGCAGGGTTTTCTCAACCCCCCCCCCCACTCCCTGGTTTTCTTTTAAGGCTGATCCCTTGTGGTTCCTTTCAGAATATAACGGGGTTGTCTAAATGACCCACTTAATGGATTCCCAACACACAGCGAGTCCCCTCTTCCTGCAGAACCCCTCTGGCTCCTTTTCATTGTACTCCAACAGGTCAACTTCATCATAGATTAACCCCATTTTGGCAAGGCACTCAAACACAAGTGTAGCAGTAGGGTTCCCAGGTTCAAGAAAACAAGACAGGAGCACAAAATCAAAATGACCAATGAAAGAATCAGGAAAAAATACAAGGCCTTATTTATGAGAAGTGGCGCATCGCTGCGTAAAAACAGCGATGCGTCACTTCTCAGTGCGCCCTCCTTGCGACATGATGGTTGCGTCATACTTACTGTATAATGCATCATGTCGCAAGGAAGTACTGATACTTCATTATTACTGATGTATCTGTTGGCGCAAAACAGATGCATTGCTGGAGTAGTGTCAAAAGTGTGACGTAACTCCAGCAATGCAGGGGGGAGGGCTATGAATATAGCACTGCATCACGCTTACGCCTGCTATGAAACACGCGTAAGGATTTGACGCAATGGCATCCTAGAAGTGGCGCACTGAAATCTAATAGATTTCAATGCGCTACTTCTACGAGGCTTGGATGTGGGGGAAAGCCCACCCTGCATACATTATACCTGACACAGATAAAATGTGGCACAGGACTTTACAAAGTGACCTATCTGTCTAGATACCTAACTTTGTAAATAGGCGCATATTGTACGCCGCCACTGCCTCACAAAAAGTTACGCAATTGTGGCGCAAAAGTGAAGCATGGGGTCATAAATAAGCCCCTCATGATGGTCTAAGTGCAGAGTCTGCAGTGCAACAATGAGTCACTGTGGTATTATGGAAATACAGCCCTATCTTCATTACTGATCACCAACCACTGTATGTTAGAAATGAGGTGTCTGGTTGGCTAGGATATGCACGTTAGCCAGGAAGATTCCACCACTCTAGTTAGGGTAAATAGGTTACACGCCAAGATAACCTGTGTTCTCCCCCTTGATAGCTTGGCAAAGGCCCATAGGAATGATTAGGAAAACCATTCCATATTTGTGATTCGCAATTAGCGAATCGCAGATGTGCCGCAATTATAAGGGTGCCAGGGTGTCCAAAGGACACCCTGTTGCACCCCTGAAATGCTAATGTTCACTGGTGTTGCGCACACACATGTCCCAAGGACACACGTGTAATACACAACTTAGAAAAATGCACAAAAGTGCATATTTCTAAGGTTTTGCTTTTTACCACGTAGTTTGGATTCGCGGTAAGTAGCGACCCCAGATTGCGATTTCGCAATCTGGGAAGGATTCATGCATTGCATTTAAGGAACCGGAAAATACAATTCCTTAAATGCAATCTCAATTATTTGCAAATTCTTAAATTGCGAGTGTATGAACCCTTGATGCATCTCAAATGCCATTTTTGCGGGCGCAAATGGCCGGATTTTGCGATTCGCACCGTTTGTGCTCACAAAAATGCTTGATGCATCTACCTGATAGTACGGTAATTTAGGAAGGTTTCTCACCCCGGCAAGGAAACAGAGGATTCCCCCAAGGTATGTCAACATGGGGTCTGTGTGTAGAGCCCGCTCTGGGCCTCATCCCCGGGTATCAGCATTAAGTCAGGTGCCCGTGAATGCACAGAAGGGCAGGAGTAACGGTATGGTCAGGGTTTTAAGTGGGCCGGGTCTCACCGGTGCTGAGCACCGGTAGTTTTTTAAAGGGGGCCTCAAAACGGGTTGCTATTGAGCTCTTTTTTGTGCCATGGTGGTCCGTTTTTTTCCAGACAGCAGTGACAGGTACATCGATGTGTGCGTGCTCACACTGCTCACTTCTCACTTCTTGTCTGCGGGAAATTGCATGGCACTGGCGTAATGAAATTTGTAGGGGCCCCCTGAAAGGTACGGTGAGGGGCCACCTCTGGATTAAATCGAGAGCTCTCCAGTCAGAGTTTGGTGCTGAGGGGGGCCCCATCAGCTTGGAGGAAACAGGGGCCTTTGTTATGCCACTGAGGAAAGCAAGGCAGGTGTATCTCCGTCGGGATAACGGGCCTCGCAACCAGACATCAGCGTAGTTCCACAGCTCCAGCTACTGGAGTTTCCCTGCACCTACAGCAACTCTCTTCCGCTGGAGAGGGTGACGCAGCAAAAACAGAGGGAGGGCAGGGGATCCTGGCCACCATGAAAGCACCAGACACGCACTAGACAGGTGCTGCTTGTGAATAGAGGTGCAAACACTCTATTCAGCTATCCAGGGTAGCACTCACCATGCACTCCTTTAACTGGAAAGACCGCTTCCCCAGATTGATCCAGGCAACCCCTTGTATATAAAGTAACCATGGAGCGCTTAACTTAGTTACATGGGGCCTCATTTATGAAAAGTGACGCATCGCTGCGTGAAAACAGCGATTCGTCACTTTTCACTGCGAACTCCTTGCAACACCAAGGATGCGTCATATTTAATGTATGACGCATCATGTCGCAAGTACTTACAGATACGTCAGTATTTCTGACGCATCTGTAAGCGCAAAAATGACGCATTGCTGGAGTGTGTCACAAAAGTGACGCAACTCCAGCAATGCGTCCTTTCACAGGGGGAAAGCCCCATGTGAAAGGGCTTGCGTCAGTCTAACGCCTGCTGTGAGGCAGGCGCAAGATTTTGAGGCAGCAGCATCCTAAAAGTGATGCAGTGAAATCTCATAGATTTCACTGCGTCACTAATACTAGGCTTTTTGCGGGGGAACGCCCCCTCTGCATACATTATACCTGATGCAGGTATAATGTGGCGCAGGGGTTTGAAAAGTGACGCATCTACCTAGATGCGTCACTTTTTAAATATGGCACAACAAGGCGCATTTTGTACGCCGCTGGTGCGTCACAAACAGTGACGCACCGGCGGCGCAAAACTGACGCAAGGCCTCATAAATAAGGGCCAGGGTGCAATGAACTGTAACCATCAGGTCTCTCCTGAGATAATCACGGTGCTCAGAACACACAGCACTCAGGTAGCACTGTAGTTTGAAGGAAAATGTAGTCACACTCACTTCAGACAGCACTGTGCAGGCGATGTTGAAAACACACGACACTTCTCTTATGCAAAAGTAGAACTTTCCTTGAGAACATTGGGCAGAGCAGGGCACAGATAGGCAGGCCTGCACAAGGGTCCTCAAAGCAAAGTGGCAGTCATCTCAGACCAACAGGCAGCTTGTCAACACAACAATGTAATTAAGTCCAATATGCAGCATGCAGAGCTACCAGTGTCTTGTAACACGTGCCATGCAGTGTCTCAAATTATGGGGAAAGAACCCCTGTACTTATACTCAAAATGTCTCGGATCTAGGGGGCACGTAAAAAAAATCTTACAAGGGCACAACACTCCCTTTCAATCCCAGACCTGGCTCCAGACATACAGTGGGATGCCACAGTACAAGTGAATTACAAGTAAATTAAATATGCCAAACAGGTGTAAATAAATCATACCATGTTTCAAAGGAGAGAGCACATACACTTTACCACATTTTAGCAGGGGTAAAGTCCCCAGACTCCTAAAGCCAACAAAATGAGGGTTGGAAAATGCAGGAGGAAGGCAAAAAGTTGGGGATAAGCCTGCAAAAGGCCAGGTCCAACACAGACACTGATGAGTTCACCCTTAGATCTGGAAGGATTAATGAGCCCTGCCACCCGAGAGGCACCCAAGAACCCCAGGTGAGAACCCAGACACGACCACCACTTAGGAAAGACATGCATTCGGGGCCTTTGGATGAAGTGTCGGAATCTGCAATGCCACTGAGCAGGAATTTGTGTAGATAGTGGCATACTTGCTAAATCTGCCTTTGCCCTCTTGTGACAACAGTAATGCTTTTTAACAAGCTGTCATAGATGGTCTATAAAAACTGCGGACCACCTAGGTGAATCAAACTGAATAGTAGATTAGGTTGTGAGATGCTCTCTAGTGATAAAGTCGTTGCTGTAAAACTTTCAGATAAGGGTGGTGAAATTGTTCTGAAGGTTTGGACAATGTATCTTGAAGAAGCCTTACATCAGTTGAAAGATAACTCATGCTATGTACGAATCACACAGACAGCATATCGGGACACCATTTGAGATTTTAACATCAAATCATTTTTTTGAAGATAATTGGGTCTGATAGAATTTGAGGAGTATCAATTGTTTGAAGTAGGAACATCTAACATTGTCTACCATATATTTCTTCTGTGGGAAAACATTTCTATATATATCTACCAATGTATTTCCCTTTTGCTAAGAGACTGGCTACTTACATTAGAAATACTGTGGACTTTTATCTAAAACTGGAGATTTCAATCAATCAATGAGGATTCATAAAGCATGCCTAATCATCCGATAGGGTATTCATGCGCTTGCAGATCTGAGGATCTTTTGGACAGTCATGTCTTGATGGCCATTCTGAATTCTGCAAGTGAGGTGATGGGCCAGAGGTGTGTGGGGAGGCTGTTTCAGGTTTTGATGCAATGTGGGAGAAGAAGCATCCTCCACTTCTGCTTCAGTAGAGGTGGGGAAAATGGACAACTGAGAGGGAGGCAGAGCATAGTCTTCTTGACGGTTGGTGGAAGCTCAGACGGTGATTACTGTATGCTGGTACTTGGTTGTGTAGAGCGTTGTGTGTGTGTGGGTCCAAAGCTTAAATTGGCATCTCTTCTGTACTGGGAGCCAATGGAGTTGCCTGAGGTGAGATGTGATATTGGTTTGTTGGGGAAGGTCGATGGTGAGCCTGGCTGCAGAGGTCTGTATTGTCGGCAGTCACTGTAGGAGGTGTGGTGGGGTTAATATGTAGAGGGCGTTGCTGTAGTTGAGTCGGCTGACAATGAGGGTATGGGTCACGGTACAGCTCGTGTGTAGGAGTAGCCACTTGAAGATCTGACAGCATACGC
The DNA here is from genome assembly GCF_964263255.1 of Lissotriton vulgaris. Classification (NCBI taxonomy): domain Eukaryota; kingdom Metazoa; phylum Chordata; class Amphibia; order Caudata; family Salamandridae; genus Lissotriton; species Lissotriton vulgaris. The sequence goes on from NC_141688.1 coordinate 273,860,414, forward strand.
TGAGGGTGTAAACAGGCGGAGTAGACGGCGTTGATCTGTGTTAGAAATGGGATCCCTGACTGGCCGGGGCTTGCGCCAAAGTCAATCAGAGACCACCATTCCTAAGTCAGGGCAAGGGAGTTACACACCAAGATAACCCCTGCTCACCCACTAGGTAACGTGACGCAAGCAGCAAGGCTAAACTTGGAGGCTATGTAGGTTAAGGGTTTGCGCGCGCACCCAGCAACAACGCCCAAGGCCCACCAGAAAGGAAACTCCACACAAGGTTATATATAAAATAGCCTTTGTATTATACCAAAACACATTAGATATGAACACACACTTTACAATGTGCCAACAGGCACAGGAAGAATTTACAGGGGATATGTACAAGACAGGGCCACATGGACCACTGTAAATGTATGTGTCTTGTAAAGCGCACTGCTGCCCTGAGGCGTCGTGGCGCTGTAGACCACTGAGGAACCCGTCCTGGCTATCCCTGTGAGATGGTCCCTACTGGTTATCTCCAAGGTGAAACCAAGCATACCCGGCAAATGTGGGGGGCCGTTGTAGAGATGAGGCAAGCTAATGCCCAGAGTTGCCGAGTGTGATCCCTGGTTAGGGTAGGCACCGAGGCGAAAATTATCGAGTCCGCTGACCCTGGTCCACGACCCTGCTGCATCGGGAATTGAACCCTGGTCCCGGGCCGTTCTCTGCTTCCGGGTCTGTCGCCTCTAACCAGTGAGCCACACCACTCCACAGTCAGGAATAGGCACTTTTAGAACTAGCACTTAGGACATAGAGTATAAAATCACTGTAGCACAAATTAGAAAATGTAGCACACAACCAGTAATCACTGGTAACAGGTAAGTACCACCTACGCAACCCTAACCACCTCAGGAAGAGGTCACGCAGGGAACCAGGGCCTCACTAGCACCACCTATACTAGTAAGAACCACCACCTAAGTATCACAATACCTGTAGGGGTATAAGCACATTACACATGATGCATCACAACACATTCAGAGGTGTAGGGAAGGAAAACACATGATGCCTAAAAACATTAAGAGGTGCTGGAGAACACAATTGCGCGGAACTCACACAAGTCACCACCTGGGACTGTACCCAGGCCAACTGGCCTTGTAGGGGCTAGGACGCCCTGTGTCCCAAAGTCAGGGGGGGCCTAAACGTAGCAGCTGCCCACTAAGTACTGGGCAGCTGTAGAGATAATGATTGGGCCAATGTTGGAGCCTAGCAGGCTCTGAAAAAATGACTGCCCCTTTGGAGCCTCGCTGGGCTCTAAACAATTCACAGCCCCCTAGAGCCTCGTGGGCCTTCTGAACAAATGCGGCACCATGAGCCTCTCAGGGCTCGGAATAAACACTTGTGGCGCTCTGTAGCCTCTCGGGGCTCGCCACCAAATCAGCCCTCAAAGCCCTCGTGGGCTCAAAATCACCATGCGCCAGAAGCCTCGTGGGCTTTAAGAAATGCCCCTGATCGTTGGAGTCCCCCACTGGGGACTCTGAAAACAATGGCCCCTCTGTTGGAGCGCCAGGGCTCAGAAGAATTGCCCCTAGGAGCCTCGCTGAGCTCTGAACAAGAATGGGGCACCTTGAGCCTCTCGGGGCTCTGAAAACAAAGATACTCGTCCGGTAGAGTCCCCCCTCTGGGGACTCGCGAAGGCTAACTGTGGCTGTAAAAAAAAAAACAAGCAATGCCCCGAGGCCTCTCAGGGCTCGTCAATCTGTAGGCCCCCGGTACTGCCCCGAGCAGAGGAGCGACCCAAGACACGTCCGCACTCACCGGATACCTAGGGAGGTGCCGTCTCCTCGCGGAGTAGGCTCTCCTCTGCTAGGCTTCTCCGTCTGGCGCCGTGGGGCTCTCTCTTCGGTGCGGGGCTCTCCCCTCCTCACGGGAGCCCCGCTAGCGTGGGCAGCCCTCCTTCCTCCCGCCTACACGTCCCAGTGCAGGGTAGGCTCCCGCCTGGGCTTCCGGCTGTCCTTTTGTTCCGCCCTGGCCTGCCTGACTTCCGGCCGGGCGCCGGTTTCGATTTCGCCCGTAGACATGGGGTGAGCTCCCGTCCAGGGAGCAGCAAACAAATGAGTCAATGAGCGGGGTGGGCACCCGCACTGCTCCGCTCTCCACAGCACGCAAAAGAGACCGGGTGGGCACCGGTCTTCGTCAGTGTGGCGCTCCCAAGTGCTAGGGGCTAATGAAAGTGCTCCCTAGCGCTGTAGTAAAAATAAAGCGCCCCTTAGCATGTCCAGGCAAAAAAAAATAAACAGAAGACTGAGTTAGAAGATTCAGATAAGAAATGTGACTTGGGAATCCTGGAAATCAAACAGTTACAACAACAGCTTGAGGAGTATCAAAGTAAACTAAGCCATCTGATTCCTGAGAAACAATCCTTAAATGAAAAAATTAAACAGCTTCAGTAGGGCGGCGGCCCAGATACAGGGCTTGAATCGTTTGGAGGAAGAATGAAGCGCTCCCAGGCGCTAGAAGCAAAGTAAAGCGCCTACGGGCACTTAGAGGACAAAATACAGCGCTCCCAGGCGCTTAGAGAGACACAAGTCCAGGACAAAGGTCAGCCCCAAGGTAGGGGGGTGCAAGGCTGGGCAAGGGGGCAAGGTTGGGCCAGGGGCCAACTCACTGGGCCCTCCAGGCAGGAAGGCAGTTCCAAGTGGCGGTTCCTCCTGGCGCCCAGCAGCAGCCCCCCTCAGGTAGGACCAGGCAAGAACAAATTGTGAGGGGACACAGCCCCTTCTTATACTAGAACATCCTTTGTCTGGCTTTAGGGTGAGGGTAAAAAACAGTTGCAGCTGGTTTGTGAGCACTCTTGATGTGCTTAGCCCCTCGCTCTATTCACTGGCAGGGCTAGGGTCATCAGTCGCAACACAGGGGGCGGAGCCAGCCTTGTGTGGGGAAAGCCCAGCCCTATTCAGGACCCAGGTTCACTCCTCCCCAGGCATCAGCATGCTAATCTCCACACTCACCACCGGGCAGACCCATCCAGACTCCTGGAGCCAGGCTCACCAGCCAGCTCCAGCCAATCATGTGCCAGCACACTCACTGCACAGACAGGCACACTACTTCTAGAAGTGGCACTTCCATATTAGACACAAACATGCTGCACGCATCATTGCGCAGCATTCAATCACAAGAGTCCGCACATACCAAACTCGAGCCTGCACACCTCACGCATCAGGAACTACCAGGGACACAGACATTCCCCATGCATTCCTATGGGAGGGCAGGCCAACCTTACTCCACGCACTCAAAATGCGCACACACTTTCCACTAGGACACAGTGAAAGTGCGCAGAAACCAAAAATCACTACCACCAATTCACATATAAAAAGCAAAAAGTTCAGGGGTGAACCTGCCAGAAGGGCCAAGTCCAACACAACCCCCTTCCAGCCAAAACGCAGGAGAGACCAATCACCACCGTGATGGACTTCCCTGCATGGGGCGATAGAACACGGACACGGGCCCGCAACTGCAGGGACACCCTCCTGTTCTACGCCACGGTGAACCCCTGGGGTTCCTTCTAAAACTACTGTAGGGACTAACTGGGCTACCCCACTGGTACTCCCCAGCTGTCCTCGGCCAGGACCAGGCCCTGGGCCACCCAGGTGCCACCGGTCCTTGCCTATTCGCAGAGTGGGGGGTAGTAACCCCTGGCACATAGTAGACATTCTCCACTCTTCCTGTCTGCAAGACAGGACTAGACTGCCACTGGTTCTCCAGCCTAGGTTCTACAACCTCAGGTGGACCAGGAGTCTCAGGGGAAGCTCTTCTCTCCCTACCTCTTCTTCTAGGGTTCCTCCACCTCCGGCGCGGGGTGCCCTTAGAACACCATTCACCCAACCTAGGGTTTAACCCTTCAGGTTGCGCCGGAGTCAGAGGTGGGCTTTCCCACCCTCTGCACCCCCTTCCAGAGGTCTTCACCCTCCCAACTGGAGGGGTTTCCCTGGAAGATGAACCGGTCATGACGCTGCTTACAGACGTCCTACCCTTCAGGTCAGGCGGATCCTGAACCTGGCCTTCCAACCTCGGGTCTAGAACCTTTGGTGGAATAATTGCCTGGCACTCCAGGACTTCTGGGGATTCACACACCATCCCCCTGAGGCTAACAAATGACACATATGTTGTGTGACTGTCTGTCTGGCCCAGATCTCCCATCCCCTGTCCACCTGACAGTGCGCGAAGATCCCCCAGAACAGAAGTGGTGTCACCATGGTCACTACATGGGAATCTCGCCCAACTGGGTAGTCCCTGACCCACTGGTTCTTCCACTGGGGAACTCATCCCCCAATCACTCCTCACGCTGGACTCCTGTACCCTCCCTACCGGAGCGATACTGCCAGACTCTAGAACCATAGGAGCTCTGTTTACAGATGCTCCAGGTCCTCTACTCACTAGAAGATCTTTCTAAAATGGAGTAACAGGACAGCCTAGGTCCCCAACCTGGTGTTCCCTACAGACACCATCCAAGTCCTGAGGCAGGGCTATGTGCGTCTGAGGACCCACGGTCTCCCACTCACTCCTGCTCCACTGAGCCAGGCAATGTGCCCCTACACCGTGTAAGGAATAGGCACTTTTAGAACTAGCACTTAGGACATAGAGTAAAAAATGACTGTAGCTCAAATTAGAAAATGTAGCACACGACCAGTAATCACTGGTAACAGGTAAGTACCACCTACGCAACCCTAGCCACCTTAGGAAAAGTTCACGCAGGGAACCAGGACCTTACTAGCACCACCTGTACTAGTAAGAACCACCACCTAAGTATCACAATACCTGTAGGGGTATAAGCATATTACACATGATGCATCACAACACATTCAGAGGTGTAGGGAAGCAAAACACATGATGCCTAAAAACATTCAGACGTGCAGGAGAACACAATTGCGCAGAACTCACACAAGTCACCACCTTTGACTGTACCCAGGCCAACTGGCCTTGTAGGGGCTAGGACGCCCTGTGTCCCAAACTCAGGGGGGGCCTAAACATAGCAGCTGCCCACTAAGTGCTGGGCAGCTGTAGAGATAATGATTGGGCCAACGTTGGAGCCTCGCAGGCTCTGAAGAAATGACTGCCCCTTTGGAGCCTCACTGGGCTCTAAACAATTCACTGCCCTCTAGAGCCTCGTGGGCCCTCATAACAAATGCGGCGCCGTGAGCCTCTCGGGGCTCGGAATAAACACTTGGGGCGCTCTGTAGCCTCTCGGGGCTCGCCACCAAATCTGCCCTCAGAGCCCTCGTGGGCTCAAAATCACCATGCGCCCAGAAGCCTCGTGGGCTTTAAGAAATGCCCCTGATCGTTGGAGTCCCCCACTGGGGACTCTGAAAACAATGGCCCCTCTGTTGGAGCACCGGGGCTCAGAAGAAATGCCCCTAGGAGCCTCGCTGGGCTTTGAACAATAATGGGGCGCCTTGAGCCTCTCGGGGCTCTGAAAGCAAAGATACTCGTCCGGTAGAGTCCCCCCTCTGGGGACTCGCGAAGGCTAAATGCGGCTGTAGCCCCTCGTGGGCCCAAAAAAAAAACCCAAGCAATGCCCCCGAGCCTCTCAGGGCTCGTCAATCTGTAGGTCCCCGGTACTGCCCCGAGCAGAGGAGCGACCCGGGACACGCCCGTACTCACCGGATACCAAGGGAGGCAGCGTCTCCTCGCGGCGTCGGCTCTCATCTGCTGGGCTTCTCCGGCTGGCTGCCGTGGGGCTCGCTCTTCGGTACGGGGCTCTCACCTCCTCACCGGAGCCCCGCTAGCGCCGGCAGCCCTCCTTCCTCCCGCCTACATGTCCCAGTGCAGGGTAGGCTCCCGCCTGGGCCTCCGGCTGTCCCTTTGTCCCGCCCCGGCCTGCCTGACTTCCGGACACGGGGTGAGCTCCCGTCCAGGAAGCGGCAAACAAATGAGTCAATGAGCAGGGTGGGCACCCGCGCCGCTCCGCTCTCGAAAGCATGCAAAAGAGACCGGGTGGGCATCCGGTCTTCAACAGTGTAGCGCTCCCAAGCGCTAGGGTCTAATTACAGCGCTCCCTATTGCTGTAGTAAAAACAAAGCGCTCCTAAGCGCTGGAGGAAGAATGAAGCGCTTCCAGGTGCTAGAAGCAAAGTAAAGTGCTCACGGGCACTTAGAGGACAAAATACAGCGCTCCCAGGCGCTTATAGAGACACAAGTCCAGGACAAAGGTCAACCCCAAGGTACCTCAGCAGAGCAAGGTGGGGGGGCAAGGCTGGGCCAGGGGACAGCTCACTGGGCCCTCCAGGCAGGGAGGTAGTCCCAAGTGGCAGTTCCTCCTGGCGCCCAGCAGCAGCCCCCCTCAGGTAGGATCAGGCAAGAACAAATTGTGAGGGGACACAGCTCCTTCTTATACTAGAAAATCCTTTGTCTGGCTTCAGGGTGAGGGGAAAACCAGTTGCAGCTGGTTTGTGAGCACTCTTGATGTGCTCAGCCCCTCACTCTATTCACTGGCAGGGCTAGGGTCATCAGTCGCACCACAGGGGGCGGAGCCAGCATTGTGTGGGGAAAGCCCAGCCCTATTCAGGACCCAGATTCACTCCTCCCCAGCCATCAGCATGCTAATCTCCACACTCACCACCGGGCAGACCCATCCAGACTCCTGGAGCCAGGCTCACCAGCCAGCTCCAGCCAATCATGTGCCAGCACACTTACTGCACAGACAGGCACACTTCTAGAAGTGGTACTTCCATATTAGACACAAACATGCTGCACGCATCATTGCGCAGCATTCCATCACACGAGCTCGTACAAACCAAACTCGAGCCTGCACACCTCACGCATCAGGAACTACCAGGGACACAGACATTCCCCATGCATTCCTATGGGAGGGCATGCCAACCTTACTCCACCCACTAGGACACAGTGAAGGTGCGCAGAAACCAAAAATCTCTACCACCAATTAACATATAAAAAGCAAAAAGTTCAGGGGTGAACCTGCCAGGAGGGCCAAGTCCAACAATCTGTGAATTCATGGTGAACTTGTTGTCAATGATAATTCCGAGGATTCTGGCAAAGTTGGAAGGAGTGGGTGGTACACGGACCAAATATCGATTTTTAAATATCGATATACAAAAATATCGAAGTTAAAATATCGATGGGACAAAATATCGAAGGTAAGTAATATCGACAGTCTTAATATCGATATTAGTATGATATCAGTAATATCGAAGTTCTAAATATCGATGTCAATAATATCAAAATTAATAACTTCGATGTTACTAATATCAATTTTTAAATAAATTTAGTGTATATTATATTGTATTTATTATGTTTTATTATTTATTTTTAATGTAATTTAATTAAATATTGTCTTTTACTACTGTAGCGGGTTGTGGGTTTATAGGGGAATAGGGTGGGAAGTAATTTAATTATGTTAAATTAATTATTAATTAGTAGGAATTATTAATTAATTAATTGCGAAATAATTTTTAATTATTTTTAATTAATTGATTAATTGAAAAATATATTCTGTAGCGGGTTATGGGTTTATAGGGGAATAGGGTGGGAAGTAATTTAATAATAATTAATTAATTGATATATGTTTGTACATATTTTAATTAATAATAAATTGGTAATTAATTTCTATTATTAGTTAATTAATTAATATAATTTTGTACATATTTATAATTATTAATTAGTTGTTAATTAATTAATATTAATTATTTAATTACATTAATTATAGTAATTTTTCTATATATAATTTATTGTTATTCTTAATTAATTAATTGGGAAAAATAATATTAATTATTACATTAAATTAATTACAGCAAATGTGCTAATATATTTACTTTATTGTTATTGTTAATTAATAATTAATTGGTAATTAAATAATATTAATTAATTTTGGGTAAAGGAGTATTTTTAGGGTTCAGGGTCAGGTTTCAGTTTTTGGGTAAAGGGGTATTTTTAGGGTTCTGGGTCAGTTTTCAGTTTTTGGGTAAAGGGGTATTTTTAGGGTTCAGGGTCAGTTTTCAGTTCATGGGTAAAGGGGTATTTTTAGGGTTCAGGGTCAGTTTTCAGTTTTTGGGTAAAGGGGTATTTTTAGGGTTCAGGGTCAGTTTTCAGTTTTTGGGTAAAGGGGTATTTTTAGGGTTCTGGGTCAGTTTTCAGTTTTTGGGTAAAGGGGTATTTTTAGGGTTCAGGGTCAGTTTTCAGTTTATGGGTAAAGGGGTATTTTTAGGTTTCAGGGTCAGTTTTGGGTTTTTGGGGTACAGGGATATTTTTAGGGTTCAGGGTCAGTTTTGGGTTTTTGGGGTACAGGGATATTTTTAGGGTTCAGGGTCAGTTTTGGGTTTTTGGGGTACAGGCGTACAGGGTAAAAACAAAAAAATATTACATTAAATCAAATAAATTACATGAAAAAAATTTAAATTACATTAAATTATTAAGTGTTTTATTTATTTTAAATGTATATGTATTCGTTTTAATTTTGTTTTAATATATTTATTTAATATTTGTAAAATTATATGTATTTTAAATTTATTTTTACATTATTATTAATACATTTAAAAAAACGATATTTTTGATTCCGATATTTTTGTACTACGATATTATTTTTTCGATATTTTTGTACTTACCTTAATGAAGATATGATTCCGGTATTTTTGCTGTCGATATTTTGCTCCAATATTTTTGCATTTCGATATTTTGTCTGTCGATATTATGTCAGACATTCGGAGTGGGTGCAGTCCTAGGACTGATGGCCATCAGGAGGTCAGTCCATGTGTTGCTGCTGATCAGTCTGTATGTGTTCAGCTGTAGGCATTTGTTCTTGAGAGACCGCAAGTGATCTCCTTGAGTTCAGAGGTAAAAGGTGAGAAGTGGGGTGTGGATCTTCTGGGTTCTTCTGGTGAGGAAGGAGGTGATCCATCTGAGTGCGTTCTCTTGGATGCTGATGCTTTGGATTCTTTGATCAGCATGTGGTGGGATATGGTGTTGAAGGCTGCCGAGAGGTCAAGGAAGATCAGAGCAGCTGTTTCTGCTCAGTCGAGGAGGGTTTGAATGTCATCAGTGGCGGAGAAAGGGGCGGTTTTGGTGCTGTAATTGCTACGGAAGCCCGATTGGGATGTGTCAAGTAGCTGGTTATTTTCCAGGTGTGTCATGAGTTGCTTGTACATGATCTTTTGTAGTACCTTCGCTGGTAACGGGAGCTGGGAGATTGGCTGATAATTTTTGAGTATGCTGGGGTCGACTGAGGGTTTTTTGGGTAATGGTCTGACTTTAGCGTGTTTCCAAGCTTTGGGAAATTTTGCGCGAGTGGTTGAGGTGTTGAGCAGGATAGTGAGTTCCTGGCTATCCTAAAGCCGGCCCTGGATGCTCTTGTGCCCCTCTCCTTTTCACCTTTGAGATTCTTACACCTGTCACTCCGGAACACTATCTGTGCCTTCTTTGAGAGGTGCAGCATTACAGACTGGAACACTGCGTCCTCAGTGGAAAGTTACAGCATTACAGACCTGAGCACTGTCTGGATCTACATGGAGAGGTGCAGCATTACAGACTGTTTTCAAGGTCAGACAGGAACACTGTCCATGTCCTCGGTGGAGAGGTGCAGCATTACAGACTGGATTCAATGTTAGACTGGTGCGCTGTCTGTGTCCTCCGTGGAGAGGTTCAGCATTACAGACTGGTTTCAAGGTCACACTGAAACACTGTCCATGTTCTCCCTGTAGAGGTGCAGCATTGCAGGCTAGTTTCCAGTTCACAGCAGAGCACTGTCCGTCCTCCATGAAGAGGTGTATCAATATAGACTGGATTCAAGGTCACACCGGGGCACCGTCCACGTTCTCTGTGAAGAGGTGCAGCATTACAGTCTGGTTTCAGGGTTAGACAGGAACACTGTCCATGTCCTTGGTGGAGAGGTGCAGCATTACAGACTGGTTTCAAGGGCACACCAGAGCACTCTCTGTGTTCCATGGAGAGGTGTAGCATTAAAGACTGGATTCAAGGTCACACCCAAGCACTGTCCATGTCCGCTGTGGAGAGGTGTAGCATTACAGACTGATTTCAAGGTCAGACTGGAACACTGTATGTGTCCTCCGTGGAGAGGTGCAGCATTACAGACTGGTTTCAAGGTCATACCGGAGGACTGACCATGTCCTCAGTGGAGAGGTGTAACATTACAGATTGGTTTCAAGAGCACCCTGGAGCACTGTCTGTGTTCTCCATGGAAAGGTGGAACGGTGTAGGATTACAGATTGGTTTCAAGGTCAAACCGGAGCACTGTCTGTGTCCTCTGTGGAGAGGCTCAGCATTACAGATTGGTTTCAAGGTCACACTAAAATACTGTCCATGTTCTCCCTGTAGAGGTGCAGCATTGGAGACTAGTTTCAAGGTTACACCAGAGCACTGTCTGTCCTCCATGAAAAGTAGAATCATTACAGACTGGATTCAAGGTCACACGGGAGCACAGTCCGTGTTTGCTGTTGAGAGGTGTAACATTACAGACTGGTTTCAAGGTCATATCTGAGCAATGTCCTTCCCCTCTGTGGAGAGGTTCAGCATTACAGACTGGTTTCAAGGTCACACTGAAATACTGTCCATGTACTCCCTGTAGAGGTGCATCATTGGAGGCTAGTTTCAAGGTCACACCAGAGCACTGTCTGTCCTCCATGGAGTGGAGAATCATTACAGACTGGATACAAGGTCACACCGGAGCACTGTCCGTGTTTGTGTGGAGAGGTGTAACATTACAGACGGGTTTCAAGGTCATATCTGAGCACTGTCCTTGCCCTCCGTGGAGAGGTGCAGCATTACAGACTAGTCTCAAGAGCACACCTGAGCACTGTCCATGTCATCGGTGGAGAGGTGTAGTATTACAGACTTGTTTCAAAGTGACACTGGAGCACTGTCTGTGTCCTCCGTGGAGAGGTGCAGCAATACAGATTGGTTTCAAGGGCTTGTCGGAGCACTGTCTGTCCTCTGTGAAGAAGTGCAACAATACAGACTAGTTTCATGGTCCGACTAGAACACTATCTGTGTCCTCTATGGAGAGGTGCAGCAGTACAGTTTTTTTTTTGTTTTTTTGGTGAACCTTTATTAGTCGCAAAATTCGATACAGGCAGAGGCCTACAACCGTCTTGGCCGGCCACTAAACAAATCACAATAGCAACAGTCGATGTCAATAAACACATCTAGCAGCCAGCGGTCAGGTAGTCCAACAAAATCAGGATATTACACGTATTCGAGTGTGTATGTAGGCACTTCAGGATCAAAGAAGGTTCATTTTTAATCTAGGAATTACAGGATCAATACCAAGCAAACGTCCCAGGACCTACAGTTGGCCAACAGAAGGTGTAAAGGGAGCTGACAGCTCAATCAGAGTGGGAGTGAGGGGCGAAGTATTCAAAACAATTTAGCCCCCAATACAAACACTTTACACAATAAGAGTACACTGCAGGAACCCCATGGAACGGGAACACAGAAAAAGAGAAAAGATAAAAGGGCCATAGAACCAAGGAGGAAACAAGAAGATAGAAAGAAACCCCCCCCCCAACCCCCCACCCCGCACCCCTGCAGAAGGCCATGGCCTACCCCCCCAGCAGTGTGCCTGTCGCCCTAAAGAAGAGACCCGAAATATAGTAAGACAGAAAGAAAGAAGGTGGAGGAGGAGAAAAAGAAAAGTATTTTACGAGCCCCCAGCCACCCAGACCTCCGATCCCCAGCCCCCCAAATCAGCTCCGAAGCGACAATCGTTGCAATCAACATGAAGCAAGTCCCACATAGTCACCAGGTAATCAAACTCCAACAATCCAGGACACGACCTCAACCCTGTCCCGTGCGATCCAAAGCATCAGCAGAGATCAACCGGCCAGCCGCCATGTTAGTCGACGTGGGCAACGATGGTAACCAGGACAAATCGGTGGGCTGTCCCCCCAGGCCAGTCGTAAGCAACAGCAGATCACAACACCCAACGGGGATTGTTCGACAAGATGTCCAAAGCACCTGCGCAAAATTCAAAGACAATAAGTCTGACCTCGGCCCCTGTGATCTCTGGGGGACCCCAGGGAGACATTCCTCAGGTCGCCAGGCCCCGCTTACACAATCACTGTGCTCCTGATGAACAAGACCGTGGGAAGATGTAGGTAGGACCGTGTCCAGTTGCATCTGAACCACGTCGTCAACAAGCACACAGGGCATTACTAGCTGGGGCTCGTCCCCCTCGTCGGCTCCGGCGGGAACAGCTCTTGTCGGGTGGATTACAATGAATCCTGTGTCCAATGCAGTGTTCAGCATTGCTATCCAGAGAGACTCGGACATCAGCTATGGCCGCCATGATGTCCTGCAACGTAACCGCCATCTTGGGGATGGGGGGGTCGTCGGGCGTTCTAAACATTAATTCACAGCCTGCAGGTAAACACTCCCGGAGATCCAGTGGACCACACAAAAGTCAGAGCAAGTTGCACATCGGAGGAATGTCTCTCCTCACCCTGCCAAATCGACCCTGCACGTGTAGTGATCACACAGCTCAATTTTTGGTCCCGCCACGTAACGCCAGCAATGAGGGCACCTCAGTATCCCAGGAACAGTCTCATCTCCGGCAGGATCTGGACAGCCGGTCGTGCGCCAGTGTGAGAATCAGCACAGACCCCTGTCCGTCCTTAGAACGCCTCTGTGTGTGCCAAACACTTCGAGCAGTCATCGCCCTGCTCCAGCATCAGTGAGCTACTCAATGTCCTCCGATCAGATCCTCCGCCCGGCCACACAGTCACACTGACTTCTCCATGACTGGCACCGGTACAGGCAAACTAGGAAGTACTGGGCCGGCCCTCCCTCCAACCCCCGCTCCGACCACCGCTGCGTAGTATAGTCACTCCTCACCAGCTGTAGTTGCGGGGGCCTTGGCAGCTCCGAAACACCCTTCCAACGGACCCGACCGTCAACTTCCGGTTCGGGTCTCCGATGTTGTGCAACTCTGTGGCGGGTAGAGTGACAACTCTAGGTCCCGGCTTTGGTGATCTAAATGCCGCAATTCGGGACGGGCCAAACTCCGGCCATCGGCTGTCCCGAAGCTCCGAAATCGGCCCCCAACAGGCAGCACAGCTTCGGACAGCGGTCCCTGGGCTCGGGGAACAGGATATGTGGCCGGATGATGGGCCGGCAGACGAAGCCCGGAGGAGCCGAGCCATGTTGCTTGAGCTCCTAGCTCCTCCCTCGTACAGTTTGTTTTTAAGCTGAGACAGGAACATTGTCAGTGTCCTCCGTGTAAAAGTGTAGTATTAAATATTGGTTTCAAGGTCACACTGGAACACTGTCTGGGTACTCTGTAGAGAGGTGCAGCATTACAGACTGGTATCAAGGGCACACCTGGAGCACTGTCTGTGATCCGTGGAGAGGTGTAGCATTACAGACTGGATTCAAGGTCACACCAGAGCACTGTCTGTGTCCTTCGTGGAGACGTGCAGCATTACAGACTGGTTTCATGGTCAGACTGGAGCACTGTCTGTGTCATTCGTGGAGAGGTGCAGCATTACAGACTGGTTTCATGGTCAGACTGGAGCACTGTCTGTGTCATTCGTGGAGACGTGCAGCATTACAGACTGGTTTCATGGTCAGACTGGAGCACTGTCTGTGTCATTCGTGGAGACGTGCAGCATTACAGACTGGTTTCATGGTCAGACTGGAGCACTGTCTGTGTCCTCCGTGGAGAGGTGCAGCATTACAGACTGGTGTCAAGGCCATGCCAGAGCACTGTCCTTGTCCTCCGTGGAGAGCTGCAGCATTACAGACCGGTTTCAAGGTCACACCTGAGCACTGTCTGTCCTCTGTGGAGAGGTGAAGCATTGTAGATTAGTTTCAAGGTCACACCGGAGTCTGTTTTGTTAGTGGAGAGGTGCAGCATTACAGACTGGTTTCATGGTCAGACTTGAGCACTGTCTGTCCTCTGTGGAGAGGTGCAGCATTATAGACTGGTTTCAAGTGCTTATCGAAGCACTGTCTGTCCTCTGTGGAGCGGGGCAGCATTACAGACTGGTGTCAAGGCCACACCTGAGCACTGTCCGTCCGGTCCATGGAGAGGTGCAGCATTACAGACTGGTTTCAAGGCCACACCGGAGCTCTGTCGGTGTCATCTGTGGAGAGGTGCAGTATTACAGACTGGTTTCAAGGCCACACCGGAGCACTGTCTGTGTCCTCTGTGGATAGGTGCAGACTGGTTTCATGGTCAGACTGGAACACTGTCTGTGTCCTCCATGGAGAGGTGCAGCATTACAGGCTGGTTTCATGGTCAGACTTGAGCACTGTCCGTTTCGTTTGTGTAGAGGTGCAGCATTACAGACTGGTTTCATGGTCTCATTGGGACATTGCCAGTGTCCTTTGTGGAAAGGTGCTGCATTACAGACTGCTTTCACGCTTTGGTTCTGACATTTTTGTGTACCTTGCAGGAGGACTGGGAATGTACCTCCCAACAGAGGGAAGACAGGAGAGACCCAAATATGGAGTGTCTCAGCATGTCACAAACACTAATAAACTTCTACCACCATTTCCATGGTGGCGCAAGACATGGTGGCAGACTAGTCATCCAAGATTGGGCCTCTTTTCTACCACCACGTGTGCCAGCAATAACTCCAGGTGTCTGTCGACAGTAAGGCTTCCGCCTGACCTAAGTATTGCTTTCCCCTCACAACATCCTACATGATGCAATAGCAGCTTGTAGGAAGGTGGCTACCTGACTATGGTTACCCCAGATTTTTTTGCCTTGTGTTTAGCTGGTTTTCGACTTAGTTGGCCTGGTTCCCTGCTAATCAGGGCCCCAGGCTATCTGCTCTCTCTGTAAAATGGATTCCATGTACCCTAGGTGCATAACTAGATTGGCTTGGGTCACCTTATCAGCCCCTGTACAGAGCACTATAGGTGCCCAGGGCATAGGTGCATCCAAGGCCTACCAGGGGCTGCAGCATATCTTTTGCCACCCCTGGCTGGCTATCTAAAATTGACACAACTGGCTGATCACTCAGCTGGGGCAAGTGGGTGTAATCACCCCTTGCTTAGATATAGTATACCTATATCTAAACCTATATCTGGACACATATATAGCCTGTAAGCCACTCCTATGGAAGGCCTCATCAATCCTGGGGGCAGAGTGCGTGGTTTTATGTGAGATGGAGCTCTGGCATGAGCTGAGCCTGTCTGCAGCTGTCGGGAACAACTCCCTTAGCTGTTCCGGGATAATGCCAAACCATATACTCTTAAGCGCCTTATAATCCTTGCGGTTATATAGCAACTTTGGTTTGGCTTTATCAAAACATGTCGTGTAAGGTGTCATACGAATTGGAATACTACCCCCTCGCCAGTTCTGGCGACGGGGGTAGCATTCCACCCTTCTAGAGGGAGAAGACATATTACTTTACTGAAACGCGGTTGATTTAAAATGAGCCTCAGATCCACAAAATGGATGCCCCTGCCACAGACACGGGTCTGGCCTCCTGCTGCTGACCGAAACCCGGCAGAGGAGGCCTGGACAAAGAGTTTCCTGTCACAGGGCGGTGTCAAACCACCCCAGGCAGGAGATAGTGGATTGGAGTAGGGAGGTTTCAAAGAAACCAGACACTGCCTGGGGAGCACAAGGCTGCCCCTTGCAGGATCCGGCCAAACCAGTTCTGGGGCCTCCCAGCCCCTGTCCCAGCGCGGCCAGGATCAAAGGAGAGGGGTGTAACCACCCCCTTCCTGGGTCCCACCCATAGGAGGGGACCTAGCAGGATGTCCAACCCCCTAGATTCGAATAAGAGGGGGAGCAGTCCCAATGGAACATAAGAAACGAATTCTGGACCCTTCGACTTTCTACACGACGTGAGAAGACTGAAGAATCTCCCTTGTGGTCAAGGAGTGACCACCCTGTGCAAACAGGTACCAACCAGCCCTCGACCCTTGCTTTGTTGCAGTTCCCGCCGGAACTCGAGCAACAGAGATCGACGAGATCAAGCTTGCCTGCCTTCTACCTGCCCGATCCACAGTCCCTGCAGAGCTGAGACCCGTGGAGGCGACCGGAAGCGTGGGGCACGCCATCTTGAAAAGGCCACGAGACGCTGACCGTGCAGCCCACGAGTGACCCTCGAAGCTGTGCACCGGGGTTTGAGAAGCCCCAGCCCCGAGCTCCACTTGCACCAAAGTTCACCCCTCCACACTCGACGAGTGCTGCGTGGGGCCCTTCTGCCTGTGTGTGCTCGATGCGTTGGCCCGGTCACTTGCCAGCTGGCTTGTGGCCCCTGTGCCGACGAAACTTGAAATACGACTCGCTTTTCTGGTTGCTCCAGATCTGCACCAGCTCCTGTGAAAAGGAGCCCCCACTCTAACCCTCCTGGTTCGAGTGATAATTAATCTCCCGGTTCCGCGTGGATTGCTTTTGCCAAGTGCTGTTTGCTGCAATCTTGAAGCCGACGGTGCTGACGGCGAGAGCCTACGTGGGACAGATCGTGACCTGCTCCTGGACGTCGCAGATGCCCCAGAGCCCACGTGACAGCGGAGAGAAGCCTATTGACAACCACCTGACTGCGCCCGACATTGCCTGGTTCCGTCCTGGTTCCACCCTGGTCACTGCTGAGTGACCCAGACTCTGTCCCCTCTGCTTTCAGGTACTTTTCTACTTCGATCCACCCTTGGATCGCACCGGCCACTTCTGCTTCACAGCGCCTGCAGCTGCAACAGCTCCAAGCACCAAGAACCTGCGTGCCAGAACCCGACGCCACTTCGACCCTGTGCACCCACGGCCTGTGGGTGAGGTAACATTGCAACGCCGGTGTTCTCACACTGGTACATACCTCTAGGGTCTGTGTCTAAAGTTTTGTGTTCCTAGGTTCAGCGGAAGTATCTTTTAATTCACTTTAACTGACTTTTACGCACCATTGACAGTGCATTGGTGCGCGCCGCACTTTCCGTGCTGCACCCGTCTCCTGTGGGCTACTCCCGACTTCATCATTGCTAGTCCTGACTGCTCCCAGCGAATCTCTAGGCAATAGGCCTAACCATTGTTCGATAAGTGTTACTTATACCACTTTTTTAGTATATGGTCTGAGTGGCCACCCGCCCTCATCCATAATTGTGCAAATTTATATGTTTAACAGTGCTTTTGATTTAACGCTTGTGCCCCTTTCCTCATAAAGAGTACTGGGGAGTAATTTAGAAATAAATACATATATTTTTACAATATATACTTGTGTGGTGTCCTTTCATTTGATTACAGGATTGTATGTGGTAAAACAGCTCGCTTAACACGACCTCTTAAGTTTAGCCTTTAAGGCTGCTTAGTCCATGCTACCACTAGGATAGCTTGTCTAACAAGGTTGACTTACAACCTGACATCTTTGGGGTTTGCTTGGACTGATACCCAGTGGTTCCAGAATTGGAAACACTACATATCAGGCCAACTTCTCACACAGCTCAATCCTGTGATAAATCTGGGCCCAGGCTCCTCCTTCCTCTGTTATTCCCCTGAGCCCAATATTTGTTGGTCATGTAAGGCACATGGAAACTAGTTTTGTGTCTTTAAAATGAAGGTGTAGTTATATCTTGCGAGGTGACCTTGAAACCAGTCTGTAATGCTGCACCTCTCCACAGATGACAAGGGCAGTGCTCCGGGGTGTCCTTGAATGCAGTCTGTATTGGTACCTCTCCACGGAAGACACGGGCAGTGTTCCTGTCTGACCTTGAATCCAGTCTGTAATGCTTCACCTCTCCACGGAAGATAAGGACAGTACCCCGGTTGACCTAGAAACCAGTCTGTAATGCTTCACCTCTCCACGGAGGACATGTACAGTGCTCCGGGTTGACCTAGAAACCGCGTCTGCAGCCAGGGCGACTGACACCCGAGGCTGGGGCTCACGGTTTGATCCCCGGCACTGGCAGCAGGTCAGCTCAGCACCATGTGACTCTGGGCATTAGCTCGCTTAATCTTCCCGATGGCCCCCAGCGCCGGGATGTCTCCGGGTAGCTGTGCGAATTACAAATACTGGATTTACATCTACTTTTACTCTACTGGCAGCGGCATCCATGCATTTGTTATTGCTATCCAGTTTCTTTGTCCTTCTGTGTGATTTTCTTTAGGCTCCAATTAACTCTCAACCCACGCGACTTGTGATGCCCAACCACAGCCATGCACGTCTTGCACATCTTCAAGAGGGTCGCAGCAGGTTACAAGCAGGGATGATGGGCGGTGGTACCCTAACCATAAGCGTAATGCACAAGTGAGTGCATGGGTCAGACACACATACATTAACGAAACTCATACTTGAAAAGCCAGCTTAATAAGTGGCTGAACATTAGAAAAAGAAGGGATGTCATTGATGGCGAGCGTGCGTTGAGTCATCCTCTAGAGACAATGTGTTGTCATGCCAACCAAGCCCTGACAACTCTACTCTCTTCCTGGGAGAATCTGTGCTCTTGAAATGTGCTGCAGATTACTTTTAAGGCCACTAAATAAATCAACTTGCAAAAAGGGTTTTTACACTATTTCCAAGTTAGAAGATTGAAAGAAACCTATCAGAACTGAAAAGTTCACTGTAGAGTGATAAGGTAACCTTTGGTCAAAATCTCCATCATGGAATGGAGCACGCTTGAACGATTTCCGCCCCCCCCAAGAGCAATGTGTCACATCATTTTCTCTGCCACCAAGCTGATAAGACCTACTTTCTCCTTGACTGTGCTCCACTCTCTTCTGAAAAGATTACGTGACTCATTCCTCTCATCCAGCATGCCCAGCATCCTCCTCTATTAAGCTGATGTAGCCCATCATGACCCACCTTTCCCCCCGTAAAATGGTGATCACAGCCCCTCCCCTCCTGAAAAGGCCTTGGTGGAAATTCTCTTTTGTGCTGCTGTGACCAGCTTTTTGAAACAATTTGCTTCCTTGGTGCTGTCAACAATCATGAAAAGAAATACTCTGCCATGGAGCTTTGACCAACAATTTGAGACCATTCTCTTTAATTGTGTGCACCTAACTGTTTGAGGCAATCAACTTTCTTTGTGAAGTGACCAGTCTTTAGGGACCATGGTTTTTCTTGGTGCTGTGACCAACCATTTGATTCAAATATTCCGATTTTGTACCGGGACCAACCTGAGGTTCCGTGACAATTGTAAGTGGTGTTTTCGACTCGCCCGAATATGGTCGAGTCTGGTATCTATGAACCGCAAATGACGAGTTTAGTGGGTGTACGCGTTTTCGCTGTGCTAGCCTAAACCGTTCGTTTGTTTCGTGGGTTTCTTCGTCTGAACCCACGGGTTCCATTTTAGATACGGCATCCATTTTGTTTCTTGCCCTCAAGTAGCCAGCGAACGGACGCTGTCCGCTTCGTGACCCTGGGATTCCCAAACTCTTGCAGAAGACACGTGTTCCTTTGAGGGTGTCTTTATGATAAGGGGAATGACACCGTAAGGCAGATGGCCCTGCTCGAGGCACATCTTGCCGTGCCGGTCTATTGTCTCAGTTGTGCATTCATTAGGCACGTCTCCTTTGATCCCTGCAATCGTGTTTCCTGATACCACCCCTTTACACTCTCTTCGATCTGTTCGCTATCCTCGTCTTCCTCTGCACCTGTTTCTGGCTCTTCCTTGATTCGTTTACAGCCGAACGGAATGTACTAATGGTGGGAAGATGTACTTTTACAGTTGGGAACTGCCAAACGCTACTGTAATTATGTTCCGGGCCCTGAATACATGAAAGCGACCCCTTATGACCTTTACTGTGGGAAGCGGGTTGTAACCTTTTGTCTGTCATGTTATCCTAAGACAGAAAACTGTATAAAAGGAGCGATCTACAGATACAATTTGAATCAGACTCCGTGAACTTACATGCTATGTACTTCTCGTGACTTCTGTGTTCCCTACAGTAAATAAACCTCGAATCTTTGACGCCGAAGGAAGTGTCCCGTGTCCCTGTCATTTGTACGCCGGAACAGGTTACCCACGAAGGTTTCAGGTGTTATCCCTGGCACCGCTAGGTCTTAGAAAAACCCCGTCCTTCAGTTGGCGCCCAACGTGGGGCTGCATCAGCGGTACCGGTCCAAAGCCCGATGATCGTGAGGAACTTCGTGTGAAATCTCCGAGGGAAGGTGCACCCCGCTTCATCAATCCTGTTGTCGAAACAAGTGGCCCGACGACTTTTCCCACGAAGATCCCCGCCTCCTGACGGCTGCGACGGACTGCTGCCCTGACTGTAGACCTGTTTTGGCGCCTGGCGTAGACCTTGGTACAGCGAGACGATTGACGGGCCTTCCTGGTGACGCCATTGATCTTTGAGTTAAGTATTTGTGGGTCGCTCCCAGAGTCCTTTGTTGTTATGGGTGCTTAGTTGTTGCATGGTTCCATTGCATTTGTGGTTCTTGGTATTTTGTTCTTGTTGTGCTATTTGACGTCTGCAGTCGCCAAAAACCGAGGGTTTTTGCACTTTTGCAGGGACATTGTAATCCTATAACCCTTGACGTCTGTGAAACTCGGTTAGTGTGCACGATGCCTTGCTGTAGTACTTTGTTTAGTTGCTTTAGAGGTTGTGGTGCGGATTCCCGGTTGGAGGTTTCGTGTCCGATACCTCCGGTCGGAACTCCAACTTATGAATTATATAGTCGACATGGTTTGGGTCCAATCACATTCAACGAGTGTTGGGTTAGCTACACCAAAGATGACGATGTCCTTAGTTGGCCACCTCATGGTAGTTTTGAGGCCCCGATTTTGGATAATCTTGAAGCTAAATTGTTCCACAGAAAAGCAAGGCCGGCCATGTTTGATTCCTTTTGGTTGTGGCGTAAAGAAGCCAAGCAGAAAGAAATCAAGCAGCTTAAACGCAATAAGAGAGAAGGTATTGTTACTACGATGAAAAATGCAGAGCAGTTTCAGCGGGACAAAGAGGAGAAGGAAAAGGAAATTTTTGATAGACTGCAGCGTATGACAGTGGATAAATGTTACCCCGCTTTACCGACGGGTACGGATAAGAAGGGAGAGGAAGCAGTAGAGGACCCTTTGTTATCCTATCTACTGAAGTCGCCACCTCCGTATGCACAGGATACCACAGCTCCTGTGGCTCCTCCTGTTCCTCAACCTGCTCCTGTTCCTCTACCTGCTCCTGTTCCTACTGCTCCTCCGTCTATACCTTCCCATACTCCTGCTCCCGCTACTTCCACTCTTGTGGTTACTCCTGCTGTTCCTTCTGTTTCTGACCCTTCTATTGTTACCCCTTTGCTTTACTCTTCTACCCCGTCTGTTCGACGTCGTGTTCCTACTGTTGCTGCTAACTTCTTCACTTCTCTTGGACCGATTCTTGGGTCCGCTGGTTCTGAAGCTCCCCAAAGACGAAGTCAGCTTCCTGGTGGTAGGGAACGTGACACACTATATAATATGGCGAAAAATTGGATTAGGTATCCCCTTAAGAATCCTCCACGTATAGTTGTTGAGACTTTCTCTCAATTCAATGAGCCAACACAGAGGTTCGTGTTCGAAGAAATGTGCAAGCTCGTACGCGATGAGATATTAGTTGATGCGGCTGATGATGTATTGGCTGCTCTAACTGACCTACAGTTTCAGTTTTCGAGCGGAATAATGGTGGGTAGCAATGTTCGACGTGCTGTCGAGCAGCTACTATCTTTTCGTCCTGCTATAATGCCTCGAGCATTGTTTAAAGACGAAACTGAGGAATGGATAGCAACGCCTGGTCAGTACCCCATGCGCGCCGTTCCACCTGTGTGGATGCCAGGTGATGCACAGGCTAATCCTATCATTCTGCCACATTTCCAGAGAGTGTGGATACATCTTCCGTGGAAACGATCGGAAGTTTTGCAGGTTAAGCAGACTTTGCCCGACCCTCGCAAAAATCCTGCAGGATACTATAAAGAATTGTCTCAGCTAGTGGATGCTACGATAATGAATCTTGTTGACATTGATATGCTGTTCGGCAATGTCGTACCACAGCCGGTATGGGTGAACATTCGTCAGGAAAATCATGTAGCTGAGTTAGGCCTGCTCTTGTGGCGGCGGATGCCCGACAAGTTGGTGGGGCTAAACCTGAGCAGCTCATTACCGATCTTCCCCAGAGAATAATTACCCTTATGAAAACGCTTATGCCAGCTATGAAAGTTAACTGGGACAAATTGTCCGCTTGCAAGCAAAAGAAGGACGAGAGTGTCTCTTATTTCTTTACGAGATTTGAGGAGGCATTCATCGATCACAGTGGTCAAGATATGGGCACTGAGGGAGGTCAGAGATTGTTCGTGGACAAATTTGTGTCGAATTTATTGCCGGACCTAAGCAACAAATTAAAGAATTCAGAGAGTGCGTGGGCTGTTTCCACTTCTGCTCATATATTGGCAACGGCCCAATATTATGAGAATAGAGAGAAAGAGGAAAATGATCGTGCGGACAAAAAGACGAAAGAGCTCAAAACGAAAGTATTGTTGCAACAAGCATATCCTCCGCGCTCGAATCAGAATGATTCGCAGCAGCGGAACCGATCGCAGTCACAGTCGAATAGGTCACAATCACGGAATGACTCTTCTTTGCAGAGATCTATGCTTGGGTACAATCAGTGTGCCTATTGTGGAGGCGAGGGTCATTTGAAATTCGATTGTCCAGTTTTGCGTGATTGAAATAGTGGTAATTCATCTAGAGGAGGTCGTAGTGGTCCTCAGCAGACTTCACGAGGTAGAGGTCGTGGTGTTACGCAAAATCAAAACGATCGTTCTAATAATTCCTCTGATTCTAATAATTGTTTCGATCAGCGTGGATCATCATCAGGCAGATCCGCACAGTACAACGTGGATGATTATTACGTCGATCAGGGTGCTGACGACGGTAATTACTAGGACAGCCATAGACAAGGAGAGGGAGTAGTATCAGTTCCGGTTGATCAGAGAGGGCCTTACGTCGCAGTTGCCACCTCGGGCGTAGTTGAGCCTTTTCTGTTGGACACTGGTGCAGCGAAAAGTTCCATCATGCATTCGAAACTCCCTGGCGCACCTTTGTCTGGCTTAACAAATGTTTCCGTTGGATTCTCTGGCGCCCCTGTTAGCAATCCGGTTTCACGCCCTTTGCCCCTTACAATTGGGCCTCGTGAACTGCAAGCTCCTTTGATTTTGACTACTGGTTGTGGTGAAAATCTTTTGGGCCTGGATTTGCTGAAACGTCTGTATGCGACTCTGTATTGTTCCCCTGCGGGAGTAAAGCTTACTTTGGGTGAGAGAGTTATCTCTCCTTTGTACTTGTCCATCGATAAGCTCCCACCGGAATTGAGTTCTCTTCCTGCGTCTTTGTGGGCAACAGGTCCCAATGACGTGGGCCTGCTTGACATCTCCCCTTATGTTGTTCAATTGAAATCTAATGTGCGATTACCACGTATTCCCCAGTATCGTATCTCCCTTGATGGTGAGCGAGCGTTGTTAGCGATTATCTACGATTTGATCGAAAAAGATGTTATCGAGGAGACACGGGGAAACGTGTGTAACAGCCCTGTGTTACCCATTTTGAAACGCACTGATCCATCTAAGCCTCCTGTTTATCGTTTTGTCATTGATTTACGGGAGGTGAATAAAATTGGGATTCCTCAGTTCCCTGTGGTGCCTGACATTACGGCTTTACTGACTCTGATTCCAGCATCTGCATCCTGGTTCTCAATGATCGATCTGAAGAATGCTTTCTTTAGCATTCCGATTGCTGAGGAGAGTAGGGACCTTTTCGGGTTCTCTCTAGGTGGCCGCAGCTTTAGGTTTAAACATGCTCCTCAGGGCTACTGTGCGAGTCCATCGATATACAGCCAAGCCTTGAAGAGCCAACTTGATGCGTTTGTGTTGCCAGCTGGTGCTGCCTTGATCCAATATGTTGATGACTTATTGGTGGCTGCGGACACACAGGACATTTACAAAATTGCCACGGTGTCGTTGTTGCAGCATCTCTGTTACTTACATCACAAGGTGTCACCTTCTAAACTGCAATATTGTTGTCAAGAGGTAACCTATCTAGGTCACTTATTGTCAAAGGAGGGAAGAAGGTTGACCCCAGAGAGAATTGCAGCGATTGCTGGAATGACTGTGCCGACAACTCAGAGAGATGTGCATTTTTTTTTATGTATCACGTCATACTGCAGGCAATGGATTCCAAATTTTTCATTGCTAGCGAAACCATTGGTGGCTCTTACGTGCAAGGATGTTCCAACTCCTTTGCCATGGACGGAAGAATGTCAGAAAAGTTTTTCTGAACTGCGTGATGCGTTGTGTTCGGCTCCTGTGTTAGGTACTCCTGACTACAGCAAGCCGTTTACACTATACGTTCATGAGAGGGAAGGTTGTGCGTTGAGTGTTTTGACGCAACAATTCGGTGGTAAGCAGCGTCCATGTGCATATTTTTCCTCGACCTTGGACCCAGTAGCTAGAGCATTGCCGAGTTGTTTGAGAGCAACAGCGGCAGCTGCGGTGTCCATCCGACAATCTGCAGGATTGGTCATGGATAATATGCTTACGGTGATGGTTCCGCATGCAGTTGACACTCTCTTGAATCGTACGAAAACCCAACATCTGACAAGCGCAAGGTTGTCTGGTTATGAGTTGACGCTTCTGGCAAGTCACATTCAAATAAAGCGCTGCAATGTCCTAAACCCGGCGACTTTGTTGCCAACCAATATGGAATCAGATGAGGTAGCACCACATGACTGTTACTTACGTACTGGGGAGGAAACAAAAGGTCGTGTTGAACTAAAAAACACTCCGTTGGAAGACCCCGATAGTACCTTGTATGTGGATGGTTCGTGTTTTAAGTTGCCGAATGGTGATGTGACGACTGCATATGCTGTGGTGACGTTGAGTACGGTTGTGGAGACTGCGAGACTGAATCAGAATTCTGCGCAGGCAGCGGAGCTAATTGCCTTAACCAGAGAGTGTGTTTTGTCGAAAGGGAAACGGGTGAATGTGTTTACGGACAGTCAGTATGCGTTCGGTGTTGCACACAGTTTTGGACGACTGTGGAGAGAGAGAGGTTATATGACATCGCATGGTACGAAGATTCAGCATGGACAGCTTGTGAATGATCTTTTGGATGCACTTACATTGCCCAAGCAGATGGCAATTATTAAATGTAGTGCACACCGTAAGGTGACGGATGATGTTGGTCGTGGCAATGCGTTCGCTGCTGAGATTGCTAAGGAGACTGCAAGGAACCTTACAACTAGAATGTATGTGACGAGTCCGGTAAAGTGGCCTGTAGAAGCTGGTATGTGTGAAGACACTATTGAGAGTGTGAAAGCGATTCAGAATGAGACCACAGAGACTGAAAAGACCAAGTGGAAAGAGAGTACGGGAAAGCTGGATGCGAATGGTTGTTGGATTGATTTGTCGGAGAATAAAAGGTGGATGTTGCCGGATGCATATGTGCTAGCTGTTGTGACTATGGCACACGGCTTGTCACATATTAGTGCGAACGGAATTTGTAAGTTGTTGTCCCCCGTATGGAAGAATGATGGTATTGCTAAGTGTGCTGAGAGATTGGTTAAGAATTGCATGATATGTATGATGTATAATCCTGGTAAGGGAACTCCTACACCCCCTGGCCACTTTGCTCCTCCTTCATGTCCCTTTGAGGTGATTCAGTTGGACTTCATCCATATGGAGCGATGCAATAACTTAAAATACGTTTTAGTTGTGGTTTGCGCATTCTCCCGATGGATCGAAGCCTACCCTCTTAAAGACAATACTTCCCTGTCCACCGCAAAAGTCCTACTGAAGGAATACTTTCCTCGGTATGGAATGCCACGGATTGTATGGTCTGATAACGGAAGTGAGTTTGTAGGGAGTGTGATGAAGAGTGTGTGTAAGGGCATTGGAATTACACAAAAATTCCATAGCGCCAATCATCCCCAGTCAGCAGGTTTGGTTGAGGGGTACAATGGAACTCTCAAATTAAAACTCGCAAAGATTCAGGCTACGACTGGTCTCTCGTGGCCTGACGCTTTGCCCTTAGCTCTTCTGTCAACTAGGGTGACTGTACACTCTCGAGTAGGGCTCAGCCCATATGAGATTGTGTTCGGCCGTCCTGCCAATGTTTGGGGGGTCCATAGACCCAGTGTGTTTGCAGATCTTGAGTACCCAAAGTTGATCGATTATATTCATGATCTGACTGCTAAACTGAGGTTAATTCACCAACAGGTTTTTGAAGCACTACCGACGCAGACGGAGGGTCCAGGCCACCAGCTCCAGCCCGGAGACTGGGTGGTTACGAGGAACTTTGGCCGAAAACGAAATCTAGAGCCAAGGTTCATCGGACCCTATCAGGTGCTCCTTGCCACGAGAACTGCTGTTCGTTTGGAGGGCCGCAAGCACTGGGTGCATGCCACCCACACCAAGAAGGTACCGATCCCTTTGCCAGCGGACTCGTGGGTAAGGAAGGGCATCACCTCGTCTGAAGCTGAGGGTTTGCCGAACTTTGTTCCATTCAGTGACGCACAGCCTGTGGGAGATACCTCAGTGCAGCCGGACGATACTGTTGAACATTTGTCATCGGAGGACTCAAGATCTGAACAATTGTCTGGTCGACAGGATTCTGTTTCATCATCTGACCAACTGTTTGAAGATCAGACTCGTCCTGGGAGAAGCAGATATTTTCTCCGTTCCAACATTAGAGACAAATAAAAAAATATTTTTGCTTCCTCCCCTGACATTCACGTTACCTCATTATCACTTTTCACTTTGAACATTTTTGAATAACTGTACTTTTTGTAAATTATGAGTCCTTTTCTGCATATGTGTATTTGTTTCCACAGCTAGGAGATTTTGTATATACTGTTTAATTAAAAGTACCTTACATCCGGGTGGACCGTAGGGCCGTGCAGGTACTACCTTCTGGTTAGTAGGTCCTGACACTAGGTTGGAGACCGTCGATTCCTAGGAACTCCTGGGGATTGACTATTGCTACACAGAACGAAGTGCGTCAAGAACATTGCGGACGGTTTTAGAGGATGGCTTTCTCGAAGCTGTCGGAATTGGAAAAGACTCAAGCTCAAAGATTCGAACTGCATAGAATTGCACGTACTAAATGCTTCATGTTTCAGGTGTTCCTTCTGTTCCTAACTGTTTGTTCGTTATTGGTGGGTGGGGTGTATTACATGATACAGTCATTGTTGCCTTCTGCCTCACCTCCCCCTTCTTCTGAACCTAAACCTATCTCCACTGTTTCTCCTCACTCCTTCCACATCCTACCCCAACACGAGCAGGTTAGACGTGCGGAATTTATGAATAATTCCTTCGTTCAGCTCCTTCATCAGCATCAGTTGGTGATGAACACTACCAATTGTTGGGTGTGTGGGTTAATGCCACATACCACCGATAATGGAATTCCGTACTTGGTCCTTCCTTACAGTTCCCAGGGTTCAACTCGAGCATTCCAAACAATGTTTCGTAGCGCACTAGATTCCTACCCCAATCGAGAGCCACGATCTCCACACTTTGGTCCCGGCCGGTACCATAAGTCTTTGGCAATAGCGATTGCCGATTTAGATAGGGATATCTTTGATCCATCGCTTATCCCAGAGGAAGAGGTGCGAGCCTATAGGGATCTGAGTGAGGCTGAATATAGTGTGCTAGTGGGTGATAGACAGCTCAAAAGTTCATCTCCAATATGGATCGTACCCCACCTTGGTAATTTCTGTTTGAAAGGTCGTGGCCGAAGCCCGAGAGCTCACCTTGGGGAGAGTGCTTGCACTGAAACGTATGTTTTACCAATGCTCTCTTCCCCTGTTCTCCTGACTGCCAAGGGTACGTACTTTGTCTGTTACGACCGTGCATATACATGGTTGCCCCTGGACTTCTCGGGCACCTGTTATATTGCAAATTTGTTGCCACCGACTTTTACGGTTGCCTCAGATTATCACAAGACCAGAGTTGTGAGAGGCGTTATTAGTAAAGAGGACACTGCCGGTCAAGAAGCAGGAGACTTCTTTAAGGGTTTCTTGCCGTTTTGGGGACCTATGATCAATAGTAGGAACCTGAGACAGTTGACTCGAGTGGTGGAATCAACCGCTAATATCACTGCGAGTGCCCTTGGCAAAATCACAGCAGAGCTTCAGGCGGACAGGCTTATGGCGTTACAAAATCGTATGGTTTTAGACGTCGTCTTAGCAGATAGGGGTGGAGTATGTAAGGTGATCCATTCGAGCTGTTGTATTTTCATTCCTGACAACGCTCCAACTGTCTATCAAGCCATCTCGAAGTTGCATAAGATCTCCGAGTCCATACATGTGGACGTTGGGGATTGGTCGCTACTAGGGTGGTTTTGGGGCCTGATGTCGACTTGGGGTTGGAAGATTCTGATGATCATTGGGGTTGTTGCAGCATTCCTGTTCACGTGCTGCCTTTGTGTGCAGTGTGGTCCTGCCTTATGTGGCCTCTGTGGTACGACGTGTATAAGGCGGCCGCCTGTTACCAAGGAAGCGCTGATGGATAGAATAATGTTGCAGCAGCATCTACATGGTCTGATGAATATGGAGATCGATTCTGAATCCGACTAGTGCATGCCTACATGAGGGCAAAAGGAGCGTCTGAGGTTCCGTGACAATTGTAAGTGGTGTTTTCAACTCGCCTGAATATGGTCGAGTCTGGTATCTATGAACCGCAAATGACGAGTTTAGTGGGTGTACGCGTTTTCGCTGTGCTAGCCTAAACCGTTCGTCTGTTTCGTGGGTTTCTTCGTCTGAACCCACGGGTTCCATTTTAGATACGGCATCCATTTTGTTTCTTGCCCTCAAGTAGCCAGCGAACGGACGCTGTCCGCTTCGTGACCCTGGGATTCCCAAACTCTTGCAGAAGACACGTGTTCCTTTGAGGGTGTCTTTATGATAAGGGGAATGACACCGTAAGGCAGATGGCCCTGCTCGAGGCACATCTTGCCGTGCCGGTCTATTGTCTCAGTTGTGCATTCATTAGGCACGTCTCCTTTGATCCCTGCAATCGTGTTTCCTGATACCACCCCTTTACACTCTCTTCGATCTGTTCGCTATCCTGGTCTTCCTCTGCACCTGTTTCTGTCTCTTCCTTGATTCGTTTACAGCCGAACGGAATGTACTAATGGTGGGAAGATGTACTTTTACAGTTGGGAACTGCCAAACGCTACTGTAATTATGTTCCGGGCCCTGAATACATGAAAGCGACCCCTTATGACCTTTACTGTGGGAAGCGGGTTGTAACCTTTTGTCTGTCATGTTATCCTATGACAGAAAACTGTATAAAAGGAGCGATCTACAGATACAATTTGAATCAGACTCCGTGTACTTACATGCTATGTACTTCTCGTGACTTCTGTGTTCCCTGCAGTAAATAAACCTCGAATCTTTGACGCCGAAGGAAGTGTCCCGTGTCTCTGTCATTTGTACGCCGGAACAGGTTACCCACGAAGGTTTCAGGTGTTATCCCTGGCACCGCTGGGTCTTAGAAAAACCCAGTCCTTCAAACCATCGAAGTCAATTCACTTACAGGATCCGGCAATTAAGTTTAGTGGACGTGTATCAGTCCATTTGAGGCAATTTACTTTATCTGTGCTGTGAGACAAAACTCTTTCTTGCTGCTGGGACCAACCATTTAAGTGTAGTCTCTTTCTTGCTGCTGTGACTAAGTAAGCGAATAGAATGTATGTGCGTGGGTGCTGCACTCAGTGTTTTATTTTTATAAAAATTAATCCGATACGAGTGCTACCTTCGATTGGTGCCTGCTAACACCTATAGAAACATGTATTAAGCCTGGCACCTGGGTGGCTGCCAGGACTCTTGGGTGCACTCTTGAATGAGTAAACTCCTAATCAGCTTTTAACATTTCATATCTTATTTAATCTGTTATTCATACGATATATTTCATCGACATATTAATCATATTCAAACATTGCTTACATATTTCACCATAACGAAAAATAAATTTCAACACATTCAATTAAACAACCAAAAAATGTACAATATAATATACATCAACCCAATGCATTTCGGGACCTTGTGGCCCCTTCTTCAGGGGTCTGACAAAAGAAAACATGATGAAAACAAATTAGTAGGGAGAAATAGAAAAAGGAAAGAGAAAAGAGAACAAGAAAATTCATTACTCTCGATGTTTAGAGGTTTCACAGTTACCTTATACTCATCATTATTATCATTTGAATAAGTTAAGCTCACATGTCATGAGATGTTATCTCTAGCTATATTATAGTGAAAATTGTAAACAGGGACAAATTGTGTTTACACTAGTTTGTTTAAAAAGAGTTTCTAGTTGAGCGTTAGGCTTTCACTCAGCCTGCCGTATGAATAACAGATTAAATAAGATATGAAATGTTAAAAGCTGATTAGGAGTTTACTCATTCAAGAGTGCGCCCAAGAGTCCTGGCAGCCACCCAGGTGCCAGGCTTAATACATGTAAGTAAGCGAATAGGCACATCTGATTCCTCTTCCTTGCTAATGGTTTGGCAAGAGGTGCAGCCATTCCGGAATCCTGGCATGTGGCAGAAATCATCCCCATTTATAAAAAGGGGGATCGAGCCAGTCCATCTAATTATAGGCCCATAAGCCTCATAGAATCCCTTCAAAAAATGTTGGCAAGATTAGTGCTAAGTAGGGTAAATAGTTGGATAGATGAGAATGAAATACTTTCCACCTATCAAGCAGGATTTCGTTCCCATGTTAGCGCTATCAACCAAGTTTTTAAATTCATGATGATATACTGAAACACAGTGGTCTTAGCAGAGGGGACACTCTATGCAGCATTTGTAGATTTCGAATCTGCATTTGATTTAGTCCCTGCCACAAGATGTGGGAGGTTCTTAGAGTAGCAGGGATGCCTGCTGAGATATTATCTTTTATTGTAAATCTACATGAGTCTACATCTGCCCAAGTGTGATGGGGTCAGCAGGGTGAGCCAACAGACCGTTTTCCTATGAACAAGGGAGTAAGGCAGGTGTGTGTTCTGGCTACTCCGAATATTCCACAGAGGCACCTACTCTTGCTGGATCCAGGGTTCCTCTATTAATGTTTGCAGACGACACCTTAATTCTGTCGAAGACGCAATCGGGTCTGCTACGTGCCCTTGATCGATTCACTTTGTTCTGCAATGACCAGGATTTAGTTGTTAACGTTGATAAGACGAAGTTCATGGTCTTACATAAACACAAAGTAGAGAAAGCTAGAGTGGAAATGAACAATGTGTCCCTGGAACACACTGACTCCTTTGCATACCTGGGTGTTACTTTGGGCAAACGCTTGAACTGGAAGCCACAGTTAGATCTATTAGTCTTAAGGTATAATCAACTTGCAGGGGCCCTCCTAAAAGAATTCCGGTTGTCCCAAACCAAACCAGTTGAACTGTCTCTATCTATTTGCAAAGGGAAGGTTGACTTGATTGATTTGAGTTGATTTGTGGTTTTATAAAGCGCACATATGCCCATGGTGAAAAAAGACGTGTGACCAAATGCAGCTAGCGAAGGCAAGTCTATCGGGAGTTGAACAGCCAGGTTTTTACTGATTTCCTAAATGACAACAGGGAGGTGCTGTTTTTGATAGTGAGAGGGAGTCGATTCCAATCCTTGGCTGCATACAGTAGGAAGCTTCTACCTCCCAACCTGGCTTGTTTGAACCGGGGAACCTGTATCAATTTTGCCTGGCTGGAACGTAGTGCTCTTTTGGGAACGCATGTCTTGAGAGGAGTTCTAAGGAACAGTGATCCCGAGCCCCGGAGCGCCTTGTATGTTAGACACAAAATTTTGAACTTGATTCGTTTTGCCAAGGGGAGCCAGTATAGAGTTACCAAATGATGAGATATATGTTCTGAACTAGGGATATTTAATAATTACCTTGCTGCTGAGTTTTGCAAACGCTGTAGTTTGGCCAGGTATTGGGCCTGCATTCCAGCATATAACGCATTCCCGTAATCAAGTCTTGACAGAGCTAATGTGGTAACCACCGTTTTATGGGAATCCATGGGGATGTAAGGCAGTAGTTTCCTGATCATTTTCAGAATAAACAACATAGTGGCTACTAATTTGTTGGCTTGGGCATCGAAAGTGAGTCTATTGT
This sequence comes from Lissotriton vulgaris, assembly GCF_964263255.1. Taxonomy (NCBI): domain Eukaryota; kingdom Metazoa; phylum Chordata; class Amphibia; order Caudata; family Salamandridae; genus Lissotriton; species Lissotriton vulgaris. Next base: position 273,892,412 of record NC_141688.1, read on the forward strand.
CTAGCATGATACTTAGATTTCTGACTTTATCAACCGGTGATGGACAGTTACTGAGATTGGCCGGCCACCAATCTGGGGACCAGATTTCAGTATTTGTTCCCAGTAAAATAACTTCACTTTTGTCACCATTAAGTTTTAAGCAGTTTCTCTCCATCCACAGGCTGACCTGCTTCATGCAGTTCTTAAACTTGTCTGCGGTATCTGAGGTGTCATCTGTGATTGAGACCACAATTTGTGTATCAACTGCATATGACACAGGAAGGAAACCACATGGTCTAATGATTCCAGCTAGCGGCGCTACATATAGATTAAAGAGTTGGGCTCAGCGATTACCCCTATGGGACCCCACACGGGGAGCTGAAAGGTTTAGATTTAACCTCTCCCAGTTCCACTGTTCTATTATTCAGAAATGATGCCAGTATTTTTCTTGCATCTCGGTGGACCCCCGCTGTTGCCAGTCGATCCAGGAGTGAAGCACGGTTTACCGTATCGAAGGCCGCCGAGAGATCCAGTAGGATCAAGGCGGCCTTACCCCCGGCTCCAGTACACTCCTGAGTTCTTCCACTGCCATTAGTAAGGCTGTTTCAGTACTGTGCCCCTCGCGGAAGCCGTACTGAAAAGGGTCAAGGATATCCGCTTTAGCAATAAATTGGACAAGCTGCTTGTTCAGCAATTTCTCTAGGACCTTGGCACCGAAAGGAATCCTAGCTATTGGTCTATAGTTTCTAGGTTCCGCTGGATCTAAGTTGGGTTTTTTGAGAAGGGGTAGAACTGATGTTGATTTCCAGAGGGCTGGGTAGATGCCTGAATTCACTATGTGACCCATGAGCCTGACCAGTTGCTCACTAAGAAGCTCCGGAAAAAGATGAAATATTTTTGGTGGACATGGGTCCACAAATGCTCCTGATTTAGTTGACATAACTACCTGATATACCTGCTCTAACCCTGGGGGGCACAAATTGAACGGCAGTTTGGATTCTTTGCCAGGTTAGAGCCTCAATAATTTACGGGGCGGAACTTTGGGGGTTTGAAAACTTAGTACCATTAGTACTAGCCCAGAAGATTGAGGCCTTCCTCAATCCTCTCTTCTGAGGCCCCTACTTTTAGATCTAGGATGTATTTCCTTTGAGGAGGCTGCGGGCTTTAGACCACTTGCCTATTGGTGAAAACTTTGGACAACCCTGGAGCTAGCACCTTATGCAAAAGCTGTTAAGTCCCTTAGGGAAGCAGAAAAATCAAACAAAATTTCTTGGCTACAAAAGATTAAGGCATTGTTATCTGAAATGTGCCTCCTTCACCTGTGGGTGGACCCAGAGGGGAATTCCTTTCCATTTAAAAGAGATCTTAAAGCCTTATATAGGGACAAGGTTTATGTAAAGTCGCTGTCCTTGGTTACTACTGGTTCCCTCACAGGCCTCTTTCTTGACTATAAGTGTTAGCATAAGCTGGAGGCGTATTGGGACATTATCACACGTCCTGGTGATAGAATACTCTTCCACCAATTTAGAGTGGGTACACTCCCCCTAAAATCGTTTACTAAAAAGTGGCGGAATGAACAGGATATAAAATGTGATACTTGTTTAACTAAGGACGAACCTCTATCGCATGTCCTGTTTGTGTGCCCTACATACCAGAACCCTCGGCTGAAATGGCTCAAGCCGGCTTGTACAAAGTTTGGAACTAGATCTTGTCAGACGGCCCTGCGTATTTTAAAAACTGAAACTTCTGCAGTCATAGTTGTTGCTATGGCTAAGTTTCAGAGCTGGATTTGGGTCCTTAAAAGGAAAAACCTGCAAGGCATTTTGTAATCTATCTGCTAATGCATTGGTGTACACAAGTTTCCCCCACACCATTCAGTACAAATTCAAATTCAAAATAGTCTTTATTTCGATATTTTTCAATCATAAAAGACATTTACATACTTGCCCCCCCACACAATAGATAGTAAGATCCACAATTAATCATTTCAACTTTATCTAAAAAGAAAAAACTAGCTTATCAATATGCCATTAAAAAAAATCCATGATTGCAATCTTTAAATATATTATATTAAAAGGAATAAAACAGTATTAAAAAAGAAATTCATTCAATGCTAAATACATCAGTCTCTTACTACATTTTACAAAATCGAATAGCAACGAGTAACAGCGGGCCCAGGGGTTATTGCAAACTCATTTTGCGGGCCCGAATTATCACCATCCAGTGAAAGAATTTAGACATGGCTATAACAACTGGCTGAGAGGTATCAGTTCTTAAAATCCTAATGGCCTCACTAGCAGTTTTGAGGCCTAACTGAACACAAATCGGTTTTAGCCAGGATCTTCTGGGTGCGTTATATTCTGGGCAGGCAAACAATACAGGCCCAATGTCTTCCTTTTGTTCAGGGCAGAAGGGACACACCGAACTTTGGTTCCCACGCCATTTCGCAGTTAAAGCATTTAGTGGTAATGTCCCCACCCTCATTTGATGGTACTTCTTCCGGTCCCCTGGAATGGTAATCCAATCCCAATAAGGTTCTAGGGCCGGAACATGCTTGAGTTCTAAGAAATCGGTTGTAAAGGATGGTTCGATACAGCGACCAAAGCTCTTTGCCCCAACCATGTTCCAGTACAAATCACAAAGTGTTTTCTTAGGTGGGAAAACATTCCTCACAGGGTCATCACATAATGGAGATAGGTCCATAGCCATATAAATTGCTTTCACCTCCCTCATCCATGATATTTCATGAGCTTTGTCCGAGTCTCTAACCTCGAAGAAGCCCTGAGCATACTGGGAGAGTTCCGGGGTTACCCATAATCTCCTCCAGTAAGCAACCGATCTATATTTGGCCATATCCTCAAAGCTGTGAGACCCTAGGTCATAGTGGAGAGGTATCAGGGGAGTGGATACCGGTAAACCAGTGATGTTGCGCAAAAAACATTCAGTCCAATATTGAAGACTGTAAGCAAGCCCTGTGTAATGATGCATTAATAGCTTTTGACCCTGAATTCGCCCTTTTAAACCCAATCATTGTTTTAACAGTCCTGGGATTTTATATGACATGCTTTTTTTAAAGAAACTATTCCTGTCTGAAATGTTATGCCTTTTTTATATTATAGTGTATTTGTCTTAATGTGTCTTTTATGATTGATTATGATCGAATAAAGATGGAAATTGAATTTAATTGATTCATGAAGGTGTCTTTTAACCTTATAAACTCAGTGGAAAATCAGGTAGCCTGTCATGCACCACTCAATTAACCTACTAATTAGCCACAATCGTACTAAGGTGAATTACATTTTTCAGCCAACTTCTCTCAATCTCAATGCATTGTGCAGCACAAAACCCTAGCAGAGCTCGAAACAACAGAAGTATTATCCATTTCTCTTCTATGCAGCACATACAGGAAATTAAGCCTGGTCTGAGAAGTTGGCCTGATATGTGGTGTTTCCAATTCTGGAACCACCTTGTATCAGTCCAAACAATCCCTTATGGTGTCTGGTTGTAAGTCAACCTTGTAAGACAAGCTATCCTAGGGGTAGCATGGACTAAGCAGCCTTAAAGGCCTAACTTAAGAGTTTGTGTTAAGCGAGCTGTTTTACCACATACAATCCTGTAATACCAAATGAAAGGACACCACACAAGTATATATTATAAAAATATATGTGTTTATTTCTAAATTAATCCCCAGTACTCTTTATGAGCAAAGGGGCACAAGCGTTAAATCAAAAGCACAGTATAACATTTAAAGTTGCACAATTATGGATGAGGGCGGGTGGCCACTCAAACCATATATTAAAAAAGTGGTATAAGAGATACCAATCGAACAGTGGTTAGGACTAGGGCCTAGAGAATCGCTGGGAGCAGTCAGGACTAGCAATGCTGAAGTCGGGAGAAGCCTGCGGGATTCGGGTGCAGCACGTAAAGTGCGGCTTGCACCAATGCAATGTCAATGGTGCGTAAAAGTTACACAAAGTGAGTTTAAAGATACTTCCGCTGAACCCAGAGGAATAAAACTTAAGACACAGACCCTAGAGGTGTGTACCAATGTGGGCACACCGGCGTTGCAATGTTACCTCACCCACAGGAAGTGGGTGCACAGGGTCGAAGTGGCGTCGGGTTTTGACACGCAGGCTCTTGGTGCTTGGAGCTGAAGATGCTGCAGGCGATGGGAAGCAGATGTGTCTGGTGTGATCCAAGGGTGGATCAAAGTCGAGATGAATCTGAAAGCAGAGGGGACAGAGTCTGGGTCACTCAGCAGTGACCAGGGTGGAACGAGGACGGAACCAGGCAATGTCGGGCGCAATCAGATGGTTGTCGAGGAGCTTCTCTCCGCTGTCACATGGGCTTTGGGGCATCTGCGACGTCCAGAAGCAGGTCACGATCTGTCCCACGCAGGCTCTCGCCGTCAGCACCGTCAGCTTTGAGATTGGAGCAAACAGCACTTGGCAAAAGCAATCCACAGGGAACCGGGAGATTGCTTCTCACTCGGACCAGGAGGGTCAGAGCGGGGCTCCTTTTCACAGGAGCTGGTGCAAATCTGGAGCAACCAGAAAAGCAAGTCTGTTTAAGGTTTTCGTCGGCACAGGGGCCACAAGCCAGTTGGCAAGTGACCGGGCCAACGCGTCGAGCCAACACAGGCAGAAGGGCTCCACGCAGCACTCGTCGAGTGTGGAGGGAGTAGCTTTGGTGCAAGTGTAGCTCAGGGTTGAGGCTTCTCAAACCCCGGTGTACAGCTTCGAGGGTCACTCGTGGGCTGCACGGTGAGCGTCTCGTGGCCTTTTCAAGATGGCATGCCCCACGCTTCCGGTCGCCTCCAAGGGTCTCAGCTCTGCAGGGACTGTGGATCGGGCTGGAGGAAGGCAGGCAAGCTTGATCTCGTTGATCTCTGTCGCTCGAGTTCCGGTGGGAACTGCAACAAAGCAAGGGTCGAGGTGCTGGATGGTACCAGTTTGCACAGGGTGGTCACTCCTTGACCACAATAGAGATTCTTCAGTCTTCTACGTTGAGTAGGATGTCGAAGGGTCCAGAGTTTTGTTTCTTATGTTCTTCAGGATAATCTGAGTTGCATTGGCACTGCTCCCACTCTTATTCGAATCTGGTGGGCTGGACATCCTGCTAGGTCCCCTCCTATGGGTGCGACCCAGGAAGGACACCCCTTTCCTTTGATCCAGGCCACGCTGGGACTGGGGCTGGTGTGCCCCAGAACCGGTTTGGCCGGATTATGCAAGGGGCAGCCTTGTGCTCCCCAGGCAGTGTCTGGTTTCTTTGAAACCTCCCTGCTACAATCCACTATCTCCTGTCTGGGGTGGTGTGACACCTCCCTGCGACAGGAAAGCCTTTGTCCAGGCCTCCTCTGCTGAGTTTCGGTCAGCAGCAGGAGGTCAGACATGTGTCTGTGGCAGAAGCATCCATTTTGTGGATCTGAGGCTCTTTTAAAAATCAACCGCGTTTTAGCAAAAGTAACATGTCGTCCCCTCTAGAGGGGTGGAATGCTATCCCCGTCACCAGGATTGGCGAGGGGGTAGTATTCCAATTCGTATGACACCTTACACGACATGTTTTGATAAAGCCAAACCTAAGTTGACATATAACCGCGAGGATTATAATGCACTTATTAGTATATGGTTTGGCATTATCCCGGAACAGCTAAGTTAATTGGTCCCGACAGCTGCAGACAGGCTCAGCTCATGCTAGTGCACCATCTCATAATAAACCACGCACTCTGCCTTCAGGATTGTTAAGGCCTGCCATAGGAGTGGCTCACAGGTTTATATGTGTCCAGATAGGTTTAGATATAGGCATACTATATCTCAGCAAGGGGTGATTACACTTCCTTGCTCCAGCTGAGTGATCAGCCAGTTGTGTCAATTTTAGATAGCCAGCCAGGGGTGGCAAAAGATATGCTGCAGCCCCTGGTAGGCCTTGGATGCACCTATGCCCTGGGCACCTATAGTGCTCGGTACAGGGGCTGATAAAGTGACCCAAGCCAATCTAGTATTGCACCTAGGGTACATGGAATCCATTTTAAAGAGAGAGCAGATAGATGGGGCCCTGATTAGCAGGGAACCAGGCCAACTAAGTCGAAAACCAGCTAAACACAAGGCAAAAAATCTGGGGTAACCATAGTCAGGTAGCCACCTTCCTACACCCGGGTGGTGAACTCCGCTCCGTTTGTGGAGTTTTCTGCACTCCGCGGAGTAGTCAGAGTTCTGAAAAACTGCGATGCGTAGCGGATAGAGTTTTTTTCCTCGCTAGCGCTCCCCAACATCAAGGAGGTAAGCGCGAGAGAGAAAGATCCACCTCCCAGCAAGATTTCTCAACATGGGTGGGTGGATTTCCCACTGCAGGCGGTTACAGGCAGATGCAGTCTCACGTTGAGAAAGTTGCTGCTCGGGTGTAAAATCTACTCGAGCGGCAGAAAAGTAGCAGCGTCCTCTTGCGCTACGCATGGTGCCGTACACGTTGATTATTTAGCGCAGAACACCTGGCACTGAAAACCAACGCCAACCGTCATGAAAAAGTGCACTCTACCACTCGTGGAACTCTGTGTAGTTTGGCAGAGTTTTTTGGTAACTTTGTGAAGTTCCGTGTAGCAGAACTCTCTCGCCCATGCATGTTTCCCCAGCCCATTGTCATTTTCAAAACAGCTGTGTCCCACCCGCATATTGCTAATCTGCTATGCACTGTTCACTCACATCCCCACATGGAATATTCTTTTCTCTTCTCTTGCTCCAAGGAATACGTTTTCTGACACCAGCAAAAATGTGCTCCACCCATTCTAGACTGTCAGGCTAATAGCTTCATAGCTGTAGGAAGTGTATAAAACATGGCTATTCTTTTCACAGTGCTAGAGGCGAGACATGCTACAACACACGACTTTCCTTCTACACCCCCTCCCGCCAGCTACGATCCTCCAACCAAGCCCTTGCCACTGTACCTCGCATCAACAAAACCACCATGGGAGCTAGATCCTTCTCCTACCTGGCAGCTAAAACCTGGAACTCACTTCCCTCTCACCTTCGCCTCACTCAGAACCACCTAGCATTCAGAAAACAACTTAAAACTTGGATATTCAACAAGTAATTCCCCACCTTTCTTCAAGCGCCGTGAGACCCTCTGGGTATGTAGCGCGCTATATAAATCATTTGACTTGACTGACTTGACTAGGGTGAGCTCAATGTTTTACTATGTTTAGAGTCAGAATACATGCCCTGGAGGACTGTTTATCATTTTCCTTACATTCACTTTATCTAGTTTCGCGTAGTAAAGCATGGAAAACATTTTTTTTTCTCTAGGTTGCACGCTCAAGATTTCAACCTGACAAAGTAAATATGGTGTTAGGAGGCCCAGGAAAAACAAGCTGGGGTGGGGGCTCCAAATGGGTAGAAGTGACATCTCAGTAGGGGCTTTAGCATCACACTGTTGAGTCTTGCATCCTCAGCTTATAATAAACAAATGCGCACATTGTGGAGCAATACAAAGAAAAAACGCATGCAGCCTAACAGAAAGGAACCAACATATTAGAAAATGAGGAGAGAGAGAGGAAAAAAAACGATGCACAGACAAGGGCTTTTAGCGGGCCGGGTCCCGCTGGTGCTCAGCACTGGCAACTCTAAACAGCAGGGGCTGATAGGGTCCCAATAGGGCTCTCGAACAGATCTTAACTCTGCAGCAGTACCGCCCTTCACTGCTTTTGATGTAACTTCAGAGACTCTTTCACAGTCAATTCAGAACTTCGATCTTTTTTGCATTTTTATACGGCGCAAACTCGACCTGAAGGTATTGGGGCGCTTTACACTAGCACCAGTTTCATTGCACAAGCACGCATTCAATTTTTGAATCACAGGTTGTTGAACCGACGCAGAAGCTGGAACCTACTCCAAGCTCGGCAGCTCTAGCCGCTACGCCACAATCGCTCCCTCAAAAACCGAAGCATTTTCAATACTATATATAACGGACACATGGTTGTTGCTTATTTGTCTTATGCAACTAATAATTATTGACAAATCCAATTGGCCTGGCTTGTTGTTGGTGTAATGTTACTTGTGTCATATGTATGCATGCAATGACAGAAACAGAAAAATACCAGTCAGGCAGCACAAAGTGCTTAGTATAGATTTCTAGCTTAAGCGCTTTAAAAACACACCCACTTAATTACATCGGCCACGCCCCTTTGAGAGACCCCACCCACTTGTTCATCTCACTGAAAACCCTGGTAGATACTATGGGTGTAAGAGCGCAGGCTCCCTCAGCCTCTACCCAAGAAGAAAACATTGAGCGAAACCTTCTTATTAGAGATCTGGCCTCAGGGTGAGTATCATAACTGACCCCTCTGAACCAAGAGTTCCTGTCCAAATTGATCATAAGTCTCCCCTGGTAATTAGCACGTGCTGTAATACTGTGACTTACTTGGTGGAATTTGTTCCCACAGCTTGTTTCAGAATTCATGCAGACAGTAGTGTGGTAACACTGATGCTGGTCTGTTATTTCCCATTCTATGATGAGTTCCCATTTTAATACTTATAATGCAATGGTAATATCCCAGTCCCCATAGCGAGTAGTACCTGGTGCGGCATTAACCTGACCGGACCTTGCAATGGGGCTTGAGTCTCCCATCTGCCTCAATGGGTACAACCAGCAAGGTGGACCCTCAATACGGGACCATAAGGAATGAGCCATTGGACCGAGGCAGCTTTGGGAGCACCAAAGGCTACTCCTGTCCAGGGCGTCCTCCCACATAGATTTCTATTTCCCATCCCTGATGAATAGCCTGCTAAGCCTGGGAATTAGCACAATATTTAAATATTTATTATTAACTAAAATCATGTACTTATCCCTACACCATTTCTGATCACCTATGCTCTGTTACTTCTTTCCCCTATGATCTTCATGGGACTTTTAGGAAGCTTACTACTTTCTACAGCTCATGGATTCCTTCTTGAGAGAATTCACTAATTCCGCTAAAGCAGGTACGCCCTACTGAAGGGCACGCTACTGTTCCTTGGTACACTTAAGACATCACTCCGGCCAAGCATCAGTGTTGGTAGCTGGAGCACAGATGGCCGATAGACCCCAGCTCTCAAACTGTGTAAAAAACCAATGAAAGCACCCACATTGTACAGTACAGCTTGACAGTCTGGCCACCAGTCATTCCACCACAGAGGTGTTTGAAACACTTGGATCTCTCTCCCCTTCCTAGTTGCCAGAAATCCTCGTCTCCTCATCTCAGTAATTCTATGGTCTACTCTCTGACATATTTTCCAATAAAATTCACCAAACAACATCTAACTTCAATCTTTCCAACATTTTTGTTGTCATTACCTCCCCACCATTCTGCCCTCCCTGCGGAAATCTCTACTACTTTGGTGTCCTCTGCATCGAATACCTGCCACCCTCCGTCTGGTGTGTTCGCCCCTTGCTCACTTTAGATTCTCTAGCCCTTCGCTTCCTCGGTATAAATCTAGGTTCCTCCCGGATCTCTGTGCCTTCTTTAACCTCATTGATATACCCCGCACTGGACATCCTGCCCTCTCACATCTCTGTAACTCATCCATCATATCTGCTCTCCCGTCTATGAGGAAATTCACTGTTGTAATCCCTTTTCTGAAAACCACAACAGCTAACCCCATTGTACCCTCTAACTAGCTTCAGGTTCCTTTCTTCCCCAGACCACAAGGATCATAGAAAAATACTTTAATGATCGTATTTCAGAACTCCTCTGAGCTCATTCTGTCCTTGGGTATTTCCAATCGTTATTTCATCAACATCACAGTCCTCAAACTGCGCTCCTCACTGTTGCAGCCAATCTTCGTATGATCTTGCATCACCCTGGTCTTCTTAAATCCATCTGCTGCATCCAAGACTGTTGCAAACAAAACAGGCGATGGACCCAATGTGGATCAATGTCACACATTCCACCCAGTCAAAAGATCTGGGCCCAAATCCATCGTTTTTTTGCACTCCACACCACCCTGGGTTAGACAATGGCGATATGCAAATCAGCTCTGACCCTGTGCCCCATGGGAACAGTCCAGTCGAACTACAAAAGCCATGTCCTTCTCAGAACGGAATCAAGCATCCGAGGACCAGACCGGTTTCGAGGTAACACCTCTCATCAGCCCGGCTAGCTTGACTCCAGTGGTGTGGAGTGCCTGGGACCCACGTCTGAGCATCCCCAGCACACTTATGGCGGCAATTGCAAACAAAACAGGCGATGGACCGAATGTGGATCAATGTCACACATTCCACCCAGTCAAAAGATCTCGGCCCAAATCCATCGTTTTTTTGCACTCCACACCACCCTGGGTTAGACAATGGCGATATGCAAATCAGCTCTGACCCTGTGCCCCATGGGAACAGTCCAGTCCGAACTATAAAAGCCATGTCCTTCCCAGAACGGAATCAAGCATCCGAGGACCGGACCGGTTTCGAGGTAACACCTCTCATCAGCCCGGCTAGCTTGACTCCAGTGGTGTGGAGTGCCTGGGACCCACGTCTGAGCATCCCCAGCACACTTATGGCGGCAATTGCAAACAAAACAGGCGATGGACCGAATGTGGATCAATGTCACACATTCCACCCAGTCAAAAGATCTGAGCCCAAATCCATCGTTTCTTTGCACTCCACACCACCCTGGGTTAGACAATGGCGATATGCAAATCAGCTCTGACCCTGTGCCCCATGGGAACAGACCAGTCCGAACTACAAAAGCCATGTCCTTCCCAGAACGGAATCAAGCATCCGAGGACCGGACCGGTTTCGAGGTAACACCTCTCATCAGCCCGGCTTGCTTGACTCCAGTGGTGTGGAGTGCCTGGGACCCACGTCTGAGCATCCCCATCACACTTATGGCGGCAATTGCAAACAAAACAAGCGATGGACCGAATGTGGATCAATGTCGCACATTCCACCCAGTCAAAAGATCTGGGCCCAAATCCATCGTTTTTTTGCACTCCACACCACCCTGGGTTAGACAATGGCGATATGCAAATCAGGGACCCACGTCTGAGCATCCCCAGCACACTGGGAAGGACATGGCTTTTGTAGCTCGGACTGGACTGTTCCCATGGGGCACAGGGTCAGAGCTGATTTGCATATCACCATTGTCTAACCCAGGGTGGTGTGGAGTGCAAAAAAACGATGGATTTGGGCCCAGATCTTTGGACTGGGATGAATGTGTGACATTGATCCACATTCGGTCCATCACCTGTTTTGTTTGCAATTGCCGCCATAAGTGTGCTGGGGATGCTCAGACGTGGGTCCCAGGCACTCCACTCCACTGGAGTCAAGCTAGCCGGGCTGATGAGAGGTGTTACCTCGAAACCGGTCCGGTCCTCGGATGCTTGATTCCGTTCTGGGAAGGACATGGCTTTTGTAGTTCGGACTGGACTGTTCCCATGGGGCACAGGGTCAGAGCTGATTTGCATATCGCCATTGTCTAACCCAGGGTGGTGTGGAGTGCAAAAAAACGATGGATTTGGGCCCAGATCTTTGGACTGGGATGAATGTGTGACATTGATCCACATTCGGTCCATCACCTGTTTTGTTTGCAATTGCCGCCATAAGTGCGCTGGGGTTGCTCAGACGTGGGTCCCAGGCACTCCACACCACTGGAGTCAAGCTAGCCGGGCTGATGAGAGGTGTTACCTCGAAACCGGTCCGGTCCTCGGATGCTTGATTCCGTTCTGGGAAGGACATGGCTTTTGTAGTTCGGACTGGACTGTTCCCATGGGGCACAGGGTCAGAGCTGATTTGCATATAGCCATTGTCTAACCCAGGATGGTGTGGAGTGCAAAAAAACGATGGATTTGGGCCCAGATCTTTGGACTGGGATGAATGTGTGACATTGATCCACATTCAGTCCATCACCTGTTTTGTTTGCAATTGCCGCCATAAGTGCGCTGGGGATGCTCAGACGTGGGTCCCAGGCACTCCACACCACTGGAGTCAAGCTAGTCGGGCTGATGAGAGGTGTTACCTCGAAACCGGTCCGGTCCTCGGATGCTTGATTGCGTTCTGAGAAGGACATGGCTTTTGTAGTTCGGACTGGACTGTTCCCATGGGGCACAGGGTCAGAGCTGATTTGCATATCGCCATTGTCTAACCCAGGGTGGTGTGGAGTGCAAAAAAACGATGGATTTGGGCCCAGATCTTTGGACTGGGATGAATGTGTGACATTGATCCACATTCGGTCCATCACCTGTTTTGTTTGCAATTGCCGCCATAAGTGCGCTGGGGATGCTCAGACGTGGGTCCCAGGCACTCCACACCCCTGGAGTCAAGCTAGCCGGGCTGATGAGAGGTGTTACCTCGAAACCGGTCCGGTCCTCGGATGCTTGATTCCGTTCTGGGAAGGACATGGCTTTTGTAGTTCGGACTGGACTGTTCCCATGGGGCACAGGGTCAGAGCTGATTTGCATATCGCCATTGTCTAACCCAGGGTGGTGTGGAGTGCAAAAAAACGATGGATTTGGACCCAGATCTTTGGACTGGGATGAATGTGTGACATTGATCCACATTCGGTCCATCACCTGTTTTGTTTGCAATTGCCGCCATAAGTGCGCTGGGGATGCTCAGACGTGGGTCCCAGGCACTCCACACCACTGGAGTCAAGCTAGCCGGGCTGATGAGAGGTGTTACCTCGAAACCGGTCCGGGCCTCGGATGCTTGATTCCGTTCTGGGAAGGACATGGCTTTTGTAGTTCGGACTGGACTGTTCCCATGGGGCACAGGGTCAGAGCTGATTTGCATATCGCCATTGTCTAACCCAGGGTGGTGTGGAGTGCAAAAAAACGATGGATTTGGGCCCAGATCTTTGGACTGGGATGAATGTGTGACATTGATCCACATTCTGTCCATCACCTGTTTTGTTTGCAATTGCCGCCATAAGTGCGCTGGGGATGCTCAGACGTGGGTCCCAGGCACTCTACACCCCTGGAGTCAAGCTAGCCGGGCTGATGAGAGGTGTTACCTCGAAACCGGTCCGGTCCTCGGATGCTTGATTCCGTTCTGGGAAGGACATGGCTTTAGTAGTTCGGACTGGACTGTTCCCATGGGGCACAGGGTCAGAGCTGATTTGCATATCGCCATTGTCTAACCCAGGGTGGTGTGGAGTGCAAAAAAACGATGGATTTGGACCCAGATCTTTGGACTGGGATGAATGTGTGACATTGATCCACATTCGGTCCATCACCTGTTTTGTTTGCAATTGCCGCCATAAGTGCGCTGGGGATGCTCAGACGTGGGTCCCAGGCACTCCACACCACTGGAGTCAAGCTAGCCGGGCTGATGAGAGGTGTTACCTCGAAACCGGTCCGGTCCTCGGATGCTTGATTCCGTTCTGGGAAGGACATGGCTTTTGTAGTTCGGACTGGACTGTTCCCATGGGGCACAGGGTCAGAGCTGATTTGCATATCGCCATTGTCTAACCCAGGGTGGTGTGGAGTGCAAAAAAACGATGGATTTGGGCCCAGATCTTTGGACTGGGATGAATGTGTGACATTGATCCACATTCTGTCCATCACCTGTTTTGTTTGCATCCAAGACTGTATCACATCCACTGGTCATTCAGAGCATTTGACTGACGAGTATGGCCCATCAAAGTCTGGATCTCCCTCCTTCCTCTCAAGTCCCATCCAGGTGGTTCCCCTCCTGCCTTGCTGCTCTAATGTCAATGCTCTTACCTGCTGGCTACCAAAGTCTCATCTCTGAACCCCACGCTGTTTAACATCTATGATGTCCCTCGAGCTCATCTCGTCAAGTCCGTTGGCCTCCAATCCATGTCCCATGCTGATGACACTCAAATCCCTCTCGGGCAGGATAGAAACCCTGAGCTCATCAGTGATAATGTAAACTCTGTCTTTCTTCATTTCTTGACTGAATGCACAACAACTGGCTACTTCTTAATTTAGAGAAAAGTGAAGTATGGATAGTTGCTTGCACATCTTTCAACTAGCTATCCACCTGGTTGGCGTCAAACTTTAGACCTATCCCTCGCAACCCTCCCAGGTGCATAATCTTCTTGTCTCTTTGACTACTCACTCTCTTTCTCTTCCCATATTTTCCATATGTATGCAATATGCCACCTTCCCACCGGCCTGAAAAGAACTGTACTTGAGACTGTTTTTCCATCTCGTGACCCCAGGGCATTTTACTTTTTCTTGGACTTCCAAGCAGCGACATTTTCCTATTGCAACTTGTACCGAATCCTGTAGTAATCGGATATCTAGTCTGCTGTGTCTTTCTCCCACACCCCAGACATTGAGAAGCTTCCTTGGTTACACATAAATAGGCATGCCTTGTTCAAAGTCATTTGTCTCTGTTATTGTGCCTCACATGGTTCAGGTCCTTTCAAGACAGAAGGTTCCTCCATCTCCCTCCTATTCTCCTTTGCTCCACCTGTTCATACATCTCTGTGACCCCCAAGATCCAATGTTCCAGATGCAGAGGACCTGTCTTCTCATATCTAGGTCCATGGTTCTGGAACTTGTTCCCTATTTCCCTTCAATTGCAGCATGGTTCCATAGCTTTTAGGACAGCCCTGAAGTCTCACCCCTTTCCATCTTGATTCTTCCTTGCTACAGCAGTCCTCATACTCTGGAAGTTAGCACTAAGACACCTTTAGTGATAATCGTGCACTAGGACACCAGACATGATAATCACGTACCAGGACACCTTTCATGATAATCGTGCACCAGGACAACCTTAGTGATAAACACGCACCAGGACATCTTTCATGATAATCGTGCACCAGGACACCTTTCGTGATAAACACGCACCAGGACATCTTTCATGATAATCGTGCACCAGGACACCTTTCGTGATAAACACGCACCAGGACATCTTTCATGATAATCATGCACCAGGACACCTTTCGTGATAAACACGCACCAGGACACCTTTCATGATAATCGTGCATCAGGACACCTTTCGTGATAATCACACACCAGGCCACCTTTCATGATAATCGTGCACCAGGACACCTTTCGTGATGAACACGCACCAGGACACCTTCCATGATAATCGTGCATCAGGACACCTTTCGTGATAATCACACACCATGACACCTTTCATGATAATCGTGCACCAGGACACCTGTTGTGATAATCGTGCACCTGGACACCTGTCGTGATAATCGTGATTAGGCCACCTTTCGAGATAATCGCGCACCAGGACACCTGTTGTGATAATCGTGCACCTGGACACCTGTCGTGATAATCGTGTTCAGGCCACCTTTTGAGATAATCGCGCATCAGGACATCTTTCATAAAAATCGCGCAGCAGGACACCTTTCATGATAATCGTGCACCATACACCTGTCGTGATGGTTGCGAACTCAAAGAATATTATCTTGTGTACCCTTTGTTGTGTAGTTTCCCATGTCCTAGTCCCATAAATACCTTTGGTGTCTGTGTGTTTTACAAATCCCTTCTTTATTGCATTTTTCATTACGTGTATTTTACAATATCACTATCATGTGAGAGGGCAACAACCTGAGAAAATCGTTTTTGAACTTATTTTATTATGTGGTGTAACTTATCATATTTGGTTTATTCTAGTCGGGGGGGCAGGGAAACATAATTATAAGCGGCTGTCTGGACTATGTATGTACAAATATGATATGAATTTGCTCTAAGCAAGTGAACATTGAAAATCACAATTGTTAATAGAAAAACAAAGATACTGAAATTCTTAGCGTCCTCACCAGTAAAGCCTTCTATTAAAAATACACTTTAGTGGTTTTCTTTAGTTTAGTTCAATTGCAGCTGTATTGTCAAGCATTGTTGTTAAGTGTGGCCATAGCAACAGGTTTGCTCTAAAAAGTAACCAATAAAAAATACTCTTCAGTCATTCAAAAAGATCTTAAAGAGGCAATGCTCCTTAGGGGGGACAAACACAGGAAGGGGAAGGGAAACTACCCATCAAGAAGCAAGAAAATGCGGCTCACAATAAAGACATCTAATGGAAAGCAATGGACATTCACAGGAGGTCTTTTACAACTCGCCTGCTTGCGCTATCTGGTAGGGAAAACCAAGGAGGAAAACAAACAGCTTGCCAGAGCTGAGCAGTGAAGGGATGGAAGCCAGGCAGTCAGAGAGGCGGTAAATGGGCTCTGCTCCACTGAATCAGAAGCAAGTGAATGGGAGTGACAATAATGCCAGCATATGGTAAGTTAAGGGCGGGCTGCCAGCCCCTGTACGCGCTTGGTAAGCCCCCTTGTGCTGTCTGATTGTCTCGACCAAAAAATAGTACCCCTACAACATTCCTAGAAAGGAACATGGTTGTAGTGAGTTGCAAGGAAGTACAGAGTACACAAACATCACAACTTTGCTAAAGGCCACAGTTGCTGGCTCTGGAGTTGGGGAACCAGGTATGAGTCCTGGCATTGTCACAACATGCTGTGATTCTGGGCAAATCACTTATTCTCGCCGTGCCTAAAACAAAAACAAATATCACCTTGTGTGGTGTAACTGTTGCTCATGTATAGCGCTTCGTTGTAACAACGCACTCCATTACCCCGCAAGTCGGAACAATAACATGCGGAGGAGGGGCGCTGGATGTTGGAATAGTAAAAATTACTATTCCAACTCTAGTCTGTGCGGACTGTAGGGAAGGTTTTGGATTTTAAATCCAACACCTTCTCCCCCCTCCTCAAGCTATTCTAACGGCTTGCGGGGTAATGGTATGCGCTGTCACACCGCGATCGTTGTTAAGACCACGTTGTAACAGAATGCATGGTAACGGATGCAGGGTGATGGCTCTTTACCCAGGCCTAGTTTCAGCTATTCTCCACATACCATTACCCCGCATGTTGTTACAATGCGGTCGTTACAATGTTCACGTTGTAACAACGCATTCCATTACTCCGCAAGTCGCAACTACAACTTGCGGAGGTGGGGGCACTGGATACTGGAATATTTACTATTCCAACTCCAGTCTGTGTGGACTGTAGAGAAGGTTTTGGATTTTAAATCCAACACCTTCTCCCCCCTCCTCAAGTCGTTGTAACGGCTTGCAGAGTAATGGTATACGTTGTCACAACACAGTCGTTGTTACAACCGCGTTGTAACAGCATGGGTGGTTACGGATGCAGGGTGACCGCTGTTTACCCGGGCCCAGTTTGTTGTTACAACGCATTCCATTACCCCGCAAGTCGTAACAACGACTTGCGAAGGGGGGGGGGTGGCGCTGGATGTGGAATAGTCAAATTTACTATTCCAACTCCAGGTTGTGCGGACTGTAGGAAAAGTTTTGGATTTTAAATCCAACACCTTCTCCCCCCTCCGCAAGTCGTTGTAACGACTTGCGGGATGATGGTATGCATTGTCACAACGCGGTTGTTGTTACGACCGCGTTGTAACAGCATGCATGGTTACGGATGTGAGTGACGGCTGTTTACCATATAGGACTGCAAAAATAACTCTACATAAATAAGTTCAGGCATGTATCTTGCACAAAATTGTACTTCGAATTAAAGCCTGCGCTATTCACCAAGCTCAGGAGCTCACTTGCAGAGGCCTGTCTCTGGTTTAACGAAGTCTATGTTTATTTTAAGGTAGAAATATAGTGAAAAATGTTTTTCCCTAGTTAAGCTAGTCTTAAAACTGTCTCTGCTGTATTAATCTAGCTTTATAACTGCGTAAAGCCAGGGAAGAGCCCCCATAAATTCTATCGTTCTTGAATAAAACTCTCAAAGCCAGAGAAAACCACCATCAATCAAGCCCAATGTATTTCTATCTTTATATTAATTTATTTCAGTATGTCAGTGTTTTATATATGTGAGACAAAGTTGCAGACTTAACATCTAAATGAGATTCATGTGCCAATTCACTGGGTTTTCTAAAAGGAAATATTGAGCTGGTGATGTTAATGTCACAGTATTGACAGATCACAAGGTTCCCTAAAGTGTCAGCAGGCCGGAGAGAGGAAATCAATATCAAGGAGTAAGAACGTAAATTCACAACGACACGTTCGGCCTGGAGCAACATGCCTAAAAAAACGAGCAAGAGAAGGCAAACTATGGGGCATATTATCAAGGGGGTTTATCTCCGCTTTTTTGGCTTTAAACTCCCTATTACCTAGCTGTGGCTAACACCAGTTAGCGACAGCTAGTAGGAGATAGCGACCATCTTGGGCCCCACTATGCATATCAGTGATATTTATCACTAATGACATGCAAAGTGGGCGTGCCAAGGTGTTAGCGACTGAAAACAGTCGCTAACATCGCTATCTCCTATTACCAACTTTTGGAGATATTCGCGCTAAGCGCGAATATCTCCAAAAGCTAACACCTGCCCTGAGCAGTTCTTAGCCATGTTATCCAATGGGAGGTGGATAACATGGCTAAGAGCATTAGCTCGGTAATGCATGAATATCAATGACTTTTCAGCGATATTCATGCATTGCGGCGATTTTTATCGCATTTGCGATAAACCTTTGTAATAACAAGGTTTATTTGCGGTAAAAGTCGCCGCAGCTCAGCGGTAAATTTTTCACGCTAACCAAGCAATAGCGATAATTATCGCTATTGCTTGGTAATATGCCCCGATGTTTTGGTAAAGAGTTGAGGAAGGCTTGAGGCGCAGCCGAATGGATATTTTATGTGAAAAGGCACAAATGCAAATATTATGCATGAACTGTTTTCATCGCTCGATTTAGCATCAAAGAAAGGGACACAGAACAAAACCAGACCCCAACATGAGACCCGCCTATCGTCGTGTCCCAGATCTCTGCAGAGTCATCCTCTTGAATTGCGGCTGTAAAATACACAGGGAGGCGCCTTGATTATTGTGTCTGCAGTTAGGAGACAGCTTCTGCTCCCAGCTTCCTCTTTTTCCCCCGAATTGTGTGATCCTGAGCCAATCATTTTGGTACCAATTTACGAAAAAAAGCATCACTTTCAGAGAGCCTAAGACACACCACGTTTTTTTCTAACACTAAGTGAACCTAAGTCATTAACAACGTTTCCTCCTCCGGTGCAAGTTACAGGAGTTGGAAGAGAAATGCGTGAATGCAGGGCATCCACAAACAAAATAGAGGTATTCCTACTTTTTTGTTACAACTGTGGCGTGTTTATGGTTCGAGAACCCGACATCATTTTATTTCACGTTTTCAGAAAAATGTTTTAATCTAAAATGTCTCTGCGTCCTGCACTCCAGTGCCCTGTCATGAAAAGTGGGATACGCTTTTAGAAGCAGTAATAACTGAATATTTGAAGTGAAATTTAGAAGTGTTGTAAAATGCGGGAATTCAGTGTACACTTATGTGTGGAATTCGAATTACTTCTAAGTGAGAGTGAGTTCACCTCATTTGCACACTATTTTCCTGATAATGTCCTCAGGCCCCTGGGAACACTGACAGGCGTGTGTCGGTTTTGTCATCTTTCTCTTGATAGCCATTGAACCACAAGACTAGAGAGGAAGGAAGTGCTCAGAGCAAGGAGCTGAGGGTCAATGGAGGGCCCCATCCAGTCCCCACCCTCCCGCCTGCTCCCACGGGATGGTCCCACCATCGCACCCGGTCCCAACTCTCCCACCTGCTGTCCCTAGAGGGTCCCAGCATTCTACCAGGTCCCATGGGAGGGTCCCGCCATCACACCGGAGGGTCCCAACATCACACCTGAGGGTCCCACCATCACACCTGAGGGTCCCACCATCACACCTGAGGGTCCCACCATCACACCTGAGGGTCCCACCATCACACCTAAGGGTCCCACCCTGTCCCACAATCCCACTGGGTTCCACGGGCTGGTCTCTCCCGCTCCCACCTGCAGGCCAGTTCAAGAAAACAAGGGAGGCACAGACAGCAGAAGTGTCAGACCATGTGAAGAAGGAGCGGACAAGTGTCCGATTATTGACTCGCATCCAATCTACGACCAGTGGGACGATATTTTTGAGAACGATATTTGGTACCTAATATTTATGTCAGAGGATAATTCTGACTATGATATACTGACATATAATCGAAAAAGAAGATTCATAAAAGGAGGGTCGCTAGAGGTCTAATAGAGGTGTAATATAAGTAAAGTATGATGGGGGTTGTAGACCTTCCTCATGGTGGATCAAAAGGAATTCAGACCCAGTGGGGCAGGACTGAGTCCCTTCCACAGTGTAAAAAACATATATTAGGGGCAACTATAGCAATTTTGCCTCGAATCACCTAAGCTGTACAATACTTTATGCATTTGTATTTCACAGACTTGGCATTGTTCTGTTGTGTGTATTTGCAAAGTGCACTATCACCCGCGAGGGGATCCTGGCACTGAGCAGGTGTGTGTGCCTAGCCCGGCCTACAGGTGGTTGGGTCATTGAAAGCTCGATCTTCAGCTTTTTGCAGACTTCAACAATAGAGGAATAGGCTCTGATGTGGGGTGGGAGGCCATTCCGTGCTTTAGGAGCGATGTAAAAGAACACCCTTCCTCTTGAACTGATTTTGTGTGTGCGTATAGGAGTCCTGCAGAGCGGAGGTGTCTGGGTGTTTGGAGGAGGAAAATGTGACTGTTCAGTGCCTGAGTTTTGTAGTGCCTTCAATGTGTGTGTAAGAAGTATGAATTTAGCTAATTTGTCTTTTGGGTTCCAGCGGAGTTCCCTGCGATGTAGTGTGTTGTGAGTTCTGAAAGAGAGGTTGAGGATGAGTTCTGGCTGGTACGTAGTCGTCTAGTGGGTTGCTTGGTGAATACGCCATAGAGTGTGTTCCCATAGTCCAATCTGCTGATCACTAGGGCATGAGTGACAGCTTTTCTTGTATCGCTTGGGAGACATTTGAAGATCTTCCTCAGTATCTACAGGGTGTGGAAACAGCATGCAGTGACTTGTGCTGTTGATGATTGTTCCTATGTTCCCTTCGTGGGTATGGGTGTTGGTACGAGTTCTGCGAGCCACCAGCTGGAGTCCAATGCTGAGGTGCTGTTACCGGAGATAACTTCTTCTGCCTTGACGTTGTTGAGCTTGAGCCGGTTGGCTTTCATCCAGTTAGTGATTTCAGTCATGCAGGTTATTAACTTGTATCTTGTGTTGGAGATCTTGTACGAGAGGGAAAGTAAGCGATTTGTGTCATCGGTGTAGGAGAGAATGTAGATGTGTGTGTCGATGACGCTGACCTGAAGGGTCATATATGCTGTGAAGAGGGTGGGGCTGAGCAATTAACCTTGAGGGACTCCATAGATGAGTTTGTGGGGTACAAAGGAGTAAGGTGCTAGCTGACAGCTTGTATTTTTTCTTTTAAGAAGGAGCAGATCCAGAATAGAGCGGGTCCTTGGATGCCAAACACATCCAGGTGCCAGATGAGGATGGGCTGTGAAACAGTGAAACATGCTGCCGAGAAGTCCAGTAGAATGATGGCTACTGTGTCTCCTCTGTTACAGCAAACAAATGATGGATGGAATGCTGACATTCTCCCCAGTCAAAAGATCTGAGTTAAATCCACACAAGTTTGGACCCAGCCATATGCAAATCAGTCTTGACCCTGTGTCCCATGGGAACAGTTCAGACTGAACTGCCAGGCCAGGTCCCCCCTGGACCGGAAACAGGCATCCTGGGACCGGTTTCAGGGTATGTCACCCTTCTTCAGCCAGGCTAGCTTAAATCCAGTAGCACAGTAAACAAGGGACCCACGTCTGGGCATACCCATCCCACTTAGGGTGAAAAGTATTACAGCAGACAAATGATGGACGGAATGCTGATGATGCAGACATTCTCCCCCAGTCAAAAGATCTGGGTTAAATCCATTGTTCTTTTGCCTACTATGCCGCCCCAGTTTGAACCCAACGCGAAAGAGGGGAACAAGGGGACCCTACTCACAGCGGAACCAGGGCAATGTGTTTATCCAAAGTACAATGGTTCCTGTGGCATAACAATTTGTACAATATATGATATTAGACAGCTTAAATAAGCAATATTAACTTGTAGCAGATAAGGGTCTGGCAAGGAAAGACGCACACATATGCAAATTTTATAGGAAAGAACTCCACTGTTACCAAACAGACGACCGGGAAGTTGCGATCGTGCTAATCCGTGTTCCACGAGCAGGCATCATCCTGTTTCTCTGCAGCGACTAGAGTGAAATTCGTCTCTGTTACCACGAGTACCACGATATTCACAGTGTTCCCGGCTGGGTACACTGTAAGTTCAATTTAATTATTTCATCACGCATGGGTTGCGTTGTGTAGAGACACCACGAGATGTCCCGCACTGTTTAGTCCTGACGAGACCTCCATCAAGCACGTCGAAACGCCGTCGACGCCATAGGGAAAGAACCCTTTAAGCACAGTGATCTATGATTGTAGATAGTCACTGATAGTAATTGCTGTATTATAATGCTTGGTCATTCCCTTTGTAAATATCCATAACGCAAAATTGTACAGATCACCTATTATTTGTGTTTGTTCTGTTTTTGTTCACAAAATCACTTGGGACACACTGCACTTCCTTGTATGTATAATTTTTTGCATATGTGTTGCTGTTGTAAATATGGATATCTTCATAAGCTGAAATATAAGAAGTTTTTTGTTATAAAATTTGCATATGTGTGCTTCTTTCCTTGCCAGACCCTTATCTGCTACAAGTTAATATTGCTTATTTAAGCTGTCTAATATCATATATTGTACAAATTGTTATGCCATAGGAACCATTGTTCTTTGGATAACCAGTTTGAACTCAGCCATATGCAAATAGGTCTTGACCCTGTGTCTCCTCTGTCAATCATCATACCAAGGTTATTCATGACAGCAATGAGTGCTGTTTCTGTATGTACATTCTACTTAAATCTTTAGAAATAAGATTTAAGTTACAATGATAAAAGAAATTATTTCCAGACTTGTTAGAGATATGCCTAAATAGATGTTTTGTAAATTGGGATCATTATGTTTTTGTTTTTCAGTTCTCTAATCTACCAAATGTGAACAATTAGAAACAATCTTGGGGTGGTATGATAAATCTAGGGTATAAACATTTACGCTAACTTCTTGAGAACAATACTACAGCAGAGTTGATGGTTCAGAAAACAACAATCTCATTGTTGTTTCAAATATACCAGACTATAGTTAGTAAGGGGCTCTGTGTAATATCGTGTGCGCCCACATCCCTGCCCTGAATGTGGGTGAATATTGATGCATGTGTGTTGAGTAGACATGAAGGGTTAGGTAGAGTCGATGAGAGGATGAATCTCTGGATAGACCTGAAACAAAGTGCCTAGGCTGTAAATAAAGAAAATAATATTGTCTACCTTAGTTTCTTTAGACTCCTTTGTGAAGGCCCTTAACAGGACTTAGCAAAATGTTGAGAACATGTGCTGTAGACAGGTGAAAGCTTTGGCGCAACGCACTCATGGATGTTAGAGGGTTACTGCACAGTGAGTTTCAATATTGTGCAGTGAGTCTACACTGTAAGTTCAACAAGCTCTGTAGGATACTGGAGGAAGATTGAAGTATGGAATCCTTGAATTAATCTCAGCCGCTGGTAATTGCAAGAGCCGCTTCCCAGTCCATCATCATTTTGGACAACACTTTCCCTCAATTTGTACCGAGCAATATGCAAATCAGTCTTGACCCAGCTCCAATAGGAACAGTCCAGCCTGAATTAAAGAAGACTAAGCACAGTCATCCCATTGGAAGATGGCATAGCTGATATATGAGTAGCATGTGATAGAGTGTGACGGATGGGGGTGACATCCATGACATTAAGGGAACGCGTGGAGTAGTTTCTTGTGTGTGTACAGTGATTAGGCTTATGTGGATATGGCACCAACATTGGAATGCATTGAGGTAATTGACTGGAGGGCAAAGATAGAAGTAGGACTTCTTGGGCGATTGCAATACTGTTAGTTAAAGAATTCCATGGAAAGAGATACTGCGCTACTTTGTGGTTTGGAATCCTGCTGAGCCAGGCTCTATGCCTGTTGGGAATGGCCCTTTTTGCAGGATTATCCCCAAACTGTTTGCCTCTTCCTCCCTTATTTTTCCTGACCTGTAGTTGTTGGCAATAGGAATCTGGGCACTTTATCACTAGTGATCAGTGCTAAAGTGCATATGTTCTTTGTATAAATTGGTATTTTAATTGGTTATCCATGATTGGCATGTTTGTATTACCAAGAAGTCCCTAGTAAAGTGCACTGAGTGTGCCAGGGCTGGTGATTCAAATGCTACTATTGGCCCGCAGCACTGATTGTGCCACCCACATGAGTAGCCCTAAAATGGTGTCTCAGGTCTTCCACCGCAGTGCCTGTGTGCAGTCCGTGAACTGCCATTTCAACCTGGCCAGTGTCCCCACTGACCAGGCCAAACCCTTCCCTTTCTGTACACATTGGACACCAGGGTGCAGTGTATGTGAAAGGTAGAGCATGTACTAGTGCAGGTGACATGCTCTGGTAGTGAATTACAGCCATTTTCGTTTTTCACTATTGTGGCTGCCCAAATCTTTTGTGGAAGCTGTGAGACTGACCTACATTTTGGGTGCGAACACTGACTCCAGGCTCCTGAAATTGTTTCTCCCCGCTGTCGCTGCCTCGGTGAGCAGGCACGATCGCCGAGTGGGGGAATGGACTACACCTCCCATGAGCCTCTACTTTGCTAACCCCCACATCGCGCCCGGAGGCGCTTAAAATCACGCTGCCTCTTCGGCCGAGTGGGCTGCCCAAATCTTTTGTGGAAGCTGTGAGACTGACCTACCATTTGGGTGCAAACAGTGACTCCAGGCTCCTGAAATCGTTTCTTCTCGCTGTCGCTGCCTTGGTGAGCAGGCGCGATCGCCGAGTGGGGGAACGGACTACACCTCCCATGAGCCTCTACTTTGCTAACCCCCACATCGCGCCCGGAGGCGCTTAAAATCACGCTGCTTCTTCTGCCTAGTGGGCTGCCCAAATCTTTTGTGGAAGCTGTGAGACTGACCTACCATTTGGGTGCAAACACTGACTCCAGGTTCCTGAAATCGTTTCTCCCCGCTGTCGCTGCCTCGGTGAGCAGGCGCGATCGCTGAGTGGGGGAACGGACTACACCTCCCATGAACCTCTACTTTGCTAACGCCCACATCGCGCCCGGAGGTGCTTAAAATCACGCTGCCTCTCCCGCCTCGCGGGACGTGCGCGGGCGATCGCCGGGTGAAGCCCGGGCAAAGGGCAGGCCCTCTGAGGCCTGAGGAGACTGGACTGGGCCTATACCCTAACGTGCTGCTTAGGATTGTTTGAGTATATTCTTTGGTCGCCTATTTGTCATGGCTGTGACATTTGATAAACCCACACCTGGAAGCGTAGTTGGGATTACCAAGGGTACATTAGACAACTATTTCACTAAGGTTGTTACAGATTTAGAAAGGGAGAGTGTTTTGGCTGAGCGTAGGGCTGAGCGGCGTCGCTCCATTGAATCTTTGAAAAGTAGTTACATCAAACTACTTTATCTGATTCAATCATCCATACAGAAAATGAGGACACTCTATCTACTGATAATGTCCCTATACTCTTGCGTGACACGCCTCCCCCACTCGATTCTCCCTACACCTCATATACGAACATTGTTTCCCTTTATAGTAACTCTATCGTAGGTACAGATGCGATAGTTGAGCCAACCAGTTACCTATAGTTGAGACCGTTAGGAAAAAAAAGGTTAGGAAACCAGCCATGCCTAAAGTTTATTGTCCGCCACCTAACAAGAGATGTAAGAGGGGTGGTAAGCCACAAAGAAGTAAGATTAGCTACTCTGATTTTTGCAAGACCACTAAGGCGAATGTAATAATTACATCTACCTTTAAAGCCACTGTACCAAATGCCCTTACTTTAATGGCTACTACGGACACAGTATTAATTTCAAAATCCCCTGCACTGACTGTATTAACTCCATCAGGTTTAGCTACTCCTCTACATTGTCCGCCTAAAGAAGCAGTGTCTGCTGTCCCTCTTGAAAGTTTTGAACATCTAATTAGGTCATTTGTTTTACCCATAATAGAGAGGCTGAAGAGGGTGGAACAAAGGCTGGGGGACCTAGAACTGGCTATTAGTAATAATGTAGGATCACTTAAGGGTCCTGTGAAGCCAGTACCACCCCCCGCAGTAGCCTAGCCATCTTCCTGTTGTTGCGATGGGTATAAATAAAATTAGTAAGCCTACGAATCCAAAAAAACAGAGTGCAATACCCCCCAAATCGGCTCAACAAACATTACCGCATGCTGTCAGCGAAGTTCGGAAGGCAGGGAATAAATCTCTCACGGGAAATAAGGAAGAGGAGAGGGATACTGCTAGTCCAGCTAGGACAGAGAAGTACAGGGGGCGTCAAGTCGAACAACCCCCTGAAGCGGTTCCTTTTGTGGTTGTCCTCACGGGTGTTCCCAAATTAGAAGATGGTAGGAGGGAAGGGTTCTCTCAGTTAAAAAACAAAACCATGCATTGGCTTAGCCAAAATCGACCACTTCCCTTTAATATTAATGGAGAGATTCTGCATGTCTGGCGACTTCCCTGGCTGGGAAGCAGAGTGAAAAACATAAAGGGGGATCTAATTGTCATCAACTTCAGAGATCCCGGGGCTGCTAAATATATTCTAAGTTGGACTCTAGGGAACGTAGGTAATTCCATCGTTCCTTGTGACCTGACTTATTTTTATCCGAGATCTCTAGTGAACCCTATATTCCATCCCGGGGTATTAGCATGCCCGCAGATTAAACCATCTATACCATTTAACAACCGGTATATGATGCAGGCATCTAATCCCATGACTGCTGAAAATGTATTTGGGTGGGAAACCGTACCTTACAGGAGCCATAGAAATGGAACTAGGAGGATGGACCATTTGTTAGGGAATGGGAGGATGGACCATCTGCTACCCTTTACCCCGTTGGAAGTTGCAAATAGGTTTGATGCCTTTTCAGGCTTTGACAAATGTGATTGACAAATGGGAGTCCCCACTAATATGCAATCTGCAAATGAGAACCAAGTAGAAAATGCTAAACCGAATCCCCTAGTGCAAGTCCTGACACCAGAACATACTACTCAACCCACTATTGTCATTTCTCTTGATGACCAGCCACCACTGAACTGCGAGCCTGAATTGGGGACAGCTCTTAGCACTTACATTATTAATGACCCTTCTGGTACCTTGGACTGCAAACCAACTAGGCAAGATTTGTCGGCTGCCAAGGTTAAAATCCTCTCTTGGAATGTGGCTGGTCTTAAGAATAAACTGCCCATCCCAGAGTGGGGCTCTTTTATGGCCTCACATGACATCTGTATGTTGCAGGAAACCTGGGCGCTAAAAGAAAGTAGGGTCCAGGGCTTTGCAACATATGACATCTTGGCAAGTATGGGTGAGAGGGGTAGGCCCACGGTGGGCAGTCTATATGGGTTGGTACGCACCTAGGAGCTAAGGCATCTCAAATTCCAACAAATTCAATGGATGTCCAGTGTGTGCTGTTGAGTATGTTAAATGGGCCGAACATTGCATTGATTAATGCATACTCAAGGCCAGTTAGGCAGGGCCTTGAGTCAGAGGCTATTAAGACCTTGTTAACCTTCATCAAATCGACTGATTCATCCACCGTGTTAATCCTGGGTGGAGATTTTAACTGTCCCTTTGAGCCACTCATGGAACCAAATTTGAGCAACCCGGATGAGGTTGACTTGCTGTGGGCTATTTCTGAACCATTGATTACCCGGTTCAAGGCATGGACCCCTTTGGTCCTGCAATTGAAGTCAATATCGTTAGCGACATCATTGCGAGCTTGTAATGGGAGGGCGGAGCCTGATAGACCAGGTAAAAACCCGTATAATCGATTAAAGATTAGCACCTCTGAAGGACTGGGTTCTTTAAGACCCAGCGGTGCCAGGGCACAACACCTGAAACCTTCGTGGGTAACCTGCTCCGGCGTACAAATCACAGAGACACGGGACACTTCCTTCGGCGTCAAAGATTCAAGGTTTATTTGCTGCAGGGAACACAGAAGTCACGACAAGTACAACACGTGCAACTTGGGGAGACTGCTTCAAATTGGTTCTGTGGATCGCTCCTTTTATACAGTTTTTACCCATAAGACAACATGATACACAAAGGTTTACAACCCGGTTCCCATCATTATCCCCCAGAGGGGTCGCTTTGGTCACTTTGAAACACATGAGGTCCGGAACATAAGTGCGGAAACATTTGGCGGTTCCCAACTGTAAAAACCCATCTTCCCACCATTAGCAAATTCCAATCAGCAGTAAAATAGATCGAAATAGGAACAAGGACAGGTGCAGAGGAAGACGGAGACAGTGGGGAGATCGGACAGGGTGTAAAAGGGGACGAGATACAGGCATCAAAGGGACGTGCCTAATGAGATGCACGGCTGAGGCAATAAGTCCGTGCGGCAAGATGAGCCTCAAGCGGCGCCATCTGCCTTACAGTAGCATCCCCCTCGTCATAAAGACACTTACAAAGAACATGTGTCTTCCGCAAATATCTTGGGAGTCCCAGGGTCGCGAAGCGGACAACGTCCGTTCGCTGGCTACTTGAGGGCAAGAGACAAAATGGATGCCGTATCTAAGATGGAACCCGTGGGTACAGATAGAAATACCCACGTAACAGACGAACGGTTTAGGTTAGCACAGCGAAACTGCGCACACCCACCAAACTCGTCATTTGCGGTTCATAGATACCAGACTCGACTATATTCGTGCGAGTCGAATGCACCACTTACAATTGTCACGGAACCTCAGACGCTCCTTTTGCCCTCATGTAGGCAAGCACTAGTCGGAATCATACTCGATATTCATCAGACCATCGAGATGTTGCTGTAGCATAGCTCTGTCCAACCGAGTCCCATTGGTAACAGGTGGCTGTCTTATACACGTTGTAGCACAGAGGCCACATAAGGCAGGACCACACTGCACACAAAGGCAACACGTGAACAGGAACACTACCACAACTCCAATGATCATCAGAATTTTCCAACCCCAAGTCGACATCAGGCCCCAAAACCATCCTAGCAGCGTCCAATCCCCTACATCCACGTGTATGGATTCGGAGATCTTATGCAACCTCGAGATGGCTTGATAGACAGTTGGAGCATTATCTGGAATAAAAATGCAGCAGCTCGAATGGATCACCTTACATACCCCACCGCGATCTGCTAAGATGACATCTAAAACCATACGGTTTTGTAACGTCATAAGTCTATCCGCCTGAAGTTCTGTGGTGATATTACCAAGGGCACTGGCAGTAATATTAGCTGTCGATTCTACCACTCGAGTCAACTGTCTCAGGTTCCTACTGTTAACCATAGGTCCCCAAAACGGGAGGAAACCCTTGAAAAAGTCTCCTGCCTCTTGACCGGCAGTGTCTTCTTCGCTAATTACGCCTCGTACAACTCTAGTCTTATGATAATCGGCATCTACAGTGAACGTCGGAGGCAACAGATTTGCAATGAAGCATGAGCCCATGAAGTCAGCGGGCAACCATGCATATGCACGATCATAGCAGATAAAGTATGTACCCTTGGCAGCCAGAAACACAGGGGACGAGACCATCGGCAGCATGTAATTTTCGGTGCAAGCACTCTCTCCAAGTCGGGCTTTCGATCTTCGGCCACGACCCATGAGACAAAAATTACCAGTGTGGGGTATGACCCATATTGGAGGCGAGCTTTTAAGCTGTTTTTCGCTGCTGAACACACTATATTCACCTCTACATAGGACTCTATAGGCTTGTACCTCTTCTTCGGGAATAAGCGAGGGATCATAGATATCGCTATCTAAATCCTCTATGGCTATCGACAAAGGCTTCTGATACGAGGTAGGACCAGAGTAGGGGGAACGTGGTTCTCGAATGGGGTGGAAACCCAGTGCGCTTCGAAACATTGTTTGAAATGCTCGAGCTGACCCTTGGGAACTATACGGTAACACCAGATATGGAATTCCCTTATCCGTAGTATGTGGCATCAACCCACACACCCAACAATTAGTAGTGTTAACCACTAACTGATGCTGCTGAAGGAGCTGAATAAAGGAATTGTTGCGGAATTCTACACGTCTAGCCTGCTCGTGTTCCGGTAACATGTGAAAGGAATGAGGGGAAACAGTAGTGACAAGTTTAGGGTCAGGAGTAGGAGTAGGTGTAGCAGGTAAGAAGTAAGACATAGTATAATACACCCCACCCGCCAACAGTGCAGAAGCAGTCAAAAATAAAGCAAACAGTTGAAATATGAAACATTTGGTACGACTGAGTTGCTGCAGCTTGAGTCTGTGCGCCTTAGCTCCCTCCAAATCATTCAGCTTCGAGAATGCCATTCCCTACGACCGTCCGCAACGTTTCTTGACGCACTTCGTTCTGTGTAGCAATAGTCAATCCCTAGGAGTTCCCAGGAACCGACGGCCTTTAACCTAGCGTCAAGACCTACTATCCAGAAGGAAGTACGCGCGCGGCCCTACGGCCTTCAATACACAATATGTATATGTAAGCACAAAGTCTCTCGGCTGTGGAAGTAAAAAGATACAAGGGAGGAAGCTCAATATATATGTACAAAAAATCACAGTGATACGAATGTTCAAAACTGATCACGGAAAACGGAGATAATGCAGTTGTCAATTCAGCAAAGCAAAATATTTTATTTGTCCTTAGTGTGAGATCGCAAAGAATATCGATGTTTCCCGGGACGTGTCTGCTCGTCGAACAAAGGATCCGTTGAAGAGACAGCGTCCTGCTGATCAGTTGATTGTTCTGGTCTCGAGTCCTTTGATGACAATTGTTCAACAGTGTCTTTCTGCTGCGCTGAGGATTCTCCAACAGGCTGTGCGTCACTGAAAGGTACAAACGCCGGCAATGTTTCTGTTTCTGTTGACGCAATGCCTCTCCTTACCCACGGGTCTGCCGGCAAAGGGATAGGGACTCGTTTAGTATGGGTGGCATGCACCCAATTTTTACGCCCCTCAAGACGAACGGCAGTCCTCGTGGCCAGGAGCACCTGGTAAGGTCCGGTGAACCTCGGGTCCAGATTGTTCTTGCGTGAAAAATTTCTTGTCACCACCCAGTCTCCGGGCTGGAGCTGGTGGCCTGGACCCTCCGTCTGCGTCGGCAATGCGTCGTAAACCTGTTGGTGAATTAACCTCAGTTTAGCAGTCAAGTCATGTAAATAGTCAATCAACATTGGATACTCAAGATCAGAAAACATCCCTGGCCTAGGAACCCCCCACACATTCGCAGGACGGCCGAACACTATTTCGTAGGGGCTAAGCCCTATTCGGGAGTGTACAGTCGCCCTAGTTGACAGTAATGCTAAGGGCAAAGCGTCAGGCCACGAAAGACCAGTCGTAGCCTGAATCTTCGCTAGCTTTAGTTTAAGGGTGCTGTTATACCCCTCAACTAATCCAGCTGACTGGGGATGATTGGCGCTGTGGAATTTCTGATTAATTCCAAGGCCCTTACACACACTCTTCATCACACTTCCAACAAACTCACTTCCGTTATCTGACCACACGACTCTAGGCATTCCATACCGAGGAAAATATTCCTTCAGTAGGATTTTCGCAGAAGACAAAGCAGTATTGTCTTTGAGAGGATAGGCCTCGATCCATCGGGAGAATGCGCAAACCACAACTAAAACGTATTTCAGGTTATTGCATCGCTCCATATGGATGAAGTCCAATTGAATCACCTCAAAGGGATACGAAGGGGGTGCAAAACTGCCAGGAGGAGTTGGGGTTCCTTTGCCAGGATTGTACATCATACATACCATACAATTCTTCACCAAACGTTCAGCACATTTCGTAATTCCATCATTCTTCCACACAGGCGACAGGAAACTTACAGATGCCTTTCACGCTGATATGTGCTAACCCATGTGCCATTGTCACAACGGCCAGCACATACGCATCGGGCAACAACCATCTTTTCTGATCCGACAAATCAATCCAGCAACCACTCGCATCCAACTTTCCCGTACTTTCTTTCCACTTCGCCTTTTCAGTCTCGGTGGCCTCATTCTGAATTTCTTTCACGCTCTCAATAGTGTCTTCACACATACTCGATTCTGTAGGCCACCTAACCGAACCCGTCACATACATTCGAGTGCCAAGATTCCGGGCAGTTTCCTTAGCAATCTCATCCGCAAACGCGTTACCACGACCAACATCATCCGTCACCTTACGATGTGCACTACATTTAACAATCGCTACTTGCGTAGGCAATGTCAGTGCATCCAAAAGATCATTCACAAGCTGGCCATGCTGAATTTTCGTACCATGCGATGTCAAGAAACCTCTCTCTCGCCACAATCGTCCAAAACTATGTGCTACACCAAAAGCGTATTGGCTGTCAGTGAACACATTCACACGCTTCCCTTTTGCTAACACACATGCTCTAGTGAGAGCAATCAATTCCGCAGCTTGGGCAGAATTCTGATTCAATCTTGCAGTCTCAACAACAGTATTCAACGTTACAACAGCATAAGCGGTAGTCACATCGCCATTCGGTAACTTAAAACATGACCCATCCACATACAAGGTACCATCCGGTTCTTCTAATGGGGTGTTTTTAAGGTCCACTCGACCTTTCGTTTCCTCTTCAGTCCTCAAGTAGCAATCATGCTCTGCTACTTCATC
The DNA here is from genome assembly GCF_964263255.1 of Lissotriton vulgaris. Taxonomy (NCBI): domain Eukaryota; kingdom Metazoa; phylum Chordata; class Amphibia; order Caudata; family Salamandridae; genus Lissotriton; species Lissotriton vulgaris. The sequence goes on from NC_141688.1 coordinate 273,924,941, forward strand.
TGACTCTGCACTAATTGGTAACAAAGTTGCCGGATTTAGGACATTACAACGTTTTATCTGAATATGACTTGCCAATAACGTCAATTCGTATCCTGACAACCTCGCACTCGTCAAGTGCTGAGTTTTCGTACGATTCAAAAGAGTATCGACTGCATGCGGAACCATCACCGTAAGCATATTATCCATGACCAATCCTGCTGATTGTCGGATGGAGACCGCAGCTGCCGCAGTTGCTCCCAAACAACTCGGCAATGCTCTAGCTACTGGGTCCAAGGTCGAGGAAAAATATGCACATGGACGCTGTTTACCACCAAAAGGTTGCGTTAAGACGCTCAAAGCACAACCTTCCCTTTCGTGAACATATAGTGTAAACGGCTTACTGTAGTCAGGGGTACCCAACACAGGAGCCGAACACAATGAATCACGTAACTCAGAAAAACTTTTCTGACATTCTTCCGTCCATGGTAAAGGAGTTGGAACATCCTTGCACGTAAGAGCCACCAATGGTTTCGCTAGCAATGAAAAATTAGGAATCCACTGCCTGCAGTACGACGTAATACCTAGAAAGGCACGCACATCTCTTTGGGTTTTTGGCACAGCCATTCGCGCAATCGCTGCAATTCTCTCTGGGGTCAACCTCCTTCCCTCCTTTGACAATAAGTGACCTAGATAGGTTACTTCTTGGCAACAATATTGGAGTTTAGAAGGGGACACCTTATGATTCAACTCACAGAGATGTTGCAGCAATGATACCGTAGCAATTTTGCAAATGTCCTGAGTATCAGCAGCCACCAATAAGTCGTCGACGTATTGGATTAAGGCCGCACCGACCGGCAACCGAAACGCATCCAGTTGACCCTTCAAGGCTTGACTGTAAATCGATGGACTTTCACAGTAGCCCTGAGGAGCGCGTTTGAACCGGAAGCTACGTCCACCGAGAGAGAAACCGAAAAGGTCTCTGCTCTCCTCGGCAATCGGGATGCTGAAAAACGCATTTTTCAAATCAATCACCGAAAACCATGATGCAGAAGCTGGAATCAGAGTCAGTAGCGCCGTGATGTCAGGCACAACAGGAAATTGAGGAACCACAATTTTATTCACCTCCCGTAAATCGATGACAAAACGATAAACAGGCGGTTTTGTAGGATCTGTACGTTTAAGAATGGGCAGTACAGGGCTGTTGCACACGTTTCCCCGGGTCTCTTCAATAACATCTTTCTCGATCAGATCGTAAATGATCGCTAACAAAGCTCGTTCACCATCAAGAGAGATACGATACTGGGGAATACGTGGCAATCGCACATTAGCTTTCAACTGAACAACATAGGGGGAGATATCAAGTAGGCCCACGTCATTTGGACCCGTCGCCCACAAAGACGCAGGAAGAGAACTCAATTCCGGTGGAAGCTTATCGAGAGACAAATACATAGGAGAGACAACCCTCTCTCCTAACGTAAGCTTTACACCCGCAGGAGAACAATACAAAGTTGCGTACAAACGTTTAAGCAAATCCAGGCCCAAGAGATTTTCACCACAACCAGTAGTCAAAATCAACGGAGCTTGGAGCTCACGCGGCCCTATTGTAAGAGGCAAAGGGCGCGAAACTGGATTGCAAACGGGGGCGCCAGAGAATCCAACGGAAACATTTGTTAAGCCAGACAAAGGTGCGCCAGGGAGTTTCGAATGCATGATAGAACTTTTCGCTGCACCAGTGTCCAACAGAAAAGGCTCAACGACGCCCGATGTAGCAACTGCGACGTAAGGCCCTCTCTGATCAACCGGAACTGATACCACTCCCTCTCCTTGTCTTTGGCTGTCCTAGTAATTACTGTCGTCAGTTCCCTGATCGACGTAATAATCGTCTACATTGTACTGCGCAGATCGTCCTTGCGATGATCCACGTTGATCAAAACAATTATTAGAATTGGATGAGTTATCTGAGCGATCGTTCTGAGCACCACGACCTCTACCGCGTGATGCCTGCTGCGAACCACCACGGCCTCCTTTAGATGAATTACCACTATTACGTTCGTTTAAAACAGGACATTTGAATTTAATGTGTCCCTCCTGTCTACAATAAGCACATTGATTGTACCCTAACGATGATCTTTGGAAGGAGGAATCATTACGCGGCTGCGATCGATTCGATTGCGACTGCGATCTATTCTGTTGGAGCGCATTCTGATTAGAACGCGGCGCATACGCTTGTTGCAACAACACTTTAGTTTTCAGCTCTTTTGTCTTTTTGTCAACACGGTCATTCTCCTCTTTTTCCCTATTTTCATAATATTGTGCCGTAGCCAATATCTGAGCTGAGGTCGAAACGGCCCATGCACTTTCCGAATTCTTCAATTTATTGCTCAAGTCGGGCAATAAGTTCGACACAAATTTATCCACAAACAACCTTTGTCCACCCTCGGTACCCATATCCTGTCCACTGTGGTCAATGAATGCTTCCTCAAACCTCGTAAAGAAGTCGGAAACACTCTCGTCTTTCTTTTGTTTGCAAGCTGACAATTTGTCCCAATTCACCCTCATAGCTGGCATAAGAGTCTTCATTAACGTAATTATTCGCTGGGGAAGGGCAGTAATCAGCTGGTCGGGTTTAGCACCTCCAACTTGTCCGGCGTCTGCCGCTACAATGGCATTCCAATCACCACCCAATTCATTCTGATGATCTTCCTGCCGAATCTTAGCCCATACCGGTTGCGGCACGACATTGCCGAACAACATATCGATATCGGAAAGATTCATTACCGTAGCATCTACGAGCTGCGATAATTCCTTATAATACCCTGTAGGATTTTTGCGCGGATCAGGCAAAGATTGCTTCACCTGTAGCACTTCCGATCGTTTCCACGGGAGATGTATCCATACTCTCTGGAAATGCCCCACTGTCGTTGGAGGTTGAGCATTAGGATTAGGTGGTATCCAAACTGGTGGGACTTCTCGCATGGGGTATTGGCCAGACTCATCTAATTGTTTCTCAATGTCCTCAACAAACAATGCATGAGGTATTGGAGCGGGACGGAAAGATAGTAACCGCTCAATAGCACGTCGGACGTTAGTATCTACTATCAGTCCGGTTGCGAACTGAAGCCGAAGCTCAGACAGGGCGGTCAGCACCTCGTCAGGCGCATCGGCCGCTATCTGATCATGAAGGAATTTGCACATTTCGTCAAACACGTATCTCTGGGTTGGTATATTAAATTGACAAAACGTGTCGAGGACAACCCGAGGTGGATTTCTAAGAGGGTTTACCATCCAACCCATCGCCATATTATAGAGCGCAACACGTTCTCTGTTTCCAGGAAGCTGACTACGTCTCTGAGGACCATCGGAACCAACAGACCCATGAACAGGTCCGAGCGAATGAAAGAAGCTAGCCGCAAGGGGGGAATTGCGACTATGAGTAGAGGGAGAAAGATATGACACAGGACTAACAAGAGAAGGAGTAGAAACAGTAGCAACAACAGGGGTTAGCAAAACAGGAGCAGTAGCGGGAGCAGGAGTATGTGGAAGCGGAGGAGCAGTAGGGATAGCAACAGACAAAGGAGCAGGAACAGTCGGAAGAGCGGGTGCAGGTTGAGGAACAGGCGGAGGTATAACAGGTGGAAGAACAGGTACGGCAGGGACCACAGGAACTGCGGGACCCTGTACGTACGGAGGTGGCGATTTCATAAGATAGGACATTAAAGGATCCTCAACTGCCTCTTCCTTCTTATCCGACTCCGTAGGCAAAGCAGGATAACATTTATCTATGGTCATACGCTGTAATCTCTCAAACACTTCCTTATCCTTATCCTCCTTATCACGCTGGAACTGCTCAGCTTTCTTCACTATGGTAGCAACATTATCTCGCTGACTACGTTTATTTTGTCTGCTCTCTTTCTGTCGGGCTTCTTTGCGCCACAACCGAAAGGCATCAAACATGGCCGGCCTTGATTTACGTTCGAACAATTTCATTTCTAAATTATCTAAGATCGACGCCTCGAAGCTACCGTGAGGTGGCCAACGAAGGTCGCCGTCTTTTTTTGTATATTTAATCCAATAATCGTTAAAAGTAACTGGGCCTAACCCATGCTTACTATACAGGTCATAAGTAGGAGTTCCAACCGGAGGTATCGGACACGAGTCCTCCAGTCGGGAATCCGCACCACAAGGTCTGAAACAACTAAACAAAGTACTGCGACCAGGCATCTTGCACGCTAGCCGAGTTTCACAAACTTCAAGGGTTACGGGATTTACCAAGTCCCAGCAAAGAACAAAACCCTCGGTTTTTGGCGGCTGCAGTCGTCAAACAACACAACAAAGTACCAAGAACCACAAATGCAATGGAACCATGCAACCACTAAGTAACCACAACCAAGAACTCTGGGAGCGACCCACAAATACTTAACTCAAAGATCGATGGCGTCACCAGGAAGGCCCGTCAGTCGTCTCGCTATACCAAGGTCTACGCCAGGCGCCAAAACAGGTCTACAGTCAGGGCAGCAGTCCGTCGCAGCCGTCAGGAGGCGGGAATCTTCGCGGGAAAAGTCTTCGGGCCACTTATTTCGACAACAGGATCGATGAAGCGGAGTGCACCTTCCCTCGGAGATTTCACACGAAGTTCCTCACGATCGTCGGGCTTGGACCGGTACCACTGATGCAGCCCCACGTTGGGCGCCAACTGAAGGACTGGGTTCTTTAAGACCCAGCGGTGCCAGGGCACAACACCTGAAACCTTCGTGGGTAACCTGCTCCGGCGTACAAATCACAGAGACACGGGACACTTCCTTCGGCGTCAAAGATTCAAGGTTTATTTGCTGCAGGGAACACAGAAGTCACGACAAGAACAACACGTGCAACTTGGGGAGACTGCTTCAAATTGGTTCTGTGGATCGCTCCTTTTATACAGTTTTTACCCATAAGACAACATGATACACAAAGGTTTACAACCCGGTTCCCATCATTATCCCCCAGAGGGGTCGCTTTGGTCACTTTGAAACACATGAGGTCCGGAACATAAGTGCGGAAACATTTGGCGGTTCCCAACTGTAAAAACCCATCTTCCCACCATTAGCAAATTCCAATCAGCAGTAAAATAGATCGAAATAGGAACAAGGACAGGTGCAGAGGAAGACGGAGACAGTGGGGAGATCGGACAGGGTGTAAAAGGGGACGAGATACAGGCATCAAAGGGACGTGCCTAATGAGATGCACGGCTGAGGCAATAAGTCCGTGCGGCAAGATGAGCCTCAAGCGGCGCCATCTGCCTTACAGTAGCATCCCCCTCGTCATAAAGACACTTACAAAGAACATGTGTCTTCCGCAAATATCTTGGGAGTCCCAGGGTCGCGAAGCGGACAACGTCCGTTCGCTGGCTACTTGAGGGCAAGAGACAAAATGGATGCCGTATCTAAGATGGAACCCGTGGGTACAGATAGAAATACCCACGTAACAGACGAACGGTTTAGGTTAGCACAGCGAAACTGCGCACACCCACCAAACTCGTCATTTGCGGTTCATAGATACCAGACTCGACTATATTCGTGCGAGTCGAATGCACCACTTACAATTGTCACGGAACCTCACCTCAGTACTCGATTATATCTTTATCGAGGCCAGGCATTGAGACAGGCTGCCTGAGTTCAGGGTCATCGAAAGATCTGACAGTGCTTTGGTCCTGTCACTCAAACCCGGGAGTTTGGGTTGAAATGCCAAACTTCGGCTGAACATTTCACCATTGAGCCTTTAATAATAACAAATTGTAGGCGCAGGGTTAAATGGCCAGACCTCCAGATGTCCACTAGTAAACTTGCCGAATTATATGAGTTTGTTATTCCATTCATTGAAGATATGGGGAAATTCGGCCACTTAGGCAGGGCATCTGAAATACATACTCAATTGGCTGCCGCACTCAAGGACATTTTGTACCCGGTGAGAAAGTTAAATCAGCCTCGAACCACAACATCTAGATGGTTCAATGCCTCCTGTCGGAAGGCCAAAAAGGCCCTTCTTACAGCAATAAAATCCAATAACAGGGAGGAAATCAGGACCCATCGCAGCATGTATAAAATGGCAATTTGTGATGCCAAAAAGGAATGGGAGGCCTCTATGTGGGAGGAATTGGGATCCGCGCTTAGTCCAGTGACTTTAAATCATTCTGGTCCATAGTTGCAACTAGATTTAGTGGGCATACCCCCGCACTTGCTCCGAATATTGCCCCTTCAATTTGGGAAAGCCACTTTTGCAATCTTTATGGCATCTCTGAGCCTGATGAAAAGCTTGTTACTACTCTTGAACTTCAGCAGCCTTAAAGCATTAGTGGGGCTGAGCGGGTTCGGCCTCTTCCCTTATTCCCCACTCCAGTTGAACTCTTTACCTTGGCTGAGGTAGAGACAGCTATAGGCAAATTGATTCCTAATAAGGCTCCAGGTTTGGATAAATTGCCAGGGGATTTGTTTAGGATGCAACCGAAAATGTGGGCCCCCTATTTGGTTGTTTTGTTTAATGGCATTCTACAGGGAGATGACCTGGCTGCCACCTACCTGGTTAGGAGCTGAAATCGTGCCTATCTTAAAAAAGGGTTGCCCATTAACCCCTTCTAATATTAGACCGAACAGCCTAATTGATATATCCCAAAAGCTGATGGGGAGGGTCATCCTTGATAGGATTTTAGGGTGGATTGAGGATTGGGATACTGTCTATACTCCAGGCAGGCTTTAGGTCTAATCTAGATCAAATATTTCGCCTGCAGGTCTTGTACTGGAAGACAGCCAAGTTGGAGGGTGGCAGCCTCTACCTTGTGTACGTGGACCTGCGGGCAGCTTTTGATCTAGTTCCACGTGAAAAATTGTGGAGAGTACTAGCAGACTTGGGCCTCCCGCCCTATTTGCTAGCCATTCTTTCTAGGCTTCATGAAAATAATTTTGCCCAGGTGAGGTGTGGCACGCATGGTGAACTCACAGATCAATTCCCTGTTCAAAAAGGAGTTTTTCAAGGGTGCGTATTGGCGCCAACGTTATTCAGCCTCTACATAAATGGCCTTGTGGAACATCTGAATGGTGTGGAAAATAACGATGCCCCTAAATTAGTTACAGGTGGAGTGCCCGCTCTGATGTTCGCAGACGACACTCTGCTGTTGTCTTGAACATCATCGGGCAATCAGAGAATACTTGATGGTTTTGTGGAGTTTTGCGACCTTCAGGGGTTGGAAATCAATCTAGGTAAAACAAAATTTATGATTTTTAACCCTCCTAAGCACGTACGCCCAAATCCTGTTTTACATGGTACTCCCCTTGAAAGGGCGAAAACATTTGTTTATTTGGGTGTCACGTTAACAGAGAATTTTGGTTGGAATATGCAGATCGCCAAATCCACACTCAAGTTATTCCAGCTAGCGGGGGCCATAAGCAAGGTTTTCAGGACGTCTACTTTCAGGCCGGTGTCCCTTGCCCTAGAGATATATTGCTGTCAGGCTAGGTCGGCAGCAACCTATGGGGCTGAACTGTGGGGGCACAAGCAGATAACGATGTTTAAAAAGGTGGAGCAATCTTTCGTTAGAAATGTAGTTGGGTTACCATCTAGCACGCCATTGATCCCACTCAGATTTGACCTTGGCATGTTGCCAATAAAGGAGATCACTAGTGCTAGACCAATCATGTACTGGAAGAGGTTGTGGTCAGTCCCTGAATTGGTTGCATACAGAGCGGAATTTTCTGAGATCTTGCCTTTTCTTAAAAACAAAAAGATCCCTTAGCACCAGCATAATAGGGCGGTGCCTGCCTTCCACAATACTAGCTCCACCTCCTGCTGGTCGGCTGACAAACCTGCCCCTCTCTATGAAAGGAAAGGAGAGCCAAGGAAAAGAAAGTGCTCAAGGAACACCGAACTCAGAGCCTTCCTGCACAAAGGGAACAAAGACTATTAGGGTTATAAGTACAGGACCCCTGACTACACAAAATGATATCATCCTGGTATCAAGAAGGAACGTCTGCCAAGGAGAAAGCTGAAGGACTGAAGAGGAAGGACTGCCCTGCTGTATGTTTGTGGGCTGACCTGCAGTTGTTTTGCTGCCAAGAACAGAGGAAGGACTTTGCCTTTTGCTGTGTCCCCTTGCTTGAAGGAATCTCCAGGGGCCTGAGAAGAGTTGGCTCTCTGTTTAGAAGTCCCAGGAACAAAAGGACTTCACCCCCAGCTTCCCTGAACTCTACTGAGAGAGTTCTGTCCTTCCTAGCGTGCTTGGCCAATGTGTAGTGCCCCTGGAAGTTGTACCTGTTGTTGGGAAGCTTGAAATTAAGATACTAAAGACTTACTGCAAAGTTTCAAGCAACGCTCGCTTGCGGAGCGCATCCCCGAAAGTGCGAGGAAATTCCCGCCGCCGCTGAGGCCGAGATCATCGCAGCGCCTCTTGCCGCTGCTACAGTCGTCGCATCCTTTGCTTGCAGAATGCACCAGTCCATTGCGGGAGAATTACCATCGCTGAGGGTATTGTCACAGAGCCTGTCGTCGTTGGGTGAGATCCCCGCATGGCTTGCTTGTGGACCGCATCACGTCGCTGCGAACATCATCGCAGAGCCATCACATTGAGGGCCTGTGAGAGGAGAAGATCGACGCTGAGCCGCGCATTGCCGCCACACCGGAGATCGTCGATGCCCCGGAGTTCGTCACATCGTACCTTTGCGAGATGCTTCCTTCAACACCTTCGCACCGGAATCCACACAAGGTATCGCATCCTTCGCCCTACAGACCGGAGTCACCGCAACACACCGCTACGTTCAGCGGGTTGGCCGCATCGCCTCCCAGGGTCTCAGGAGTGACATATGACTTGTTTTCCAATGCTGCAGCTTTTACTTGGAACTTTTTGTTGCATCTAAAGGTACTTTTGGCTAAACGTGACGTAACTGTGGATTATTTTAACGCAACCTTAAGAACTCTTTTGAAACCCTATTCTTGAACTGTGTATGTTGGAATTTTTGTCGTTTTTGTCTTATTTAGTTTAGATTAAATATGTTTATTTTTCTATACTGTTGTGGAGTACATTTGTGATGTTATCACTGTGTTACTGTGAGTGTTGGTACAAATACTTTATACATTGCCTTGATAAGCCTGTCTGCTCGTGCCACGCTACCAAGGGGGTGAGCAGGGGTTATCTAAAGAGTGTACTCCCCTTACACTGACTAGAAGCAAGGGTCCCAATTTGCCACATGTGCCAACCTGTGCCAACTAGAGAACCCCAGATCTAAAAATCCCCATGGTGTCAATGGCCACGGAGGTGCCATAAAATAGAGTAATGTTCTTTGTCCCTTATATGCAAAGCCTTGCTGTCAGCACGCAAAGCACGCAAATCTGTATCACCTTAATTTACCCCGTGAGCCCTAATAGATTGGACAGGGAGTGGTGTAGTCCCTATACGGACTTTAGTGCTTCCCGATTGGACTTGGTTCTTTATATCTCTTGTAAGATTCAGAAGTGAACTGTGACATCCTTCATAAGAATGACAGACACGGGTCAAGATTTCAACTCTTTACGTAGAGAATTATTGGGCATAATAAAAAATTATATATATGTATATATCATCTATCAGGTTAGAAGTAAGAATACAGATCATAAGTACAAAGAACTCAGTAAAGTTTAGCAGTAAATTCAGTATATATTTGCCCTCTAAGAGTGGGAAAATGGGGTTCTGTCGACATAGAAAATGCAATTTCTTTACATGAGTTTAGACAAAGGATTTCACACATTATTACATGAATATACGGTTACCAGGTTATGCACAAATAAAGAACAGGCGACAAGTAGCATTTTAAAACAGAATGCATTCAAATATACTCGCATAACTCTATTACTTTGGATTCAGAGGTTCCAGAGTCTATTCAGGTGACATGCATTGTAACACTGTATATAGAGCAGTCTGGGACAGCTAGTTTAATCATGGTTCCCAAATACTTGGAAGGCTCACGTTGTTGTGAGGCGTTATTATAACCGCTTCGCCGTAGCGGACATTCTGCCACGGTGCGGAAAAAAATTACGCGGACAAGGTCGGGACAGGCTGCTAGTTGTATATATTTCTGGAGTTGCTTGCCAAGTCTAGGATGAGTTGGGATTTCTTTTGGAGCAGAAGGGCAGCTGCTTGTTTAAGAGAGCTAAGTTTCTGGTCTGATCATCCCTTGTGAATTTCATGTCGTTGTAGGTTTTATCTTAAAGCCACTATGGCAGCCCTGCCAATCATGACTCCCTCTTAACTTTATTTTTTCAGGAAATATACATAAAATATATAGCTGCATGTATGTACATTTTTATGCGTGTATATTTTATTTGTCTCTCTGTTTCGCATAATGTGAGCATGAAGTCCCGAAGCTCCCAAAAACCTCTGCAATCAGTATTACAGCTAGTGCTAACATCTCCTGAACGCCCCTGCACCAGCTCCGCAGGTGCACACTGCGGACACATTCTTCTAACATCGTGGGCTCAGCACGATTTACATTTGAGAATGCCCAGGGGGACAAGACGGCGATGATTCAAACAGGAGATTTGCATTTCCAGCCCAGATACTTCGTATCCTTAGAGTGACCTGGAGCAGAAACAGTGTTTTGCATTTATATGCCTGTCTACTGCATACATTTATTTTGTTACCCAGCAGGGTAAATTGGATGTATTACCGTAGATATAAAGCCAGGAATATCTGCATGGTCAAAAAATAGCCAGTGGGTTAATAATGGTCGACGCATTTCCATTCATTACTTATGTTCTCTCAGAGTGAGTCGCCCTAAGTGGCATGGGCATGCCAAGATGGCGACCTGGAGCATGCTGCACTACAGAGGGTTCAGTCTCAGCTACACCGAGGTGTCCTATGAAAGCTGACACAACCCTGTGGGTTGTTTGTGCTCCTCTTTGGACAGGATTTGACTTAATTAGGTCTGTGGGTGGGGTACATGATAATTTGCATGTGGATGTTGCATGTCTTTAGTGGCTCAAACAAGTTACAATAATGGAATGGAAGATCCCCTTTTGATCTTAGTCGTTAAGCCATTTTAATTTCTCAAATCACAATTTACATTGCACCATTTTAAGGGGAATAAAAGTTGTGCACCTTTCATTCACCATCAGTGTGACTATAATGCATGTGTCTTCCCATGACCGGCTTTTCCGCCCACCCTCACACACAGTGTGATGCCTGTGACATTCACATGTTGCCCAGTGCACACAGCAGATGCCATTGCTCTTATGCTGCCCATTGTACTAGCGTGTACGTTTAGACCAAATACCAACCCAATGTGTCCACCAGGACCTGGGTGTATATATTCTATGAAACACAGGCCCGGTGGGAATCCTTTTTCAGACACCGTTGTGTGTATATCAACAATATCCAGAGTCATTCAAAACATTCAATGGAAGAAAACCATTATTAATACCACAATGGTCTTCTTCATAGAAACCCACATCTGGAACAGCTGTATACACCCCTTTTCACTGCACCACATACATATTACCATCAGTATGTTCTATATCAGTAGACGATTCTAAGTTTATATTGGTCATGTCTTAACAGGGGATCATAGAGTCTTCCATTCCTTTAGATTAGTTGAAAACTTAAATAAGTGAGGAACTCCTGTACCTAAACAACGTTTCCTGTGTCTTTTTCAAACAGCAATTAAAACCAAATAGACCCCATATGTAGACATCAATATTGTTCTCAAACTCACACCTTACTGATAATACCCTCATTGGTGGCACATACTGCTCAAAACCTCCATCAGTACTATGTTTGAAAAAAATATGTCTTCCTAGCATTCTTCTTGGCTCCTCCGAATATGATGTGTCTAAACATGCCAGCACTGAGCCCAGGTGTGAATTGTCCCTGAGGTGAACCTCCTCAGGTAGGTTGTCCAAAACCTGTTCTCCTGCATCACCCAGTTTACCAAGTAGCCATGCTGTCTAACGTGCCGGATCAAATTTAGTATCATCTATTGCTATTACATTGTTTTTAAAAATCTTCAACCACTGCTTCCACTTTATTTGGGGCTTGCTAGGATTTTGCAAGAATGGAGGTGCTGGAGCAACATGCTGAGATGAGGCAACATTAACGAGTGGAGTTCAGATGCATTATTTAAATTATGTAAAAGTATGTCAAAGAAAGTACTTTCACTGTGCCCTGTAGTTTTAAAAGACTGAAATTGGTACCTTCGGGTTCGTCAAATCAAGTGTAGTTTCATTCAGAAGCTTGTTTTGATTTGTGCTTTACTAGATACACCCAAAATCACCGCCTGCAGGCCACGTCACATGCAATTACAATAGTGTACTCAGGGGCGGCTCTAGACTCAAGGTGGCCCTGGGCAGGGAGCGCAGGTAGGGGGCCCTGGAAGAGGGGGTCCGGGTGGGGCAAAGCCCCCCAGAGCTCAGGAGGGGGCGGGGGGTCAGGGTGTTAGGAAGTGGAACGCGTCTTGCCTGCAAAGGTTTATGGGCAACCTGATTTAGCATGTGAAAGACGTATCTTCAATGATTGAATGCCCTCCCCCTCCACCTCCGCAAGTACCCCTGTTGACACACTTAAGGAAAGGGCTCAAGACCTGGCTTCTTGACTGATACCTGCAGCAAGTGCCTGGATATCCCCCCCGGGTGACAAGCTGTGCTGTATAAGTAATGCTTGATTGATTGATTGATTAATTGATTGAATCTCAACAAATCGTGCAGCAGTCTTCACAATAAAGAGGTTTATTTTCAGAAACCAAATTCCCATAATGAAACTGTGATTAGAAAGTAGAGAGTTGCTCAGCAGCTGCCAAGGTTGCCAGTAACAAAGAATCTCCCAGTCTCACCATTCACAATCCAGAGCACCGAGGGAACCTCCAACACATAAGACTAAGGTAAGTAAACATCTAGAGTAACTGCAACTAAATGAGGCTCACGTATTAAAACAACTTACATTAGAACAAGACCCACAGTACAAGAAACATGTTAACCTCCTGCATAACCGAAGTCACTAACTGGATGAAAGCCAACTGACTCAAGCTCAACATAGATAAGACAGAAGTAGAGATCATCATCAAGAACACATCACCATGAGACACTGATACCCTGAGCCTACGCCAGCAACTTAGGAATAATCACCAGCTGCAAACTGGACATGACCGCACAAGTCAGTGCCGTCACCGCATCATGTATCCACACCCTGAAGCAGCTGAGGCTCCCAAGCAAACCTAAACATGCATTGGCATAGCCAAAAGGTCTCGCTTTTGTGATCTTATAAGTATTTAGGTATGCAGCACAATATCCTTAGTGCAACAGCACCAACTGTTGCATGGCTAAACACTTATAAGGTCCATTAGCGACATAGAGGAGATAAATAAAGCCATGTGACTGACGCTCTTTATTTCTGTCAGCCTACTTTGTTGTGCCACGGTGCAGATTTTGTGATCCCAAATCCTGCCTGTGCCTGTCAGCGGGCGGCTGGGACATATGGAGTGCACATAATGCCTTAATAAAATATTTCCCAAACCTACCTTCCTGTCGAGTTTGCGCCACATAAAATTAGTAATAGCAATTTACATATGCATTAAGTAGGTGTTACGGATAATTTCCTGCAAAAACATTTATTTGTGGTATTCATAAAAAAAATTTTGTCTGCATTTGTTGGTAACCTTATGGCACCGGTACAAACAAAGCCCTGGAATAACTGTGTGATCGCTGGCAGTTGCGCTAAGTTAGGCCACACACATTGTGAAGGTAAGGGTCTAGCGGCACAGCACACTTCCCTCGTACACCCAGTGCAGGCTGGCCCATCACTACTAAACACTTTGCACAGTAAGGCTGAAAGGGCACAAATACATTTGTTTTCGCCTGTCTCCAATGGATACATTGGACATGGAAGAAACCCGGCATTGTTATCACCACTTCCTCTGTGTGAGAAGGAGACACGCACGTGCAGAGCTCAGTCAAACATATTTTTTAAACATGTACATGGGAATCATGCCCTGCTTTTTCTGATGTTGGATGCGCTGGGCAGAAAGCCTGTCTTCAGCACATGCCTTGGCGACAGAGAGGAGGTAAATAGAGCCATATGACTGACGCTCTTTATTTCAGCCTACTCTGTTGTGACACTGTGCAGATTTTGTGATCACATATCCTGCCCGTGCCAGTCAGCGGGTGGCTGGGACATGTGGCTGCAGGCGAGGGAAAGTCACCGACGGTTGATCTTGTGAATTGTTTCGACCTTTCTTCCACTTAAATATGTAAATGTAGGTGGCGCCAGTTTGTATTAAAGGAATGGCTCTGCAGGATATCGCGACCTGTTTTTAAAATAAGGTGTGCTGTTTGAGGGGATGGGGGGGTTTTAGCAGTAAGAGTAATGCAAAATCGCTAAAGGAAGAGGCAGCTGAACACATTTTTTATTTATTTCACCGACATTAAAGTAAAATTTAAAGCGCTTTGTTAACATAAAGTGCTTTGTTAACTTTGTTGTCTTCCTATAAGTAGTTTGGGTTTCTTTCAATGCCATTAAAGAAAACCAAACACTCGCGCAAATAACTGTAAAAGCTGAAGACAGTCCGGGTTTGTTTCACCGCCATTATAGAAAACTAACAAGCACGCACGACTCGCGCGAAAGAAGGAGGCAGCAGGGGGAGGGAAGACAGGAGGGGGCCTGCGCAAGGTTTCCTTGTGGGAACAAGCAGGGGCACCACATGTTTGTAAATTAATTACAAACATATGATGTCCAAGCTCGGTCCGGCAAGGGAATCGCAACATGTGCACGCGTTGCCATTGAAAGCAACGAAAGGCGTGCACGTTTTTGGCTGAAAAACCACATCGATGACTAAAGGTCTTTCTCCTCTGTAGCACATGAGCGCTGCATAGGCGAGACCTAACAACTATCACACATGCCCTAGTTACCAGCAAATTGGACTATGTCTGGATGACAAAGCAACTCATTAGAAGACTACAAACCATCCAGGTATCGACAGCAAGACTCAATCTCCCACACAGAGCTCGCATCACACCACACCTGAGGGGGCTCCATTGGCTTCAAATACACAAACACATTCAATTCAAACTCCTCGCACACACTTTTAAGGCACTGCATAACTCAGGCCCCACCTGCCTGAACAGTTTCATCTCCTTCCACTAATCATCCACACACCTCTGCTCTGCAGGACTTGCATACACCCTTTAGCATACACAGAACCAGATCTGGATGAATGGTGTTCTATTGCATTACTTCTGAATCGTGGAACTGCTTCCCACTCCCAGTGAGAGCTTCCTTCTCTCTTTAATTAAACAACAGGCTGTAGACCTGGCTTTTCAATTAACTAACCTACTATAGGCAGGACTAGGAGCACATCCCTGGCTAGGGCCAGGAAACCCTTGCAGGAGATAGTGTGCTTTACAAATCCACACAACATAACAATATACCATTACTATATTAATAGTAAAGTAAACGGGTAGGATTCAACACTGCTGCTCTCATACTGCCAGTTCTAAGCAAAACCGCCCTGGGAGACTTGAAATGACAGAGCTGTGAGAAGTGCTGAGTTGTGGATGGATCCCAGTCCAGCAGACACCATCACTAGTGTCGGTACAAAATGATGAACAGACATAGGTAAGTTTGAGCAGAAATCTATTTAAGTATGGCTGGTCAAAATGTCCGCTACGCCAGCATAATCTCTTAAAATGTGTGGCATTTTGATTCATGCTTCTTAAGAGAAGTGCTAAATGAAATTGAGATGTACTTCAGCTGAAAATCCAATTACAGAGCATGGGAACAATAAGGATGATTATCACAAAGAAAGGGGAGCAGGGGTGCTTGTAGGTTCAGCATACACACCCCTCAAAAGTATCAATTATCTGAAAATCAGTATGCCCTTCCTGTAAGGAAATGAAAAGTTCTATTACTATTGGATCTGAAGCCCTCACACACCTAGATGGGTTTCATAGGTCAATGCTCCTCGTTAGAAGATCCTGGACAATAATTATATGCCATCCACTGTGTAGATTAGATTCCATCTGGTCCTGATGAATTGCCATTTGATCTCTTTACACGAATACTACAAGAAACATGTAAACCTCGATTTTCAGGCTCTCATAGACCATTGCATCTACTGCTAGCATTAACTTTTAACCAGACAAGTAGACCCACTTATTAAAATTCGCACTAGAGAGCTACCAACTTTATTTTTACATCACCACTCTTCTGTGCACTCAATTACACCACCAATCTATACTTACTCGCCCTGCACCTCTCTTCACATACGACATTTGGGACTAACAGGATATCTGATACAGTGCCCCTTTGGGGTGCCCTTCGAGCATTGCATTGAGCAATGAACAATGAAGAATACCCTATGATGAAGCTTGACACCCATTGGGTGCGTGTCGGCTTCAGTTCCAAAAGGAACGGACCCTGTGTCAGCGACTTGGACATTAACCGACTTTTTAATCTTTCTCTCCCTTTTATTTCTTTAAAGGAACTGCATACTGATTTTGAAGAACAACACTACACTAGAGGCTATTGTACACGTCGCATGAGATTTTGTGCTTTTGGAGGAAAGGAGGTAACAGCAAAAAGGTTCATCAGCTGGTTTAGCATACAAAATAAATTATAAAAATTCACTCACACCATAAGCAACAAATACTAGTATTTCTTGACCTTAACATACTGTGGGAGCAGGGCACCCTCAAAACATCCACACATGAAACCCCAACGGCAAAAAACAGCTTACTACTACTTAACAGTTTCCAGCCTACCCATTATTATTATTATTATTATTATTAATGAGTTTTATATCGCGTCTGGTTACCCTTGGGCATCCCCGCGCTCATCCAGAGAGAAACGCCAAAACAAGAGACACAGGAATTAGGCAGGGAACAGATGAGTTTTTAAAAGTTTGCGGAAACCTAAGAAGCTCGTTTCCGAGCGCAAGTACAGAGGAAGAGAGTTCCACAGTGTGGCCACATTTATGGAAAATCTTCTGCCACTGGTTCTTGCCTTCCTTACCCTCGTAACTTGCAGCAGGTGTTGATGGTCTGAGCGGAGGGCGCGGGAGGCCTTATAGGACTGAACCACATCCCGTAGGATGGGTGGGCCTTTCCCCTGCAGAATTTTGTGGGCCATACAGAGTGCCTTAAATTTCACCCTCTCTCTGACAGGGAGCCAATGTAGCGCCTTCAGCGCAGGGCGAGCCGACTGACGCCTGGGAAGGTCTATCAGGAGCCTGGCGGCCGCATTCTGCACTTGCTGTAGTTTGTTTAGGGTGGCTTCTGGGGCCCCCAGAAACAGCGCGTTACTGAAATCCAGCCGTGAGATGATGAGCCCCTGAATGAAAACCTCCTAGAGGCCATTGGGAGGAGTGGTAAGATCTTCCGGGCTGACCGGAGCAGACCAAAGCACACGCCTGCGGTCTTTTTAGCGTGTGTCTTGAAGGAAAGGTCCTGCTCCAACCACACCCCCAAGCTCTTGATCTCCTGTTTGGGGGTGGGTGCCGCTCCCAGACAGCTGGGCCAGCTGCTCGGTGATAAGGAGGGACGGGAGTTCCCCAACATCATCAGTTCCGTTTTTGAGCCGTTAAGCTTGAGTGCTGAGCTACACATCCACGTAAAGATCTTAGCCAAACACGTGTGCAGCCGGTCGGGATGGTAAGCCGACTGGGGAAGCCCTACCACCAACTGAGTATCATCAGCGTAGCTGATGATCTTGATACCCAGAGGCAGTACCACACTCTCCAGTGGGGCCATGTAAATGTTAAATAAAGTAGGGCTCAGCGATGAGCCCTGTGGCACACCACACTGGAGAGGGACCGAGGATGACTTCTCGTGGCCTTCCCACACCTCAAACGTCCGGCCTTCCAAAAAGGAAGCGAACCACTTCAGGGCCATCCCGGAGACCCCCACCCCCGACAGCCGTTGGAGAAGCACCTGATGGTCTATGGTGTCAAATGCCGCACTGAGGTCCAGGAGGATCCCCCTGAATCCAAAATGCTCCTGGCATTCTCCACGACTGCCAGCAGGGCAGTGTCGGTCCCCATCTGTGGGGGAATCTCGCCTTCGGCCAGTTTTTAAGATTGAGAAGGAACTGTTCAGATGTAAGTGATTACAAGGTGCAAGCAGTTCATTTATCAACTAAACTTGAGGCCAGGTAGTACCCAGTTGGAATAGTGGTACAGGCAATGAAATGGCATGCAACAACAACAGAGATGCCTTGTTGGACCATGTCCCACCGAAGGAAAAAGAGGACAGATCTATTTGCATTGCTACATTCAATATAGCTTCAGATAGATTGAGTAAAATTATCAATAAACATTGGCGGATCCTAAATAGTGGTCCCCTCAATCTACCAAAAGCCATGTTATCCCATAGATGAGGAAAAAGTCTTAGTGGCTGAATAGTACACACAAGCCCTCGAAAAACAACAACAGATATCAGACAGACACAGGGGATATTGCCTCCGGCAGTCAACCACTCTCAATGTGGTGGGTGCAATGTATGTCACCTAACAAAAGGCACCAAATCAGTAATTTTCAATAACAACCACATGAGAACTGAGAAATCTGACAATGTGTAATACACAAAGAGTAGTGTACTTGATCAACTTCCCCTTTAACTAACACTATGGGCCTCTTTCTGATGTCAGGCGGAGAGCCATCCAACAGCTCGTCAGAGGCTTTCTGCCAAACATCAGAGGTTTCGGTCCATCTGCCATATTACGATACTGGCGGTCAGAGGGAAGCCTGCGGGGGAGTACCGCTGCGCTTCAGACGGGCTCACGGAGTCCTTCAGGGTGGAGCGCAGATTGTAATGCCCAGAATGGAGGCAGTGCCTGCTCAGGCACCACCGTTGGGATTGCATAGCACGTTTCCCACAGCCTTTCTATGGTGGGCTGTATGTCATCGAAAGGCTGTCAGAAACAAACTTTGGAGGCCCATAGCAGGGCCCATTTCCCCTCTGGCCCCCTCTTATGGGGTTGGGGGGGCACCTGTGGTGCCCCCCTAAACATTTCTGCATCATGTTACAGGCACTGCATGGTGCCTGGCACAAGGTGCATGGATGTTTGAAAACATCCATTTTTCTATTGCTGCTTATGGCGAGGCACTTTTCCGGCCACTGCACAAGCTGCAATGGGAAAATGGATGTTTCCGACCGCCTATAGGGTGGTTGCTTCCTACTTCGGCAGGTGGAACTGCCGACTAATAGTTAAGCGGATTCCATCCTGCTACGGTGTAGTTCAGACGATCGTCCGGTGGACATCGTAATAATAGGTCCGGGATGACCACCCGGAAAATAAAAATGAGAATAGCTGAGCACCACTGTAATCTCAGGCACGGCAGAGTGACAACTAAAATGTCCACTTATTACACTGACAAAAAAAACACAGTTTTGGGCCACCTGTGCGTGGTCCTTGAGCACATTAATGAGGCAGCCAATTGCAAAGCAACAATGTTTGAGAGAGAACAGCGATGGGACTTCAGACTCAATACCCACAATGAGGACCTCAACGACAACATCCCTTTGGGCCAATGTACGATATAATTCTTTCTGTGATTTTGAGGTTGATCCTAATTTTGAATCTCTAGTTTTTTATTAAAGCTAGGCACGTTTTATTGAAACACCTGTAGAAGGAACAACCACAAGGAAATTTTTTTACAATAAGCCCTGAATCACACAGTGTCCTCATGACTGCTGGTGATTATTACAGGCTCCTTTTGCTAATGCTTTTACCATATTCAAAATAAATTTTTTGTAAAAACACTTTTTTTCATGAGTCACTGCCGAGATACATTAGACCATTGATTTAGATCCCTCCTTTAATTTGGTTTAACTTTGTTTACCCATGTTTTTAATATTCAATCAATCAGGTAGTATTTGTATAGTGCGGCTAATCACCCCAGGGAGTATCCAGGCATGGTGCTGCAAGTATCAGTTGAAAAGGCAGGTATTGAGTCCCTTCCTTCAATGGAAATGATTCAACAAGGGTGAATTCAGAGCTGGAGGGGGGAGGGTGTTCCAGGCTTTGGCGGGAAGGTGGAATAAGGATTATCCTCAGCATGGCTGCGGCAGATGGTAAACATCCTTTACGACGCAGTGTTTACACCGCACGTCCTTTACTACGCGGCCATTACAACTCAAGTTGTGACTACGACTTGCACTGGAGGGCGCTCTTGGTAAAGGAATAGTTTGATTTTCTATTTCAACACCTTCCCTACTGTTACGTGGGCTGGAGTTGGAATAGAAAATTAAACTAATCCAGAATCCAGCGCCCTCCAACGCAAGTCGTTGCAACGACTTGCGTTGTAATGATGTACATCCGCGGTGGATACCTGGTGTCTGAGTGACCGGAGGTTTCTGGTCAGCCGGTGGAAGGTCAAGTGATGGTACATGTAGTGTAGTACTTAGTTGAGGAGAGCTTTGTAGGCACGGGTCAGGAGCTTGAACTGGCATCTCTTCTGGACGGGGAGCCAGTGGAGGTCTTTTAGGTGCTGGGTGACCGTGGTCCTCTTGGGCAGGTTGAGGATGAGTATCAGTCTGTCCGCTGTTTTCTGAATTGTCTAGAGTCTTTGTATGAGTTCTGTGGTGGTGCCGGCATGGTGTGTTGCAGTAGTCGTGCCAGCTGGTAATGAGGGCCTGCTTTACAGTTTTCCTTGCGCTGATGGGAAGCCATCTGAAGATTTTGCAGAGTATGCAGATCGTGTGGAAGCAGGCCGTGGTGACGGTGTTGACCCGACGTTTCATGGAGAGCTTGCTATCAGATGTTGCAATATGTTTTCAAAATATGCCCCATCAGCCATCATACCATGCATCGCAAAGGCGTCTGCAGACAAGGACACGCTTACTCAGCGCTCTCTGATCTGCTGCCTGCAGGACTTCAAGTAGAACCAGGAAGTGGTTCCATCAAAGGCCACCCTTTTGAAACAGAGCAAGTGGTCTAGTTGCCCACTGCTCTACACTGGAGAAGCCAGGATGCACAGCCTACGTGCCCACACCTAACTCAGTATATTAATGGTACCACGGGCTAGGACGGCAATAGGCAGGCCCCTGTGCAGTCCCTCTAGGTAAGCTCGCCGAGGAGACACCATGAAGCAGTGAGTCCGAACTCTGAACACTGTTGAGTGCCCACGCCGCATGATTATCTCTCCAATCGATCTTACCTTGATGAACATTATCTGATGGCCATCACATATGTTTTTAGTCTCTTAGAGTGTGCCTACAGCTTCACTTTGCCACCAGAGTACCTGTGTAGCTACAGTCTTGCTTTATTTTTGAAAGTTGTGTCTATGTTGTGTTAAGTGTGCTGTTTTGCTTCTGTGTTTTACATCACAAGGATCACTGTTTCATTTAGATGTACCCACCCCATTAAGCAACTAGTTCTAGCCCACATGAACTTTAACTTAGAGGTGTTTCATTAATACTAATAAGTTAATACAGCATGCACTATGCCTATTTAAGCAGCATAAGCATCCTGTTATCCTGTTTTCTGTCATCACCTGGGCAGGCTAACTCTCTTATTGTATATTGCAGGTTGCCAAGCAGTAACAATAAGTAGGTGCTAACTTTTTATCAGCATGCAGAGTGCGTGTAGTCACTTTGCACCAAAACTACTGATTTAGGAGTGGAACCAGTAAATGTAAATCTGTATTTGTAATGCACGAACTACTCACTCTTGCGGGTCTCTAGGCCCTGGGGCCCATCGTGGAAATTAAGTGAGCTATTGCCCAGAGTCACACGGTGCTGAGCTGAGCTGCCGCCGGATACGGGGATTGACCGTGAACCCTGTGCTCCGAAGTCAGTTACCCTGGCCGCTGCACCACACCTCTCTACCAGTGAGTTAGATCCTTTGTCCTGAAGAAAGGTCATGGGTATTGGCTTGAAACAAGTAGACCACTAGAAAGGAAGGGGCATTGTGCCTATACTTTCTACTTCTCTCCCCATTTTTTGCACCATACCATCTGGAGGACGGATTAAATCATAGCTTACCTACCGGCAGGTATTTTATCCTTTCACCATATATAAGAATACTCCTCCTACTCATATGCTACTTATCACTAACAGCATACCATCCAGTGCTTCCACGTAATTCGCAGGTAGTAGGAAGCCCTGTTCCGCAGCAGAACGGAAGGAACCCTATGATGAAGCATGCTATTATGGGGCAACCCTAGTAGGGGAGGGATATATAAAAAAAAGTCTAGTGCTTTTTCCCCACCTTTCAGAGGTTGAGTCTGCACTACATACTAGATTAGTCTGAGGCTAGGGCCAAAATCATAAACCAGGATATTACATACCCACAGGCAGACACTCTGGCCAGGGGAACATGATTGTACGCCGCACATGGTTCTTTCCCATCCCAACATACGGAACCAGAAGTGATGTCACACACTTGATGATATCCCAATGCTGACACTAAGTCGAAGTCTTGGGCCCCTAAAAGCCTTCTACTTCCTGTTGAGTGTCTAGGAGGTGGCAAGGTGTGGAAAGAGTGTGGCTGTTTGTTGTATGTAACTGCTAATACCTTTCTGACTGCTGAGGCCAGGGCTAACGAGGGTGAGGGTTTAGGGTGGCCAATAGTAATGACAAGCATTTCTCTATAGCTCATCAGAGAACCTGCTGCAGTTACTGCAAGATAGAATAGCATGCCTACTTGCCAGATCATACATTTCAAACATTAGGCATTTTCTGCATGCAGTACCACAAATACTGTGAAAATGTAAAGTTTAGCTAGCATTCTGTCATTGCTTTGCATATTACTGAACTCCTTGCCTATGCGTGTTGGAGAGGCTTTTAGTTAGGCTTTATTTTAAAGCTCTTTTTATTCCCCTCCGTCCCTTTGACCTAGGAGGCATTAATTCACAATACCAGCCCTAGTAATTTAGCAGCATATATTTCTTCCAACATCACATCAATATTCAGCTGATGTTCCAACATGTTTATTACCCGTGTGTGCGCGTGCAGCCCCTGCCTCATCTCCATGAGTTCCCTCAAAGTGGAATGCTGTTAATTTTGCAAAGTTTCTTCTTCCCACTGCATTCATTCTTCTGATGTATCCTGTGAGTTACATAGTCCCTTGGAGGCAGCCTTTAGGACAACCTTTATCTGAAACACCACCCTTGACCTTTTCCTGTTGTCACCAATGCAGCCATCGGGGGAGCACCACGTGCAATAGGACCCTGATTTATGGGAAATCTATGCAAAGCCGTGCTGCACTGCATGACAGGTTTTGAAACAGCAAGGGAACCCAAAGAAGTTGCCCAGGGACCTTGGGAGTTAAATATTCTAAACAACAGTGGTCCCCAGAAAGAGGGAAATGCGTAAGCAGTTTAATAAATATAGACTCAATTGTTGCTATATTATATGGACATGTCCAGCCGGACAGAGGCCAATTCTTTACTTGTTAGGTAATGTATAAGATGATACACAAAAATGCATAAAGTGGGACAGAAGCATGTGCCCGACTTAGCCGATAGAATAGAAAACAAGGGGGAAACAGGAAGAACAGAAAAGGCTCAGGCAAAGCTGGGGTTTGTTACACACAAGGATCAATGCTCAGGCCCACGCTCTTCGACATCTACATGGCCTCCCTCGCCGCCATCGTCAGGCAGCACAAACTCAGCATAGTATCCTATGCCGATGAAACCCAGCTCATCCTCTCCCTCACCAAGGACCCAATCACCACCAGACTCAACTTCCGGGAAGGAATGAAGGATGTTGCATCCTGGATGAGCAGCAACTGCCTGAAACTCAACTTGGAGAAGACAGAGGTCTTCACGGGTGACTAGCGTGCTTACAATTCCCCTAATTGATTGATAATCACTAAACAAGAGAGCAAATACTCTTCAAAAATACACCAGAGATAAAGACAAAACAACTGAATTCTGAAGACAAACTCTTTTTTATATTTATGTTATAGAAATAGGATAATGAATAAAACATATGACAAAGCAGTGCATGAAAAGTGCTCATGTGCGAGGTGGGTTGAGAAAGGGAAAGTCAGAAAGGAAAAAGTTGAAGATCATGGTATCATAATCTTACACACACAGAACTGGTTGCAATGATACTGAGATAAGTAAACCAGTGTTTTTGGGCCTGTTTACAACATAATAGTATTATATTCTTTCATGTCCGTTTTACAGAATGATGCTACTGTTTTTAGAATGCATCATCCAAGTTCAGGAAGGAAATTATAGTGTATTCGGTGCCATAGAATGACCGAAGCAGCTGGTTTGGAGAAAGCATGCACAGACTCCCAGTCTGTCCTGGAGCATAAATTGAGGGCGCTCAGGCCACTCCTGGAGCTGCTTTAATGCGTTAAAGCAGCTACTAGATTGGCCGCAGGGCATTCTGGGAGCCTGTGCCGCCTCGGGAAGAGGAACAGAAGAGCGTGATGCAGCCGGCTTCAGATAACTTTTTTTTAATTACTTTTTTTTATTCTGCCTGCGACCCCTTTGCCCTCCCTACCCCACCAACTACCTCACCGCTGGTCCAGCACACCGGCCGCTACTACAGTACCTTCCCCATTGGTATGTCCGTATCCACTGACCAAATCAGCCAGCTATTAATCAGGAGTGGTCCCTCACCCTCGTCAGCCCCATTGATATTGTGTTCACACGTTCCACTTGCCTGGAATGTATGTAACACACTGATGCATTGCCCACATATAGGGCAATATGGTTGAGCCAGTGTTCCAAGCCCAGGGAAGAGTTACGGCTGGTTATAAAATTTGGAGTAATAAAATGAAGGAATCAGTGTTTATACCCCAAGTTCCACATGATTTTATTGGCGTTTTGGCTGAACAATTCACCTGTCATCAACTGTTTCAGATTAGAAAATCTGGACCCATGAGGTTCCCACAGAACTTGTAATCCTGGTGGTGACAGAAACTACAGATATCTGTCTTATTGGGACTAGCAGAGCACTGATAATGTGGCCCATAATTTACAAATAACTGTGCAAAAGTGTGTCCATCAGAGATAGTGTCACATGAGTGGTTAAGCTTCGTGAACAGCGATTACGGCTTTATGAGTAGACCGGGGGAGGGATAAACCGCTCCAGCTCCTAGTTTCCTTATATCTGGGAGAGAGGTGTAGAGCAGCAGCAAGAGCTTTCGAGTCAGGAGCATGGGCTCACGTTTTGATCCCCGGCAGCCCAGCATCATGTGACTGTGGGCAACAGCTCCCTTAATCTATAAGAAAAGAAAAAAGCTCCTACAGACCTGGCTTAAGGGGTGATATGTTTGCGCTTTACAAATATGGATTATTATTATTAATATCTCAGAGACTGGTATTATTCAGTCAGTAAACTCCAATCCTGGCAATTTTGGGTCCAGATACACTGTATCCAGAGTCTTATGTGAATACCTGACCAGCATAAAAGAGCATGGGAGGGTATAACAAGGTCCACCAGCTGAAGCTAAAGCCAGTCTACCACCCTGCTGTAGTGAGAATATGGGATTAACTGCGGACATTGCTAAATTAGCATAAATTAGTATAAAGTTGGCAGGCTTGCTGCCGCTTTTGCACATGTTACTACATGCCTTTGTTTTAAAAAAATACTCTGCTTGTGCGTTTTCACATGAAAACTGTCTGCCTTTCACGTTTCTTGTTGTACTCTGTGGTCTTCGTTTGCACATAACGTTCAAGGTCGAAAAACAACATCCCTTGTTAATCTGCTTTGGTCAGCTCCACACACATAAACACAATACGAGAGCACAGCTGCACTACTGAAAAGAGAGTGCTTTTAATATTGCATTGCAAGCATGTTAGGGCACTTGAGGAAACCCTTTCCAGAAGAGTAGAGCTTTGCTTGTCCAGAGATGTAATCTTTTGCATCTAGACTTGGAGGTATGGGGTCCCCATGACAAAGCACCGAGGTCTTCTATAATTACAATCAACTAGCTCCTAGCACGGGGAGGATGGTAAGGCACAGTAGTCCTTTTTCCACTATCTTTATAACATGATATCGTCGTTTGTATGCTATGGAATTGTAACAAAGCTCACTATATTGTGTTTATGCATTTTGCTGCTAGTATTGGCTTGTGTGCTGCATTATAGAGCACGTTAGTTAAAATAAACATTTTAAACTATACTGTGTCTCTGATTACTCACGTTGTGAACAAGTATGAGAGAGTAAGCGAGAGAGTATTCTTGTTACCGCGATTCCTGAGAGGGACGGAGTGACATGTTCTAGGATGTCTAATCATTGGTAGCTGTGCGGTAGTACAGAGAACGAATGAGACACTATAGGTAGTCAGATTGGGGTTCTGGGTACTGAGGTGGGTTGTTGGTACACCACTATACACCGAGGTCCTGGTTTCCTGTGCATAGTTCTGTATATGTGCAGAATCCTAGCAACATGGCTCACCTAACGTTTGGTCTGGTACTTATTTGTGGGCCACTTGAGTAGTGCTTGTGCTTGTTCTCAATACCCTCGCTTCTGTAACCGGAAACGGTGTAACCTACCTATATTGATGTTTTTATAGGTTGTTTTCCAGCTTGATATTATTAAAAGTTTTTTGTCTTCTATTGTTTACCCTTTGTTGTGCTGCCACGCATTAGGTTGTTATACTTTCTTTCTCTTCATGGCTGATGTGGATATTGCGCCAGATTGCCGCGCTGCACTCCGTCGTCATTGGACCGATTATGGGGTGCCACCCGTGGGTGTTGACCTTATCTTTGTGGTTAAAGCTGATCCATCTAACCACTTAGAGGTATTTTATTCTTGAGTTACCTTTTCGGCAGTGGATGGAAGCGATAATTTGTTCCATGTATGCACTCACACAGTACCTCTTCATATATATCGCCGTTATAGAACTCTTGAAGTTCCGCTAACAGCATGGCAGCATGGTTTAATGGCGCCCTCCCCCACCCAGTGACTCCTGTCCCTTTTGGCCCTTTAACTATTGATGGGACCACGTGGCCAGTTTTGGCCAGGTATACACCACATCCACGTTATCTAGCAGTTCCAGTCATCGGAGCTCCGTGTATAGCAAACCTCTTTAGGTCAAGTGCATAGAGCTGTTGTACAGTACGTCTCACGTAACCTCCAGATGGGACCACCTGGAGTTGCTGCGCAACCAGCTGGACCTGGCGGAGTGACCAGTGTATGCAAGGTGTTTCACCACTCCCTCAATGACGGTACTCCCCTACGTGATTAAGCGTGTTCAGGATGAGCACGGCTCTAAAGCCGCAGTTGAATTGGGGACGAGGTTGGTGGGAGTGTTCGACGTAGTTGCTGATCTCATCCTTGCAAATATGAAGGGAGATGCAGGGAACTTTCAACTAATGATTTGGCTCTGGTCCCAGAGGGTGAGAAGCCACGCAAATTGCCAAACATTATTGCACAGGCTTATAAAACCATTGGCTGCAATAGTTTGGGTATTAAGCCTTTTGCTAAGATTCTACCTCAAACACAACAAAAGTCTTTGTCTGATAAAGACGAGCATTCATTCTTTTCTAAAGAGAATTGGAAAACTAAGAAACAGGGGAACTAACAACAGAAACAAGAGTCACATGCTGCGTCACCAGCACACGAGTCTTCTCAGCGCACTTATGATTTGCGCGACGGCTTGAGAAATGGGTCTCCTGACAGGTTTCAGATTCTTGATCAGCGTTCTCCTCGTTCTTTCCAGGAAACATTAGACTCACAAGCAGGTGGAGGTGAATGCCAGGATCACGGCTGAGGTTGAGGTGCCCCACTAGTACGTGATTAGCGCCGTCAGACTGATGACAAGGGAAAACAAGACGACTTTCCTTTTCAGCGCCTTCAGTTTCAGAAAGAAAGTTGCAGCTTCAACATCAAGATATGCCACAGATGGTGAGAAACCAGCTCCAGAATCTAACTTGGGCGGTGACTGTGCTCGACAGCGCGGCGGAGGTTACCATAGTGGGGCAAGCACAGCGTCCATTTCTGAATGATTCAGAAAAGGGGGTGGTGATGGACAGAGTATCTGAATTAAGCAGAACACTCATTCCCAGTCAACAGATCAGGGCTTGATCCATCACCGTTTTTTAGCTCACTGCACCATCCCAGCTCAGAACCTGGCTACATGCAAATTAGTCTGTCCCTGGCCCAGTGCATCATGGGAACAGGGCAGACCAAACTACCAAGCCAGTTCTATTACTGGAAAGGAAACAAGCTTCCGGGGAGCGGTTTCTGGCATTACAGCCATCTTCGGCCCGGCTTGCTTGAATCCTGATGGTGCAGTGAGCAAGACTCATGTCTGAGCATACCCTTCCATGCTTGTGGTGGACAAAACGATTCAGAAAAGGGGGTGGTGATGGGCAGAGCATCTGAATTAGGCAGAACACTCATACCCAGTCAACAGATCAGGGCTTGATCCATCACCGTTTTTTAGCTCACTGCACCATCCCAGCTCAGAACCTGGCTACATGCAAATTAGTCTGTCCCTGGCCCAGTGCATCATGGGAACAGGGCAGACCAAACTACCAAGCCAATTATTTTACTGGAAAGGAAACAAGCTTCCGGGGACCGGTTTCTGGCATTACAGCCGTCTTCGGCCCGGCTTGCTTGAATCCTGATGGTGCAGTGAGCAAGGGACTCATGTCTGAGCATACTCTTCCACGCTTGTGGTGGACAAAACAATTCAGAAATGGGGGTGGTGATGGACAGAGTATCTGAATTAAGCAGAACACTCATACCCAGTCAACAGATCAGGGCTTGATCCATCACCGTTTTTTAGCTCACTGCACCATCCCAGCTCAGAACCTGGCTACATGCAAATTAGTCTGTCCCTGGCCCAGTGCATCATGGGAACAGGGCAGACCAAACTACCAAGCCAATTCTTTTACTGGAAAGGAAACAAGCTTCCGGGGACCGGTTTTTGGCATTACAGCCGTCTTCGGCCCGGCTTGCTTGAATCCTGATGGTGCAGTGAGCAAGGGACTCATGTCTGAGCCTACCCTTCCACTCTTGTGGTGGACAAAACGATTCAGAAATGGGGGTGGTGATGGACAGAGTATCTGAATTAAGCAGAACACTCATACCCAGTCAACAGATCAGGGCTTGATCCATCACCGTTTTTTAGCTAACTGCACCATCCCAGCTCAGAACCTGGCTACATGCAAATTAGTCTGTCCCTGGCCCAGTGCATCATGGGAACAGGGCAGACCAAACTACCAAGCCAATTCTTTTACTGGAAAGGAAACAAGCTTCCGGGGACCGGTTTCTGGCATTAAAGCCGTCTTCGGCCCGGCTTGCTTGAATCCTGATGGTGCAGTGAGCAAGGGACTCATGTCTGAGCATACCCTTCCACGCTTGTGGTGCACAAAACGATTCAGAAAAGGGGGTGGTGATGGACAGAGTATCTGAATTAAGCAGAACACTCATACCCAGTCAACAGATCAGGGCTTGATCCATCACCGTTTTTTAGCTCACTGCACCATCCAAGCTCAGAACCTGGCTACATGCAAATTAGTCTGTCCCGGCCCAGTGCATCATGGGAACAGGGCAGACCAAACTACCAAGCCAATTCTTTTACTGGAAAGGAAACAAGCTTCCGGGGACCGGTTTCTGGCATTACAGCCGTCTTCGGCCCGGCTTGCTTGAATCCTGATGGTGCAGTGAGCAAGGGACTCATGTCTGAGCATACCCTTCCACGCTTGTGGTGGACAAAAAGATTCAGAAATGGGGGTGGTGATGGACAGAGTATCTGAATTAAGCAGAACACTCATACCCAGTCAACAGATCAGGGCTTGATCCATCATTGTTTTTTAGCTCACTGCACCATCCCAGCTCAGAACCTGGCTACATGCAAATTAGTCTGTCCCTGGCCCAGTGCATCATGGGAACAGGGCAGACCAAACTACCAAGCCAATTCTTTTACTGGAAAGGAAACAAGCTTCCGGGGACCGGTTTTTGGCATTACAGCCGTCTTCGGCCCGGCTTGCTGAATCCTGATGGTGCAGTGAGCAAGGGACTCATGTCTGAGCATACCCTTCCACGCTTGTGGTGGACAAAACGATTCAGAAATGGGGGTGGTGATGGACAGAGTATCTGAATTAAGCAGAACACTCATACCCAGTCAACAGATCAGGGCTTGATCCATCACCGTTTTTTAGCTCACTGCACCATCCCAGCTCAGAACCTGGCTACATGCAAATTAGTCTGTCCCTGGTCCAGTGCATCATGGGAACAGGGCAGACCAAACTACCAAGCCAATTCTTTTACTGGAAAGCAAACAAGCTTCCGGGGACCGGTTTCTGGCATTACAGCCGTCTTCGGCCCGGCTTGCTTGAATCCTGATGGTGCTGGGATGGTGCAGTGAGCTAAAAAACGGTGATGGATCAAGCCCTGATCTGTTGACTGGGTACGAGTGTTCTGCTTAATTCAGATACTCTGTCCATCACCACCCCCTTTTCTGAATCATTTCTGAATGAGACAGCAACGGAGGCTTTCATTACAGTTGATACGGCTGACACTCGAGTGTCTACCCCTGATAGATTATGTGATATATTGTGTTTCTAATTGAAGGTGACATACAACGTGTAGTAAAAGGGATTTTGTGGGAAAATCTAACTTCTTCCTATGACATTTTGTTGGCGGAGGCAGATTGCCCCCCACCTTTTGTTCTGGCCGCTCCGAAAAGGGAGTAGGTAATACTTCAGAGTTTTTCACGTAGCGTCACCAAGAAGCATGCAGAGGCTTTTGCAAAAGAGTGACCTTTTTTACTTGCACCGGCACTGTACCATACTCATGTGGGCTGGGATAAAGATTCACCACAGCATGAGATATCATTGCAGTATATGCCATAGCCTCAACCCCAACATCCCCTCCGGCGGGAAGCTAATGGTCCTGTTTCTGAGATTCTGACTCAGTTAGAGTATCAAGGAGTGATTGAGACTTGTGTGTCACCAATGAATAACCCTCTTTTTACTGTAACCAAGCCTGATGGGTCTTACCGCTTTGCATTGGATTACCGCCATTTGAAATCACATTGTCGCACTTTTGCTGTACAGAATACCCATAGTTCTGCTCTTGTAGACAGTCTTATTCGTAAAAAAAATAAAACTACACTTGACATTTCCAATGGCTTTTTCAGTCACAATCTGTCCCATGCATGCAGTCAATGGAACACATTCACAGCCGGCAGAAACCAAAAACAATTTAGGCGATTAGCTATGGGCTACAAAAACAGCCCCAGAGTTTTCGCCGCTCGTGTTGTCCCTTTACTAGACAGCATAGACCCAGATGCGTACTCGTACGTTAACAATATTTATCTCATGGACGACTAATTAAGGCCGCAACTTTGCCTCGTAGATCGTAGATTTTGTTAGCGGGCTACGGATACAAATGTAACTTTGCGAAATCACACATTGCAGAGTACACAGTGTTGTTTCTGGGCTATGACCACAATAATGAAAGTAGAGGATTGACACCTCACTTCCTGGAGAAATGTGCACGTTTGTGACTTCCTACAACCCTAAAAAAGCTACATTCTTTGCTGGGCTTTTTGAACTATGGGCATACTTATATTCCCGAATATGCCCAGCGTATTAAGCCTCTCTACGCTTTGATACAACCTACATTTTCAAAAGGCTGCTGGCTTCCGGAACATTTAGCTATCCTGCAAGCATTGCAGTCTGATCTTCTTGAATCTAAATACTTGTCATGTGATAACCACACAAACCTAGTGATACGAATTGCAACAGGCGCAGTGGGTTTCACTCACTTGACCTTTAAGGAAGATGACACAGAACCTATTGCTTAAAAGTCGCATTTGTACACTTCTGCCGAGTTGCGGTTTTCCAAATTTTAAAAAGTCTTGACAGCTGTGCAAATGGCGATCCTGATGGATCGCGTACTGGCACAGGGGAAACAAATTGTGGTAGTGACACCATACCCTACACTTGAAGCGGTGACAAAGGCGAGTGTACCTAACTCTAAAGCTTTGCATCCCCGTTGGATCCAATGGGCTACTTCTTTGATGTCTCCTGATGTCACGTATATCTTTGACTCGTCTCTTCACACACAGGAGTTTTTCCAGTATGGATTTGTTCATCCTCCTCCATTGTCAATGCGCCTGCTTGAGGAGTACAATTGTATCATTTACACCGATGGTTCAACGCTACCGGCTACCGGGTCTAAGCATGCT
This sequence comes from Lissotriton vulgaris, assembly GCF_964263255.1. Classification (NCBI taxonomy): domain Eukaryota; kingdom Metazoa; phylum Chordata; class Amphibia; order Caudata; family Salamandridae; genus Lissotriton; species Lissotriton vulgaris. Next base: position 273,957,012 of record NC_141688.1, read on the forward strand.
TATATGGCAGCCTGTGCTATTGTGGCGGGTTCTATAGTGAACGGTGAGTCCAAATCAAATGTTGTTCATACGCCGGCACTAGGTTACTCTAATGCCCAATTGGCCGAGCTGCGCTCTTTGTTGCTAGCCCTCAAGTTTGCAGATTCTAATGTGACTACTCTAATTGTAAGTGATCTTTATTACTGTGTTCAGTCTTCTACTGACAACTTGTTCTTTTGTCTCAGAGAATGACTATCATGATTCCAAATGCAGCAAAATGATTGGGTTCGAGTGATAGATCTTAAAGAATGTTTGCCTCTCACACGGGTGATTCACACTCTTGGCCACCAGCGCATGGGAGCACACACTGTCGGTAACAGTTTGGCTGGTGAAGCAGCTAAATCAGCAGTAGCCATGTGTTCAGTTGCAGCCGTTACGAGATCCATGACTCAGATTGATAATGACATTCTGGCAGCCATTGCTGCTGCTGAGAAGGATAGTAAGTACCCACAAGGGTTCCCTTTGAAGTACTCCTATCATTTAAGTCCCGATAGAGTACCTTATGTAAGAATTACCAACGTTGACGACAGGTTAATTCCCAACGCTGACCGCAGACTTACTTTGATAACAGCCGCGAACGAAGGCATGGTTACGGCCCATGCTGGCGTGTCTGTTTCAAATTTGCAGCAACATTACTGGTGGTGTGGTTTATATACACAGACCCGTGATTATGTACTTTCTTGCGACATTTGTCAGCAGATCAAACCATCTACGGTCACACGCCCACCACAAACTCAGCTCTGCATCTCTAATAAGCCTTTTAGTTGTGTATCTTGACCACTGCGGTCCTTTTACTTCAGATACTGCTTATAAATACATCTTAGTTGAAGTTGATTCGTGCACACACTTTGTGTGGGTTTGGCCAAAACGCACTGCTGACACTCGAAATGTCATCAGGGATTTGCGTGTCTTTGTGGGAATTTTTCCATGTGGCACCTTCCATTCTGATCAAGGTCCGTCATTCGTCTCCAAGGCGTACAAGGATGCAATGCGGTCTTTGGGGGTGCTGGTGAAATTTTCGTCTCCTTACAGGCCTGAGGGCAATTCAGTTGTGGAGCAAATGTACCATGAAAGCAATCCTTGACAGCAAGAGTCTTAGGCACTAGCTGGAATTGGCTAGCCCACTTGTATGGCGTGCAACATGCAATAAATAATCTCCCTAGAAGATTTCTGAGTGGGCGGACCCCATAGCAACGTGCTCATTGGCATGTGTCACGATTCACTCCCTGTGCTCTTGTTCCCACCACCAGTGGGCCAAATTGTAGGGATTTTCAGTATTCTAATATGATTCCAGACACTCCCCTATATGCATATCCTGACTTTCAGGCATTTGTACATCATTTAGGAATTGACATCCATTCCCAATCCATGCCGGGTTTTGTGGAAGCCATCCTGCTCATGCCTGAAACTCCATTACCCAGAATTTCCTGCTCACTGCTTTGTCTCCACCCCTGCAGGCCAAGGATGGGTGGAGGAATTCAGTTCACCTGTGGCTGGCGTCTGCTAACCTGCTTACACCTAATGCGCATGAGTATTGTGAGCTCTTTTAAGCCCCAGCTCCCTTCAGCCCAGTGTTGGTCATTGTAGCTGTTTACCGGTGAGACCGATCCTTTTTTCCAGTGCTCCCTGAGCTTTTGGTATTCTTGTTTCCAGTCTTTCTTGAGCTTTAGTTAAGCCTTGTTCCTAACCTGCTGCTGTTTTCCTTGTTCCTGAATGAGCACTGCCTGCAGTGCTACCTTGACCCCTGAGCCTTAGTATTCCTTGTTCCTGAACTGCAGCAGTTTCCTTCTCCTGAATTAGCACTGCTTGCAGTGCTACCTTGTTTCCTGAGTTCCTGAGCTATAGTTATTCTTTGTTCCTTTTCCTGGGATTCAGCTATTTCTTGTTCCTGATTTGCATTGCTTGCAGTGCTGTCTTGACTCCTTGTTTCCTGAGCTGTAGCTTACTCCCTGTTCCTGTACTAGCACTGCCTGCAGTGCTACCTTGACTCCTAATGCATTAGTAATTCCCTATTCCTGTACTAGCACTGCCTGCAGGGCTACCTAGACTCTTGAGCTTTAGCCCTTTTCTTGTTCCTGCCCCAGCACTGCCTTCTATGCTACTTTGTATTCTTGGTACCTTAACCTGCACTATTCTAGTATACCCTTGTAGCCTCCCCTTCTGTATAGCCCTTTCCAGTCCCTGCCTTTCTTCCCATTACCTTGATTCCGGTTCTAGTTTTCTGTCTTTCTATTTTGCTGTCTTCCTTCTATTGCCTTGTATGTTTGTAACCTGTTTTCTGCCAAGTGTGCCCTGTGATTTCCTTCCTGTCCTGTTTAGCACTACTCCTCGCTAGCTCCTTGTCTATTGTGCTTGTGTTTAGTTCTACCCCCTTGTAGTTACTGCCTTGTGTGTTTCTGTTAGATCGCCAGGAACCATGGGCACAGCTGACTACCTTGGTGGTGTTACTTGTTTACTGTGAGTATTGTCTTTGAGTTGCATTTATAACATGACCATAGGTATTAGCTCCACAGACCCTGCCTTTGCATGCATAACTTATATGTGTGTATTTGCAGTCAGTATCTGTAACAGAAATTGTGGTTGAGAAACTTACTGAGCATCAGTCTTATCTTGTGGAGCTCCTGAGTGCTTTACCCACACTCCCCTTTATTGTTATTGTTGTATTATATATATGTCTTGCACTTCTGTCCTGGGTATAGTTAGTCTGAATGCGAAATTGCCTCGTGAGTGCCCTTCATTTCTGAGTCTTACCCATCTTGCCCACTTGTACAGGCTTCCCCTTTGGATCCCTTTTTCTCCTCTAACTCCCTGTATGATCCTGGGCAGCACTGTATTCCTCTTTCTGTGTACGTTTTCTACCCAGTTCCCTCCTTGCCCAAGTCCCTGACTGTGTTCCCCACATAGTCCCGGACAGTCCCTGACAGAATGAAAATGTTTGAGCCAGACCTTGATGGTCTAGATATGGCAGCAGATGCCGCAACTTTAGACATAGATAATCATTCTACTATGTTACATGACTTACAAGATACCCCTGACAGTCTTGCAAAAGAAAATTTACCCTCTGCCACTGATGCTGCACTGCAGATTCTGGTAGTTGGCTGGCTACCCAAAGTTGTAGTCCGGGTTCGAGAGGAGGTGGAGAACAAAAAAGAATTTGGCCCCTCTTATTGCGCACCGGTGCCAGTGCTTGGCGTGAAGAGTACTCGTAGAGTCAATTTAGCACCACTTCCTTGTTGCAAAGATAACAGATACATCTCAGTGGACAACTTCAAGCTACAACATCTGGCCAATTCTGAATAGTATAACACCAGCTGCATCATGTCCAGCAATAACCAGGAATCCTGTGTTTGGCGCATCTGACACCACGCAACGTGACACTCCCATCAAGATGGAATCCGTTACTAATCGTTTGATTATCCCACCAGCTTCCACTTGTAATGATGAAACTGAATATGCTTATCCCGCATCCGGATCATTGCCTGTTTTGCAACCTAATACACTCAACTAGTCACGTTTCTCTTTTTACTCAACCTCCACATCATCAATTGGCCCTACTAATTTCCAAATTTTTGTTTCCTGATTTAAACGGACATATTTGGTCCCTCCTTGGACAGATATCTAGATAGTGCTGATCATAATTTTCCTGTTCATGTCCATTGGGGTTGTGACAGTTTTTTTCTTCTCATCAATGGCCACTACCTCCCAGAACGCCCTGCTGTCAAACTGGTTGATGGAACTTGGCTCTGCACTCGTCTTCTCACATCATTAAGAGAGAGTAGACTGTTGTTAATATATCTGCCTGTCCAGTCACTGATGGCATAGTTAGGGATGCTGTGGATTTCCAAATTCATGGTCCTACAGAGATTATTAAAGTACCAATGTACTTCGTGTATCTATGGGTGATGCAGTGAAACATAACATATGTTCAGATGATTGGGATGTACAAGCCATACAATCTTTATTTTCAGATTTGAACTATTATACTGCATTTGATGCTGAAGATTTATAATAAATACTGCAAATTATGCTGATTTGTATTGTAACCGGCATTATTGACACCATTTTCTGCATTAAGCTAATACAGTTAGAAATGTTTTTAATTATACACAGTGGGAAGATTACCTGACTCCATTGGAAGGCAGCTCAAAAACCCTGTCAAATAAATATACATATTTTACAGATTTTGATAGGTCCAACCCAGAGTCATTCTTTTTTAAATTGAACATTTCATCTGCTCCCAAGGTAATGTTAACCCACACTAAATTATTATATTTCATTTCCTTTGTCAGTTGGTGGCTATAAGCAGTGGAAGACCTCAATTGATCTAAAATCTGTGGTTCTAGACACTGGCAGGTACAAGGCACAGACGCTTTATATCATGCATGCCTCATCCCTTCACAAATTCTTTTTGGCTTGGTGACTGCAAAACAGATGAATGTCCCTCCCCTTCCTGCTCTGGCAACATATCAAAACTAGAGCATGCATACCAATTATTCCATTGGTGAATTGCAAGTATTGTTTGAAAATATTACATGTAATATCTCTAGTTGAGACCCACTAGGGTGGTTTGTTTGGCAGACCGGTTCTGATGCCTGCCAATTGCGTTTCCATAATATAGCCCATGGCTACATACAGGATAGACCTGATCCACGTGTTTCAAACACACATTCGGTTAACAGCTATTCTGTTGGAAAGTTATGTCAAAATTGGTTACACATGCAAAAAGAACAATTGATGGACAGAATGCAGACCACTGTCATATATTCGCCCCAGTACAGAGATCTGGGCCTAAATCCATAGTTTTTTTGTCACCATGCCATTCCAGTTTGGACCTAGCCATATGCAAATCAGTCTGCATCATTCCAGTGGTGCGCATGGGTCAGTAGACTGACACGACCACATTGTTTCTTTATTAGGGCAAGCATAAGCGTGCATGCTAGACCTACCAGTACCACCAATACCACCACCAGTACCAGTACCACCACCACCACCTGTACCACCAGTACCACCACCACCAGTACCACCACCACCAGTAACACCACCACAGTACCACTACCACCACCACCAGTACCAGTACCACCAGTACCACCACCACCAGTACCACCCTCAGTACACCCAGTACCACCACCAGTATCACCAGTATCACCATCACCACAAGTTCTACCACCACCAGTACCAGTACCAGGACAGTACAGTACCACCACCACCACCTGTACCAGTACCATCAGTACCACCATCACCAGTACCACCACCACAAGTAGCACCGGTACTACCACCACCAGTCCCACCAACACCACCAGTACCACCACCCCCACCTGTACCAGAACCATCACCAGTACCAGTACCAATGGTACGAGTACCACCACCGGTACCAGTACCACCACCACCAGTACCATCACCACCAGTACGACCACCACCAGTACTACCACCAACAGTACTACCACCACTAGTACCACCACCACCATGAGTACCACCACCAGTACCACCACAAGTACCACCATCACCAGTACCATCACCAGTAGTACCACCACACCAGTACCACCACCACCAGTACCACCATCACCAGTACCACCACAACCAGTACCACCACTAGTACCACCAGTACCACTACCAGTACCACCACCCAGGCACCTTGGTTCAGAGGAGACCACCACCAGTGCCAACACCAATACCTCACATCTTCTTCACTGCACTATTTATCACTACTACGAAGACGTCGCAGGCCGGTCTCTTCCTCTGACATTTCAAACTAACAAGCAGTCGAGAAGGCCCTTTATTGCAATGCAAATGGTCTCGTATTTGCGAGAGTTTAAGCTATTAGTATTGTAAATGACATTGCCTTTTTTTTAATGTTTTCAACCCAAAGCATAAATACAAGATATTGGGGCATATGTAGGAAAATCCCTCTTTGCGATTCTCAAACAGCGATTTTTTGAGAATCGCTATTTGAGAATTGCAAAAAGGATGTATGTAAAAAATCGCACCTTTTTTGAGATTTCTTAGTATTCCTTAATTGCGATTAGCAAATTGCGAAATCGCAATTAAGGAATACTTTCCCAATCATGTCTATGGTCCAGGAGGCCCATAGGAATGAATGGAAAGTCATTCTCAATTTGCGATTCGCAATTTGAGAATCGCAAATTGAGAATAATTTTAAGGGTGCAAGGGTGTCATGAGGATACCCTGATGCAAGCTCCACAATCACATGGCACTCGAAATTATCTTTTCGTATTTATGTACAATGATTGTCTTCACATATTATTCATGTTTACTTCTTTAATTTCCATTATCATGTTAATTATTTCATCATTAACTTTTCAATAAATCACATGTTTTTTTCACATTTCTTAAATGCCCGATGCATTTCAAGCAATAATGCTCTTCCTCAGGGGACTTTGTTCTGAAAGAATATAGCAATATGTCGGTACTTTTTCATATCAGTATGCAAACATGTACTAACTCATCAAAACATCATCAAAATTGTCCATAATACATATCGTGTTCTCACTTTGTTGTGGAACATGTTATACCTTATAACCCTTGTGTGAAAATAAACGTATTGCCAGGTCTCATCTCATGTTACATGCATTGTTAACATGTGTGTGCTCACTCTAATATATTCCATCACTGACCTTGCTCGGGGTTTCTCGATTCTTGTTCAGTACTATAAATAATAATAAACAAGGCACTAATTTACTCAAAATGTCATCGTTGTGTTATTATAATATATAATCTCCTAGTTGCATTTTTCTTAATCTTACCGGGTGACTTGTCAAAAACACGTATAGCGGTACATTCTCCCTGCCGAGTGTCCGTAAGGTTTGGCGTGCGCATAGAGGTGTATAGACACGGGTTTCCATAGACACAGTCACATAAGAAGCTAGTCCGTTTTTAGTTTCTTTACCCTCAATACACACCACGTGATCGGACCGGGATAAACATAGAGTATAACGGGGATAGAGCGACGCACGCCAAACCTTACGGACACTCAGCAGGGAGAATGTACCGCTATACGCGTTTTTGACAAGTCACCCGGTAAGATTAAGAAAAATGCAACTAGGAGATTATATATTATAATAACACAACAATGACATTTTGAGTAAATTAGTGCCTTGTTTATTATTATTTATAGTACTGAACAAGAATAGAGAAACCCCGAGCAAGGTCAGTGATGGAATATATTAGAGTGAGCACACACATGTTAACAATGCATGTAACATGAGATGAGACCTGGCAATACGTTTATTTTCACACAAGGGTTATAAGGTATAACATGTTCCACAACCAAGTGAGAACACGATATGTATTATGGACAATTTTGATGATGTTTTGATGAGTTAGTACATGTTTGCATACTGATATGAAAAAGTACCGACATATTGCTATATTCTTTCAGAACAAAGTCCCCTGAGGAAGAGCATTATTGCTTGAAATGCATCGGGCATTTAAGAAATGTGAAAAAAACATGTGATTTATTGAAAAGTTAATGATGAAATAATTAACATGATAATGGAAATTAAAGAAGAAGTAAACATGAATAATATGTGAAGACAATCATTGTACATAAATACGAAAAGATAATTTTGAGTGCCACGTGATTGTGGAGCTTGGGTTCAAGTAACGCGCGTTTATACAGTAATCACCTCCCATGCTCAGTGGGAGTATCACATGTGGCACCAACTACACAGTTGAAAAAGACTACAAATTTTGAACATTATATATAAAAATCTACGGAGTGCGGAGCCACACCCCTAGTGGTTCTAGTGATACCCTGATGCACCCATGAAATGAACATGTGTGCACATATGGTGCACATACATGCCATAGGGGCATGTATATGCATTACATGGCACCTTCACAAATGCCAAAAAGTGCATTTGTGAAAGAAATCGCAAATTACCACCAACTTGAAGTTGGTGATAATTCGCGATTTCTTAAGGAGATTTCGCAAAACTAGAGTGCTTGCTGCAAAGCATTTAAGGAATCGCAATTTGCGATTCCTTAATTGCTTACGCAAAATTAAGGAATCGCACATTTTGCGATTCCTTGATTTTGAGATGCGATTTCCCTAATACATCCCGTTTTATGAATTTTTAGTCGCAAACGCTGCTTTTTTGCGATTCGCAGCGTTTGCAACTAAAAATCCGTTCAAACATATGCCCCATTGTCATTTACAATGGCAATAGCTCAAACTTGCATGAATGCGGGCCCTATTGCAATGAAAATGCTTGTTTTTTATTTTGATAATGGTGCATGGCATCCTGAACATGTAAAGTAGTGTCAAGAGCAACTGCTAAAGCCAAATGGCTACAAAAGTGACAGCTATTGGCTTTGCTAATGCTTGTTTTATTTTTTAAATGCAAGTCTATGTCACAAAAAAAGAAAAAAAAGGAAACTATGCTATATTTTAAACAAGGCCACCCTGTCCTTGCAAGAAAATGGTTCATTTAAAAAGCATTCCATTAAATGGCTGTTTTACTAGGTATTTTCTTTTAAACTACAAATCATGCAGATTGTTGTTGTTCCATATGTTTATGAAAAAGACAAGGTTAACATAAGACCACACTAATCAATCAATCAAAGACATTTATAGAGCGCACTACTTACCCGTAGGGTCTCAAGGCGCTTGGGGGGGGGGGGGGGGCGTTACTGCTCGAACAGCCAGGTCTTCAGCTTCTTCCTGAAGGAGAGGTGGTCTTGGGTCAGGCGCAGGTCGGTCGGGAGGGAGTTCCAGGTCTTGGCGGCCAGGTAGGAGAAGGACCTTCCTCCTGTTGTCGCTCTTCGGATGCGGGGGACGGCGGCGAGGGCGTGACTGGCTGATCGGAGGTGGCGTTTGGGAGCGTAGAAGTTGACTCGGTTGTTGAGGTAGCTCGGGCCTTGATCGTGTAGGGCTTTGTGTGAGTGGGTGAGGAGACGGAAGGTGATTCTTTTGTTGACGGGGAGCCAGTGCAGGTCTCTCAGATGTCCGGAGATGTGGCTGGTTCGTGGGATGTCGAGGATGAGTCTGGCTGAGGTGTTCTGGATCCGCTGGAGTCTCTTCTGGAGCTTGGCGGTGGTACCGGCGTAGAGGGCGTTGCCGTAGTCCAGTCTGATGGTGACGAGGGCCTGGGTGACGGTTTTCCTGGTCTCGGTGCACTTAGATTGCAGGCATCTAGAACATTGATAATGTCACTTGAACACTTCATAAAAGCAACTATAAAAAGGAGATGGAAAGCTAAGTCCAATATTACTGGGATTCAGAGTGCCGGCAAAATAAATAACTGGTATTTAAAGTTACCATAAAAAGTAAACATGACCAAAAAACTACAATATTTTGAATCAGCTTTGTCAATGATGTGGTGGGCTGAGGTGGACTGTGCAAGGCTAGAAGGACCACGGTCTCATTGGCCAATAAGGGGCAACTAAGATGACACACCTTCATCCCAAACGTTTCTGATGGACTCTCGGAAGAAGGGGAATAGGCGGGAAAGCGCTCTGCACTCCTGCTGACCAGAGAACTGACATGGCATCCACTGCACATGCCCAGGGACATGAGACCCCTGTTCAAAACTGAGGACACATCTTGTTCGGGGATGAGAATAGATCCAACCAGGGGCTCTCGAAACTGAGACAGATCTGATAGAATTGGTGTTCAGACAAATGATACACCATTGAGGATGGCAAGTTATAACTTAGACTGTCCGCCCAAAACTTCAAAAAGGCCTTGACCTTTGACCTACTTCGCGATGAGAAACAAGAGATAGGTTTCCACCCAAAGGAAAATCTGAGATGCCAACTGATTCAAAGATTCGCACTTTGTTGTTACACCCTGATGATTTAAGTACCATCTTGTTACTTGATTGTGAGTGTGTATTAACACATTCTGCCCCTCCAATTGTGGCTGAAATATCAATAGAGGCTTCAGAACTACACACAGCTACCTCTAACTCGAAGACTAATTGCTCTCTAGTAGGGACCAAGGGCCTCATTTACGAGAAGTGGCACATTGATGCACGAAAGCAGCGATGCGCCACTTCTCAGTGCGCCCTCCTTGCAACACTAATGATGCGTCATATTTACAATAAGACGCATCATGTCGCATTGGAAGGACAGATACGTCAGATACGTCAGTATAACTGTCTGCACATTCTGTCTGCGCACAAAGTGGCGCATTGCTGGAGTTGTGTCGGAAGCCTGTTGTGACTCCAGCAATGTACCTGTCACATTGGGCAAGCCCTATGTGATAGGGCCTGCGTCACCCTTACGCCTGCCATGAGGCAGGCGTAAGGTTTTGCCGCAATGGGCGTCCTAGTAGTGGCGCAGCGAAATCTCATAGATTTTGCTGCGCCACTCCTATGACATTTTGTTGCAGGGGAACGCCCACCCTGCATACTTTATACCTGGCGCAGGTATAATGTAGCACAGGAGTTTACGAAGTGACGCATCTACCTAGATGCGTCACTTCGTAAATATTGCGCAAAATGGCGCATTTTTAGGTCACTGGTGCGTCACAAAAAGTGATGCACCAGTAGCGCAAAAGTGACGCAGAGGCTCATAAATAAGCCCCCCTGGGGCTATGAGTTCCTGATTGCCAAGAACTGCCACTCAGCCCCGTGGGGCGGCAACCCAGCCTAACAGAATAAAGTCAAATACTGAGATGGGACCCCCCTCCTCGACCACCATGAGAGCTTCTTCCCTGTCTTGAGAGTCACAGGAACCTACTGCTTATAAACTGCTGAGCTCACGGGACCAATGTGTCAGGGACCACAGCTGTGGACGCAGGTAAAAGACCTTGTGGCCTGAGCCAAGACCTGGCAGTAGCCTACCATTGTCCCGATAGTTTTCGGACACTGAATTCAATAGCCACAATCCTGTCCTGTGGCAGGAATACTGCTCTTACACAGGTGTGGAAATGAGCTCCATTTAACATTCCCAGTTGCTGTTTCTGATGACTCAGCAGTAGTCCCACCTGCAGTGGCGGCCCCACCGCTATGGCAGAAGAGCGTCACCCCACTGCTTTCGAAAAGGAACTATAAAATGATAATAACATTAAGTATTGTCATTTTATGTTTCCTTTGGGTGGGCGGGTCACTCTGATCACGGAGCAGGGCAGGGGAGGAGTGGTTTGCCCATTTCCAAGTGCGCAATGACTGTTTGGTTGGCCCTCTGGACCGCCCAAAACAGTCTTGCACACTTTCCCCTTCTCCATGCAGCTGCATTACAGCCTGCCTGGAAAAATAGCCTTTCCTTCAGCCCCTGGCTGAGTACTGTGTCACGGTGCTCAGAACAGTCACAATGCTGCATGCAGCGTTGTGATTGGCTTAGAGGAGGGAGCCTGGTTGCCTGCTTCCTGTTCCTGAAGTCAGAAGCAGGAGCGCAGGAGCAGAACCACAGACGTGGGAACCGGGACCCGGCGGAAAGTTATGCTATTTTTGTTTTATTTTTAAACTCCCTCGTAATACCTTCCAGTGCAACCCCGCGACCTCCCAGCACTCCTCCCCCCCACCCGTGAGGCATGCCGGCCGCCTCTGGTTCCAGGTCCTGAATCACTGTGGTTACCATGGCAAAATCTTCCTGGGCCTTTAAAAAAGAAGGAGCAGAAGTAAGCAATCATCCAAATACGAAAAACTGAAATACCCATCATTTGTAAAAATGCCACCACTGGAGCCAATGCCTTGGTAAATACTGGAGGTGAAGTTGTCAGACCCAATGGAAGAGCCTTGAACGGGAAAAGCTGGTTCCCATGATTGTCTCCATGGATTAGGACATGAATACAGCCATCTTAGAGATCTATTGTCACCAGATAATCGTCTTTCATTATCATAGGGGTAATGGATTATAGTGTAATCGTCCTGAATCTTACCACCATCACAAATGTGGCATGGAGATACCCATTAAGGGACCATCTCTCAGGGAAGCCAGGAAGGGTTTCGCAGCGGTCGAAGCGCCTTGGGACCCTCCGGGTAAGTAGTGCGCTATATAAATACCTATACATTTACATTTACATTTACATTTATACATTTACATTTACATTTACATTTACATTTAGTACTTCTCCTCAAACCCCAACATGTCTCTAAAGTGCCAGTACCTTCCTTAGTTGTGGAGTCTGAATGTACTTTCTTTGTGGATCAGCATTTTAATCATCACCTACATCAGGCCTTAATCTCTTGGCCTGACGTTTTGCTAAGACTGTATCAACCGCCTCCTTTATCAAGTACTGAAGGTTTGACTTTAAGTGTGCAAAAGCTCCGCCTCACCTGTTCTTTCTGGAGCCTGCACATTGAGATGTTTATTTGCTGCTTTCATTGAGGGCATCAAGGTGGAGATTAAACATGCGAGAGCTGAGCACATTTACTGATTGTACAAGCTTGCTAGGTAATCAGATCTCAAATTGCGAAAGCTGGATGCCTAGAAACTCCCTATGTGCCTAACTCCTGCCTGAGGCACGCTCAAGTGCAGCTGGAGGCTCAGAATAGCTGCTTAATAGTGTGCATCCACCCAGCTCTTGAGCACATAAATGACTATGCCACCCTTAGAGCTCAGTAGCACACATCTTATTCTTCAGGATACCTCTGTTAATTGAACTCATTACGTCATAAGGTTTACTGACCACACCCCAACTGATTACTTTTTATTTATTTTATTTTTAGCTGTTTTATAACGCGCTCTGTTACTACCAGAGTATCCTGGCGCGAAAGGAAAAAAAAAAAAAAAAAAGCAGGTGGCAAAAGGAAACAGAAGAAATTTAAAAAAGTCTAATAAGCAGATCTAAAAAGATGCGTTTTCAGTGCCTTCTTAAAAGGTACAAAATTCTGAATTGATCTCAAGAACAAATGCAGAGTGTTCCAGGCCGAAGCCGCAAGGACAGCAATTTACGTAATGTCATAAGGAGTCCACCGAGGACCACACGGGTCTGACCAGACATGATCACATAACACTACATCTCCCCCCGTCTTAACCTCATCGCTGCTTGAGAGTTCCCCCAGCTGTGCTGGACAGCAATGAAAACGGGTGTGGTCATGACGAGCTCAGCTCGTCATGAGCACAGGAGCACTGTACTGTCATGAGCATGGAAGGGGCAAAATAAAAACTACAGACAACTTATAAACAATGATTTTCCTCAATGAGTCATCGAGGTGCTCTCACCAGCCTTCCAGATTGAGTTGTGCAAGGAGAAGAAGTTGCAGTGTCATCTGGAATCGTAGATGTATAATCAGATGCTTGACTCAGGCACTCTGGTGGACAAATATCAAGGCAGATGCTTGAAATGTGCAAAGTCTTTCGTAATGGGCTTTCCAGGACCATTTATCCTTTACTTGTCATGGCTCTCAATAGATCAGCATCAAACAGAATGTCAGTCTTGCATTTTCATTCTTGTTTGACTAGGACCCAGTCTCCTTTGAAAAAGTTTCCCAGGCTCACTTGTGCTTATCTGCCTAGGCCTTCATCTTGGTTTGTGGAAAGCATCTGTTTCATGAATCTCATCAGTGTCTATTGCTCGGTTCGTGGTCCATTGCATTAACTAGGTCCCAATGGCTCTCCCAAAAAGCAAGGTGGCAGGGATTTCACCTGTTTTAAAATGGGGAGTGGACTGATAGTCACGAAGAGCTGGATGTAGGGCAGACCTGAGATTGATTCCTTCTAGTGCAGCACAGTGAACCACTTTCTTCAGGGTGCCCATAAATCAGTCAACAAGGCTAGTCCTCTTTTGTCAGACAGGTGTGCTTTTTGCTGTTTGACATTCAAGCAATTAAGAAAGTCTTTACACTCTCTGCTATTGAAGGGTGGATGTTGTCAGACATAAGAATGGAGGGAACGCCCCATGTTGGAAAAATGTCATCCAGCCTCTCATTGACTTTGTCATTACTGGTCAATGACAAGTCTTCAACTAAGGCGAACCGTGAGTGCTCAACAATAACTATCATGAGACGATGGCCATTGTTTAAGGGTCCAAAGAAATCAACTGTGATTTTCTCTCATGCTTGTTTAGGAAGATCAGACATGCTGATCAGTTGCTGTGTTGTCTTGTGAGATAATCAGTTGCACAGGTGACATGCTTTCAGTTCCTTCTCAACTCTTTTATCAAGCAACGAAACCACACTCGGGGCCCGATTCACAGAACTAACTTAAGATAAAATCCTAAACTTACTACCATTTTGGTATTCACAGAAGACACTTACTCATTTCAGTATTCAGAAGTTAGGACTCCTAAATACCTTCTGTGAATACCGAAAGTCCTAAAGTTAGGATTTTTCTCAGTTTAGGAGTAGTAATGTTAGGACTCCTAACTTTACTAACTTCTGTGAATACTGAAAGGAGTAAGTGCCTTCTGTGAATACCAAAATGGTAGTAAGTTTAGGATTTTGTCTTCAGTTAGTTCTGTGAATCGGCCCCAGGTCTCTGAGGGCTCTCTTGGTGGCTACAATGTTACAATGTCCTGTGAGTGCCAGCTCAGACTTGTTGCCTCAAGCTCTCAGGTATTACAATCCTCGAACCTCTTAATACAATACTTTCTTGAGTGACATACAGTTTGTCCTGCACATTTTTGATTTTTTTATATTTTACATCATCTGTGAGAGGTTGAGTATGCCTTCTCCAGGATTGCGTTGCAATAATATCCTTAAGCATTAGGAGGTCTCTGTTTATGCTGGTAGCAGCAAGGGTTTGCTCAATAGATAGAGCTGTAGGGATATTAGACTTTAATCTGAAATTGATATACTCTTCAGACGATCTGGACATTGCACCTGTGATGTTGTAATTGCACTTGTGAAAAATAATCTGCAGGCTTTTGCTATTTTCTGGGCTTATGCACAATAGTGTAACCATATTCTTGCAATCGCAACCCCCACCTTTCAATGAGAGGGGGCATCTTGGATTGGGTGAAGTGTTTTCCGTACAGAAACATATGAAAATGTTCACAAGGCTACACTTCAGCCAAACTTTCTTATACAGGCTGAAAATTGGCATGTTCAGTCTAAGAAGCTTTCTGCTAGCTTATGCCACAATGTGCCTCTGAACATTTGGATGTCCATTGTGTGAAGCAAGAACCGTGCCCAACCCCACTGGGCTTGCACTCACTACCATCTCAGGGGCATATTTACAAGCCCTGTGTGCTTCCAGAACATCACTATTTGTGACGTTTCAATGGCGCACAGAGCTTAGCCATATCTACAAGGCCACATAAAGCCAATCAGCATGGCTTTTTATGGCCTCTAGATATAGAGTGAGGCAACACAGCCCAAGTTGCTGCGTTGCATCACACTGCATCGGGGAAGCATGCCATGGGTGCTGCAGTGGGTGTTCCCAAGCAACACAAATAGGTTTGAAAACATTCCCATATTTACAACATGGTGTAAATCTGAGAATGCGTTAAAACTGTGTGCCTTCCTAGGGGTGGCTTAACGAGGAAAAATAACATTATTACTCCTCGTTTTTTTCTCTTAGCATTCTGCAGCACATATAGAAAGTGGAAAATACCTCCAATTATTGTTTTTGTGCAGGAAAGCGCCCCTTCCTGCACAAAAAACAATCATGCCTACAACACAGACACCATTGCAAGGGTGCCTGCGTTGGCACACGGCTGCTAATTATGTACCTGCCCTGGCTGAAAGGACAGGAATGCTCTGTATCTTGTAAATGCGGCCCATTCCTGCCCTTTTGAATTTGAGTAGAGCAGTGCATCAAATTGACTTGCAGCGCTGCCCTATGCCAATTTTTGTATCAGTGTGTAACTTTGGATCAAAATAGGCCATTTCAGTTGCATTTTTTAATGATGTGTTTGATTTGCCTGAAACTTCAATTACTATCAGAGGACCACAGGAAAGGTACATTCTTCTTTGTCAAGTCTATTAATGGGGCACTCACTGAGGCAAAGTCTCAAATGCATCTGGAGCAATAACAGGCCGTGCCTAAAAAGGATTACAGGATCCTGTGGGGGACAAGTGGATGACAATGCTTGTACTTTTTCAGGGCCAGTAGTCATCCGGTCTGGAGAGAAAATATGCCCAGAGAGTGTGAGTTTGGTTCTGTGAAACTCACACTTTTCAGCATTTAAAGTGAGACTTGCTTCAGTGAGCAGACAACATACTTGTGTATAAGCTTTGTCGTGCTCCTTTTGTATGACCCCAAACACTAGTACAATATCACTGTAGTGAAAAGCATGTGTAACAGGTTAAGTTACTTGGCAGATAACATCCTGAAAGAGTTCTGAAGCCGATGACACCAAACTGAGGGTCTGATTTAGATTTTGGCAGACGGGTTTCTTCATCACAATAGTGACAGGTACCCGTCCGCCGAAATATAAATACCATCGGGCATATTGGGATTTATATTTCGGTGAACTTGATGCCCGTCACCATTGTGATAAGTAGCTTTAAAAGCTAAATTCAGGCTCAGAGTCTTTTGTATCTGAACAAATAACCATGAGCTGAAAGAGTAGTAATGTACCTACAGTTATCTTCCAACTGGAGTTAATGGCATCCTTTGTTCAAATCAAGATTGGGGAAGACTTTGGCACCTTTCAGCTGTGTAATCATGTCTGCTATATGTGGACTTAGATATCTTTCTCCCGCAATTGCTATGTTGGCCAAGCGCATATCAACACAAATGTGCGCCACACATCCACTGTTCTTTTTAGACATAATCACTATCAGGCACATGCATCAAGCGATTAAGAAATCGCAAAACGTGTGAATCGCTTAAAAAATGCATTTGCGATTGGAAATAACAGTGTTCCAATGTATCAACCTTATTTTTGCGAGAATCTGTTTTTTTTGCAAAAATAAGGAATCGCAAAATAATTCTGAGAAAACATTTGCGATTCCTTATTTGCGATTCTCAAATTCAGAATCGCAAATAAAGAATCGCAATTAAAATTCATTAAAAAACGGAAATAGCGATTTCCATAGAAATCGCAAAATTGCTACAGCAAATTAAGAAGGGACACAACCAGGTGGTAATCATGAGTGAAAATCTGAAACAGTTGCAAATCAACAGAAACTGCTTTAAACACACCCACAATGAGCTCCAAGAAGTCAAAATGGCAGGGCTGTACCTGATGGCGAGGAGGATGAGGCTGCAAGCTGCTCGACAGAGAGGGATGCGAATCAATGAGCACATCAACAGAGTCCGCATAACTTTGCTAGGACAGCAGGAGGACGAGATATACGATAAGTATAGGCTGTATGCACAAATGATACATGATCTCATCAATGAATTGGACCCCGGACTCATAGGACCAATGCTATCCCAACGCATGTACAGATTTTATGTTGCCTACATCTACTGGCGTCAGGCAGTTTTCAGGTTGTACTTTCAGTAGCAGGAGGTGTGTCGCAAAGCGCATTGTCACAAATATTCAAAGCGTTCCTTGATGCCATGATGGTCCGGATACACTCACATATAAGTTCCCCTACCACAGCCCATGACTTTGCTAAGACCAAGCAGGAGTTATACCACATTGCAGGATTCCCCAAGTTCTGGGTTGTATTGATTTCACCCATGTGACAATATGTCCCCCTGCAGCACAGGAATATTTGTATAGGAATAGGAAATGTTATCATTCCCTCAATATTCAGGTTGTGTGTAATACCAAAAACATCATAACGGACATTGTTGAGCAATTTCCCGGTAGTGCACATGATTCATATATCTTCAGGCAAAGTGGCCTTCACACCCGTCTTGCAAGGGGAGAATTTGGAGAGGGACATTTGCTAGGTAAATATGTGAAATACAGTAATCCATTCATTGTACAAATGTCAATGTCAAACAACCACTGACAGCCTTTGCTCCCTCACATGTAGGTGACAGCGCATACGTCTTGCGGAATTACCTGATGACACCTATTCTCAATCCTACGACTACCACCCAAAGGAGATACAATGCAGCACTATCTCAACAAGGAACGTCATAGAGCGAACATTTAGGCTGCTGAAGAACCAATTTAGACGCCTTCATAAGACCGGTGGAGTAATGGAAAACAACCCTGAACAATGCTGCAAAATAGTGGCAGCATGTGCCATGCTGCACAACATTGCGACAAAGGGAGGTTTGGAAATGGAGCTGTCTGACAGTGACTCGGAGGTTGGTAACAAGGAAGTGCAACACCACCCTGTCCTACAAGGATCAGGCGCAGCAGAAGGTAATGATGGCACAAACACAGTACATGAAATGAAAAGTAAGCTTTATGTTAACAAAATATGACCAGGGAGTTAAAGCACACTTCCAAAGTGAGTAGTGGCACAATAGTCTTGCAAATAAACATGTACAAATTGAAAACAATAATTACTTGAAAGTCAGTAAAGAGGTCACATTGTAACAATTGTTACATTACCATCTCAGGTAAACATTGTGCATGGGAGCCTAGCGCTTTCTCCCACGAACACCCAGACGCCTGTCAGCGGCAGCATCTTCTTGCCTTACGTTGGGAGTGGAGGGGGTGGCGCTGCGTGTATTGCGTCTCACTGCACTGGAAACTGGAATTCTTGTATTGCCCATGCTTGAGGCACACTCACTACTATCTTCCTGTGCAGACATGTTGCCTCCACTAGTGGATGCATTCATCATCTCAACCGCATTTGTTACTTGGTCTAGTGCTTTGGCAACTTCTCCGCTCCAATGACACATTTGGGTCTGCATGGTCACAGATCTACGTGCCAGCAGTGCTGTTGCAGTGGCCAGCCTACTTTACTTGCAGTTTGAGCTGCTGCATGAGTTGCCGATGCTGTCTATTGTGCGATGCATGCCCCTCCTGCATGACCTTTGTCAGTTCCTGCACACTACTGGACAGTACTGCTATGTTGCCTGCCATCTTTGCAATTTCCTCCTTGATTAATCAAGTGTTCTTGCTCAGCAGGCAATTTGAATGGAGCATCTGTCCCTCCAGGCCACCCCAGACCTGATTTGTCTGCTCTACCTGCTGTGGACTGTGTGCTCTGCGTCTTCACTGTTGCACTCTGTGATTGACTCTACAGATCTGTGTTGGTGTAGTTGTGGCGCTAGTACTTTGCAGAAGGCTGACCTCAGGTGCTGCATTGGCCTCATCATCTCACTCCATGGGAACGAGTGTTGGGACAGGTGACCTACGGGAATGTGGTACACATGACTGTGTAGTTGGCAGAGCTGCTGTGTCCTCATGTTCTGACTAGCTGCTGTGCTGCATTTCCAGGACCTCACTATCCCCGGCCTCACCTCCTTCTGCATCTGTGAGGTTATACAGTGTAATGCAGCATTAATGTATGCTTGTGAGGTAATGTCACAGTTGACAAATATTAAATTTTCTTTTTATTGGAACATCTGCTACACTATTTGAAATTGTTTTTTTACATATGTGTGTGTTTGTCATTGTAACTGCTTTCCCTGCCTACATCTCCCATGATGCACTTCCCTTAGTAATGAAATTGTAGTAAATGCTTTACAGTATGCACTTACGCTGTGCTGAGCTCACATTCTGACTTCAGTAATAGGGACAATGGCAACATGCATTCCTCTTACCTTCAGACGTGTGTGCAGCTACTGAGGCGTCTAGCTGCGTCACACCAACAACAGCTTCAGGCTGGATTGTTGACTCCACCAAGTCCTCCATGGGAGTGTTTCCAGTGTCTGTTGGTGTACCCCCTCCTGTTTTATGTGCCTCCTTCAAACGGGCTGCAATGCGCACCTTGGCCCTACTGCGCAGATCGTACCATCTCTTTTTTAGCTCTTCATTGGTGCGGTGAGTCACCCGAATTGCATTGACTCTGTACTGGATCCGGATCCATATATTAGTTTTTTCCTCTTTAGTTACCTTCAGAGAAGCTTTTCCAAAGAGCTTATCGTGGCTGTGCACTACTCCCTTAATCAGTGTTTCAATTTTGTTTTCAGAAAATTTCACTTTTCTTTTCCTGCCACTTTGGCTGTCCTCTGCTGTTTGTGCAGGTTCTATTTTCTGTTGTTTGCAGGTGTTCTCAATCTCTCTCTCCAACTCCTCTTCTGCTCCCAGAGACAGCACCCTCCACTCCCTAAGCCTCAGCACTGAAAATGATGCTTGGAGTGCAGACTACCTGCTTCTGATGTCATCAACATGCATCAATGTACAACTCCGGAAATTGCGAAATCGCAAATTGCGAGTTCGCAAACACAAGAAATCGCAATATTTTCTGCGATTTTTACCGATTCCTTATTTATTCGCAGAATTCATGATGCATCGCGTTTTGCGATTCCTTATTTGCGATTTCTTAAAAATCGCAGATAAGGAATCGCAAACTAATTTCTTGATGCATGTGCCTGTATGGGTGAAACCCATAGCATCGAACCAGTGAGCGTATGACGATGTCATGCTTTAATAATATCTCTAGTGCTTTCTCAATGGCCTTTTGTGAATGACAAGCAATGTGACTGTGTCACTGTGCAAAAGGACGAATGTCATCATTTATGTGTAGTTGCACCATCATTGTCTTGAGTTTTGCAATGGTAAGTCAAAACCATGACAGTGAAACAATGATAGGTTTGCAGAATGTGTAGTAAGGTTGCAGTTGATGGATATCAGTACCATGTAAGCAGTAGTGCTGAAACTGAGTAGACATGCACTCACCGAAGTACTTGCAAGGACATGAAGTGGTGCTTGTGCTGTCATTTTCTTATGTTTGATGGTTGCTACAAATGACCCTTAAGTCTGCAATGGGATGGAAGCACTCCAGGTGTACACCTTTGTTTTCAATGATGTTACACGTGATACGGGAGACAGTTCATTATATTTTTATAACGTCATGATGTTGATCGATGCACCACTGTCTATAATAAAAATTATAGGGCAGCCATTCACCTTTAGCTCTTATCTTAGGGCACTGTTCAAATGAGTTGGTCACTTCATGTGGCGATTCCTCTTTAACTTGGTTCTTTTTTGCAAGCAGTCAATCCTACATGAGCATATCCTTCAGCTGTCGACATTGCCATTGCACATCCATCTTCTTTACAGTCGCTTGACAATGACGTTGAAGAGCTATTGATAACTTGATAACAATCAGCTTCTTTTAGTCTCTCCATTCCTCAATTGATGGTACGGTTGACCCTTGTGGGCATGGCTAGAATGCTTCTGGAACTTTCTGGTGTTTCTGTTTCGCCTTGCAGACTGCTACGAAATGCTTTTTATTAGGTCAGTCCAATGGTGGTCATTTACCTTTGTATGGAAATGAGAATCCACATCAGAAACACATTTTCTTTTTCTTCAGAGACAACATCTTGTGGGCCTCCACCTTGTGTTTCTGCTTACTTTCATAATCAATGCTGATTCATTCTGCGCTGTTCCAGGTTCCATTTTAGATGCCTCTCCTGAAGAACCCCCGTGGAAGACAGAAGGTTGGAGAGCCACCCCACCCGTGAATACTTTAGTCCCCAGTATCCAATCTGGGATGTACTTAAGTACTGAGCACAACAATTTAAGAGAAAAAGCAGAGAGACTGGGGACCTGATTAGCAGTATCCCAGACTAGTCAAAAAGAGTTTAGCACCAGGCAAAAAGTGGGGGTAACCATGCAGAAGGATCGTACCTTTGTACACACACATATAATTGCACCACATACACAGGCACACACAGGCAAACACAAACCCACACACATACACTCACTTGTGCACATACACATGCACACACAGGCAAACACACACAAACACACTCGCACGCAACTACCCACACACACACAACCCCCGCACACACACACGCAAACACACACACTCACAGACACAACACACACAAACACATGCACACACAGGCAAACATATACACTCACTTGCGCACACACATACACACACAAATGTACACTCAGGCAAACACACAAATATATACACACACACCTGAGAGCACAGACATACAGCCACTCAGAGACTCACTTATTCACTGTCACAAATACAAACACTGCCTCGACAGAAACACCTCCAAGTGGCACACACTGGACAGCAACCTCGCACACAGGTATCAACTCCACTTACACACAGACACACAACTCTACACCAGGGTTTATAGAGACAGACACTGTAAAAGATACACGCATGCAAAACACACTGATGATCTGAGGTACTTGTGATTTGCGGCTAAGCCTAGAGAGGGACAGAGTAACTGCCTGTGCTAATAAGATTTCTGCCTCCCTGAAATGACAGTGGACAGCATCATCAGTTTTTTAAATCGTTTTAAGAGGGGAGGAGGCGGAGCAAGAGAGCAGAGGAGGTTCAGACTATGGCCGCGAAATCTGGGAAAACAGATTGCAAAATAAATTGTGCAAATAAACGTAAAACGAAGCATGGAGTGAGGCACAATTCTTGCACATTAAATAGCCTAAAGTCGTGTCAGAGTACAGCCTTCTCATAACTTAAGCTAATTACTCCCAAACACTAGCCCATTAATGTAAATTTCACCGCTGCAATAACTTCATGCTAATGCAAGGCACAAGGTTGTTTAACGCCCATAAATGGATAAATGACCACATACATCTAGTAATAAAAGTAGCACAAATGTATACATTTTATTAGGCAGGAAGCGCTTCTGCGTTCATAAAGAGAGATCACACCACATTATTGTACTTCTCATAGACCTGAACGACCAGTATTAAAAAGCATTGGCAAAGCTAATTGGTTTCACAAAATGAAACCAGTGGTGCGCCAACCATGGTGATGCAATTAGTCTGAACAAATGGGAAACAACAGTGCATGTGAACAAAAGACGTTACTTTTGACTCTTTGCTACCATCGGCACTCTACTGATACAGGATGCAGTGCCTTAAGCCATCATTACAGGGCTCATGGTGGGAGTTATAAAAATGTGCAGGTTTAAGTTATTCCCAGAGAGTGCCAATGCCAAGCACAGGAAGCTGCAGTTCACAAAGAGAGGGTGCTAGTGGCCCTAAAGATTCCCCCTCAGACCCTCAATCTCAAAATACTATAGAACTATACAATAACAAGATGTCCTGGATGTTGTACCCCCCCTGTGTGCATCCAAATGACATAGGGCCCTCTTTGTGTTTTTACTGCTATACATTTTATGGTGGTCGCACTGCATGCAAAGCCCTAGCACCCCCAAGCATGTTGTGGCCCCAAGACAACTGTGCAACTGTGTGTGCCTCTTCTGAGTTTAGGGTGACGTCACAGTCATATTGTTAGGCATTGTCAGCCATGTGTACTTACAATTTAAATCTTGTGCCATATAAAAATCAGCTTTTATGCCGTATCCTACCATGTGTAGTCCCCATTGGTGTGAATGGGTTGTTCAGGGAGAGGTAAGCAAGCAGAGTTATGTAAGCAAGGAATGATGGGGCTAGCAAGGAGAGGGAGTGAAGCTGGGAGGGAGGGTGAGGCAGATGTGATGACTGGGCGAGGGAGGAGAGAGGAGTAGCAGGGACAGATGACCGGGTGGGCTTGGAAGGAACTGATGGGGGAAACGAGAGTAAGTAGGGAGGGTGGGTATGAGCGCAGAAGACACGGGTGAGAGAGGATGAGGGTGAAAATAAAGGGAGCGATGGGAGCAAAGGGGGAAAGGGAAAAACAAGGGGTGGGGGTAGGAAGGTGAACGATGAAAAGGCTGGACATGCCGAGGGAATAGGAGAAACTGGAAAACCATGAATCCAAAGTGCTCCGGTTATGGACAAAGGCAAGAACAGGGAGTACGTGAAATAGACAAGAAAGCCATCCATTCGAAAAACACGCTTAGTTTTTGTCAAATTCCTGATTACAGTTCGTCTATGACAGAGAGCTAAAGCTGGGTGCAGCAGTCCAAAAAGAGTCTCAGACCAAAGAGGTGAAGTATAAAGGGAGGCATGAGTACTGCAGTGGGAGCGGCAAAGGAAGGCTTGAAGGTTTGAAGGAGAAAGAAAAAAGAAAGGGAAAAAGAAAGAAAGGAAGAAAGAAAGGAAGAAAGAAAGAAAGAAAGAAAGAAAGAAAGAAAAAAAGAAAGAAAAAAAGAAAGAAAGAAAGAAAGAAAAAAAGAAAGAAAGAAAGAAAGAAAGAAAGAAAGAAAGAAAGAAAGAAAAAAAGAAAGAAAGAAAGACAGAAAGAAAGAAAGACAGAAAGAAAGAAAGAAAGAAAGAAAGAAGGAAAGAAAGAAAGAAAGAAAGAAAGAAAGACAGAAAGAAAGAAAGACAGAAAGAAAGAAAGAAGGAAAGAAAGAAAGAAAGAAAGAAAGAAAGAAAGAAAGAAAAAGAAAGAAAGAAAAAGAGAGGAGAGGTGTGAAGGTAGACAAGTTGCAGCTGAGAAAAAGGCAGACAGTAAGGAGGAAAACAGAACCTAGCAAAACAGCCCTGTTTGTTTTGCTTTCTTTGTTAGCACTCAACGACTCTTGTGTACCCCTTTCTTGTAGCAATGGAATAACTCAAATTTCCAAATTTATATTATGGGAAAAATGCTGCACCGAAAGCTGCTATGAGGAGAAAGAAACTATACTTCCGTCATTCTCCACAGAAGTAGCATAAGCTCTTTCTATTCTAGGATGGTGACAAAGAAGGTACCACCATGCAAGAAAGACATTTTTTGAAGCATCTTTCCAATTGGAAGTAATAATCTGAAAGGTAATGGCTATGTGTTAAAAAACCACATATGGGACCTCCTTACCACCAGGTCATCCTCTGATTGTGGCACTGATTTTCTCAGACGGGTGGTCCGGACAAAATCCCAAATGATGAAGGGCGGATCCGTTTGGTGACTGATGGGTATTTTCCTCATCCCTTGAGAGCCTTCTGTGCCCAATTAATGTTGAACTCTGGGTAATTGGGGTACTGTGGTGGATCAGGTGACTAGCGTACACCTCTGAGCTGTGTATGGTTTTAGACCCTTTGGTACCTTCTGTTGTTTTTATGTACAAATTAACACATTTTCCAGCATCCTTGAAATTTTCAAAAACAGGAGAATGATTACCAAGAAAAACATGTTCAATGTGGAAGGGAATATCAGATGATAGAATATCATTTAATTTGGACCAAATTTTAGACCATAAATCAAAAATAGGGGACATTGAAAAACATGTGAAAGAGATCCCCAATAACGTGAGGGCAGGACCAACATTTAGGAGAATCAAGTAATTTAAATCTGTGAAGGGCACTGGGGGTAAAAAATAATCTATTGTAAAAATAGTATAGGGATTGTGTTGTGCTAGCAGATCGAGACGTGGTATGGATCCTAGACCAAAGAGTGTCCCACATGCGTATGGGGAGATTAATGAACTGGTCCTTTTCCCATAGAAGTTCCAAAGGAGATTTGGTTCTAGTTGTAGGGGATAGTGATAATAATTTGTAAATGGAGGCTGCTTTGTATTGAGTGGAAAAGTCAACAAGAGGAGGAGAGGGAGTAGGAGGGTCAGAAGAAGTATTGGGTGTAGGATAAATAGGGAAGTAGTAACAGGTGAGGATATCATTCAATAAGGAATACTGGGAGGAGTAACTAGTAGAAATGTGATAAAGAGATGGAACATTAGAAAAAGTCAAAAAGACATTATCTTTCATCAAATGCTGGGGAGTAAAAATCCCTTCCCCTATCCATTCCTTCCAAAAGAGGGCGCAATTATCGATCCAAAAATGTTTATTATACCAGAGAGGGATATCAAAAGAACACGAAGTAGGGGAGAAGTGAGCAGATAGTGAGGTGAGAGTAAGAGTTTTGGAATTAACAAGAGTGGGAAAGATCAGACGCTTTGGAGGTAAGATAACACGAATGGCAGAAAGAAAAGAGAAAGGAGAACATTGTGCCAATTCCAAGGTGCTCCACGCCGTGTAAGATGAGACATGTGAGTCTGATAAGAAAGTCCAGATTTGCTTAAGAGAAAAAGCAGAATTATAGCGTCTGAGGTATGGAAAATTAACTCCTCCTGAGTTTTTAGGGAGTTAGGAAATTCTAGATTTATGATTATTCCAAAGGAATGTAATCAATACGCTGTTAATAGTACGAAAAAAAAGGTATTAGGAAGGGAAATAGGAAGCATAGAGAGGTAAAAGTTGATAACAGGGAGAAGCATCATTTTAATCGTAGCAAGTCTATCCCCCATGAAAGGAAGAGTGGAGACCAGCTATCAATGAGAGCTGTGATCTTCTTTAGGATTTCTGAAAGATTGAGTTTAATAAGATCTTTTAAATTATTACAATATAACACACCCAGACATTTGATATGGGAGG
Organism: Lissotriton vulgaris; assembly: GCF_964263255.1. Lineage (NCBI taxonomy): Eukaryota > Metazoa > Chordata > Amphibia > Caudata > Salamandridae > Lissotriton > Lissotriton vulgaris. The sequence continues at coordinate 273,983,152 of NC_141688.1, forward strand.
GGGCCCATTCAAAGCCAGAAACATAGAGGGAAGGCAGAATTTATTAAGAGGAAGAATTTCAGATTTGTCAACATTTAATTCATAACCCGAAACACTAGTATAGGTATGTAAAAAGAGAAAAAGGCTGGGAGGGAAGTAGATGGGTTAGAAATAAAAAGAAGAATATCGTCAGAATAAGCAGTAAATTTGATGTGTACGTCTCGGTAACTCAAACCGGTATAATCTTTAGAGCGCATAATAGTTTCAAGAAAGGGTTCAAGAGCTAAGATGAAAAGGAGGGCAGAGAGAGGGAAGCCCTGTCTCGTACCCCTAAGGAGGGGGAAGTATCGGGACTGAGAACCATTCACCTAAACAGAAGTAGAAGGTGAAGAGTGGAGCAGCTTAATACATTTTATAATATTTGGGCTAAAACCATGCCACTTCAAGGCACCAAAAATAAAATCCCAGCTGACCCTATCAAAAGCCTTTTCAGCATCAAGAGTAATAGCTGCAAGGGTAGAATCAGATTTAGAAGCTAAATGGATAATGTTAAGAAGGGTATGTGAGTTATCAGTAATTGAACGACCCTTCACGAAACCGGATAGAAAAATATTAACAAGATTGGGAATGACTTTATTAATACGGAGGGCAAGAAGTTTAGCGTTTATTTTGCAGTCAGTATTTATTAAAGAAATTGTTCTGTAATTTTTGCAGAGGAAGGCATCTTTATCCTTTTTAGGAATGAGACACAACATTGCCTGCGTGAAAGAACCTTGAGATTCACCTGTTAATAGAAAAGAGTTAATCAGTGACAGACGATGAGGTATTAAGAATTACTTGAAATGAAGAAAAAAGGAGACAGAGAAACCATCCGGTCCTGGCGTTTTGTCTTTTGGCAAAAGGGTCAGTGCTACGGTTAATTCCTTCGCAGATATGCAAGCATCAAGAGAGGAAAGGTCAGGAGCAGTATCCGTAGATTTAGGAATTTTGTGGAAGAAAGAGTTGATAAGTTAAGAGGATGGGGAAGATTCGGGAGTATAAAGCGTAGAATAATATGTGGAGAAGCATTCCAGGATAGAGAGATCCGAAAAGTGCAGAATTCCTGAGGTATCTTTAATGGAGATGATTTTAGATTTTGTTTCTTGATCTTAACAAAATTTGCTAGGGATTTACCCGCCTTTTTGTGACCACCATACATTTTAGAGTTAAATTTGAGGAGAATGTTGCTTGCCGAATCCCATGAAAGCTTATTGTATTGCATTTTAGCATGGATAAGGAGAGGTAGAGTATCTCGTCCATTAGTAGTAAAATATTTGTGTTCCAAATATTTAATTTGTTTAAGAAGTGAAAGTGAATGAGAAAGAGATTCCTTTTTTTCCGGGAGACAAAATCAATGATGAAGCCCCTAGCCGAGGCTTTGAAAGCATCCCAGACAACAGAAAAATCAGATACAGAGGTGAGATTATGGAGGAAGAACTCCTGAGCAAATGGAAGAAATTGAGCGGAAAATTCTTAATCTAATAGAAGAGAATTATTAAAGCGCCATCTCTTAGAAGCAGAAGAAGAGAGAGGGTAATTCATGTCAAATATTACTGGAGCGTGACCTGATATAAGAATGGAGCCGATTTCAACCTTGATCATGATTTGGAGTGCTGACTGTGTGAGAAAAGGATAGTCAATTCGTAAGGGTGACTTATGTACAGGGGAAAAGAAGGAAGATTCTAGGGTGTCAGGGTAGGAAAGACGCCAAATGTCAACTAAACCCTTGTTGGTGATGGTTTTGAGGAAGCCTTTCTGCATTCTATTCAGACTATATCTGGCACCTGTTGTCGTTTAACAGGATTACGCAAGCCTTTAACATTCCATGTAATAATGCGTAAACCTTTCATAGATATGAGAAAGATAATGGTAAAGAAATGATCGAAAAGTGAAGAAAGGAAAGAACATTGTCAAGGAGGAGCAAAAAAGCGGAAAACGAAAAATTGGAAAGAGTAAGAGAATAAATGAAAGAGAGTATAAGAAAAAGAGTGGAAAGAAATGGAAGAGATGAACAGCGAAGGATGAAAAATACAACAAAAACACACTCGGCAGCTCCAAGGCCAATGGCGCATGCGCGAAGGATTAGAACCCCACGGGTTGCCGATGGAGGCAAACGCGCTCCCAGCTGTTCCCTTTCTACATGCAAAGGGGTGTACAAACGCCCCGTTTTGAGGTGCAATTATGGTGTCCACATGCTGTGGCGCCACCGCCCATTGGACAACGTGGGAAGCCTATTATTCAATCATCCCCTGGATATAAGCATTACGAGCGGCCCCCGTCGGTACCTCCACTTCCGCTCGGCTGAGTGCTTGAGACACCGACGGATAGGTAAGGCTCTTGAAGCTCTGTCTTTTCTCGACTACTGATCTCATCTGACTGTGGTTAGCAGAGAGGGCATAGTATCCGCTTTTATGGTTTGAGACTTCTAAAGTGGCATATTAAGTGATGTTTTAAATCATATTAGGTTGTTGATCAGCTTTCAAACATTATTTTGAGACACACTTAACAAATCTTAGCAGGACCCTCCAATAGTACTCTTCGTGGGTGCTCCCTCTGGGTTTAACCTTGGAGTCAGTTCCTTGATGATGCAGATGGGTGTCTATCACACGTTTTTTGGGTTACATGTGTAGTGCTATTAGGCTTGGGCACAGTAGAACTGCGTGCTAACTGTGTCCTTTTATTTTCTACACACTAGAGCGGGGCCTCTAATTCCCGAGCGGTTGCCGGGTGAGGTGAGGCTATCACCCACACAAAGCTGGGTGAGTATCACTACGAGGAAATGCCTCTATGTGATAGAGCTACTATGCTTTTTAGAATGCGGAACACAAATTGTTCTCGCAGGTGTGCATTGTCTGTGTGGTAACTGTGTGATTATGTGGTTGTTTGGGTAAAAACAAGTATACATAGTGGGCCCGATTCACAGAACTAACTTAAGACAAAATCCTAAACTTACTACTTTTGGTATTCACAGAAGTTAGGATTTTGTCTTAAGACAGACTTCAGAATGACTTAAGACAGACTTAAGTTAGGATTCTGTCTTAAGTCTGTCTTAAGTCTGTCTTAAGTCTGTCTTAAGACAAGATCCTAACTTCTGTCAATACCAAAAGTAGTAAGTTTAGGATTTTGTCTTAAGTTAGTTCTGTGAATCAGCCCCAGTGTATTTTGTCTTTGTACAGGAAGAAGACTGTTTGTCTGTCTCCAGTGGACATTGGGGCTCCAAGTTCCTGGTAGATATATGACTATTGAAAGTACAATTACATGTAAATTCCATCTACAACTGTTTGATCTTATCAAAGCTTGCAGTAGCTAAACACATATTTAGGTCCTGAAGAAAGCTGGAGTAGTTCTCCAATAAGCTGAAACATGTCGACCGATCTAGCACAGCGCCTTGATGTAGTTTAACTCTTCAACTATTAGGCGTATTTTAATCTTGACACCGAGACTAATTTTCTCTTACAAAACAATTTTTTGTAGTCTTTGTAGTCATTTTTATTGAGCACCATCACCTGAGCACTGCACTTTAACAGTACTATCTTTTGAGCAATACACTGGCTAGTGCGTCATGATTAACTCCTGCACCGGCACTTGCATGTTTGGGCAGTGTCTGGATTGACTGCCTACTCCCACATGATGAAACTCCGCCACGAAGGTGGTCTGATGGGAATCTCTAGCCTAGTGTGACTCAAATACAAGTTTTTGGGCATGTGACCGCGTGATCTTTAGTTACCCTGTGGGCAGCACATCCCATTAGACCTGGTCTACTCTGTTGTGTTTTTGTATCTAAGTAATAAATCATAACATGGGACAATAAAGAAAACTTAACGAAGACTGAAAGAAGCCGGGTCACATGGAAAAATATACAAATGAGGTGTAAATGAAGGCAACAAATGGAAGAAGGGTCACCAACTACAGGGGGGAAGACAAACCTGAAAAACAACAAAGAGGGTAAAATAAATTACGATAAGAAGGGGGAGAGGCGAAACAAACATAGAGCACAGAGGTCATTGATAACAATGAGGTGTTCCCAAGGTTTGCCTAAGTCCATTGAATCCTCTTTGTGAGAATGAATAAGCTTCCGAAGTTTAGCAGGTTCCTCGAAGCTCCATGTTCTGTCCTCGTAGGTGACGGTAAAGAAACAGGGGTGAATCAAGCCGTAACGTGCATTCATTGAGAGCCATGCAGGTCTCAAGTCTAGGAATTCCTTTCGACGAGTGGCAGTCGACTTGGCAACATCTTGACTAAAAAATATTCGATGGCCAGACCAAAAGAGTTGTTTCTGTTGTTTCGCAGCGTTGATAATTGCGATGAGGTCAGAATAAAGAAGAAAATAAGCAATGATGCCTCTAGGTCTGGAAGAAGTAGAAGAACTCTGGGGTCCGAGTCTATGTGCCCTCTGAATATTAAAGTCCATAGTTTTCAGAAGACCCACCAGTTTTACAACTTAAGTTTTCAAGTACGAAGTCAAGTCCGAACCTTCAGATTTTTCCAGAATACCGTAAATACGCAGATTATTGAGTGTATTTAGACTTTCCAAATCCTCTGTGGTTTTTTCAATTGATGAACTTCTTTGGTGAGAGACTCCACTTTGGATACAACATCTTGAGCCTCGCTGACTTTCTGTTCAACATCGGAGAGTCGTAAATCAATATTAGCCCACTTATCTTCAATACGTTGCAATGCAGCAGCAGCATCAGTAATAAAGGGGCGGAGGTGGCGCAACTCCTCCATTATGTCCTCATGGGTAAGAGGAAGAGAGGATTTAGAGGGCGAAGGTAGAACCTTTTTAAGAAGATTGCATCCGCCAGTAACAGAGCCCTGGGGTTTATGAGAGTTTTTCATTATCACCAAAGGACAGGGCTAGAAAACAACAAATATCCTTCACTTATAGTTAGAGTAGCAATAGATGATAATGAAAGATAAAAAGCAGCACTAGTGATGAAAGCCAAAAGAGCAGCACCTTCACCACAAAGATGACGAAAAATGGCAATAAAACTGCGTAGCCTCTGAAAAGAATTAGCAAACCAGCAGATAAAAGTAACAATGAATTTTCCTCAGGTGTAATTCAAAAAATAAGAAAAAGTAACCAAGGGACAAATAAGAGAGAGTTGCGCATGAAAAAACAATGAGAGAGCATCGCGCTGACTGTAACAGTGGCGCAGCCAGTGAGAGAGCTTAGTTGCGGCCGCGAAATCGCGAAAAAAAACAAAAGCTAAAAAGCAATCTTGCCGACCATTTCAAGGTCTAATACTTGCTCCTTTCAGTCCCCAGATTTTCGGACATCGAGAGTCATCATTGGAGCGGAGCTGCGAAACCGGCAAAAGGTCCCGAAAATATCGAGCAGCGCTCGAAGAGGCCGAGCTCCTCAGAAGGCGGCATACTGAGCTGTCGCGCTGCGCCGTCCAAGTATACATTTTAAACCAATATACATTATACACATGTGTCTACACAGGGCATTCTCACTGTAACCAGCCCAGAGCTCCAACAAAGCCTCTACCAGGACCATCAGGAGCTGCCATTTGCCACAGTAGAAAAACTGTGTCCATTTTTGTACTTTGAATTGTATGCAAGGTGGAGCTAACACTCCCAGCCAGGGCTGGCCCTAGCACTGGAAGCACACAGTGCAACAGTATCTTTTAGTGCCCCATTCCCCATTTCCTCCTCCTCCATGAATTCCCTCAGTACCACTCACCAACACTGCACTTCATCTCCTTATAGCACAGTTCTTAGAAACATTTCATTTTTTATAGCGCCCCTCATAGTTTACTCACACTCAGTTCTGTCATCTGCAAGGTACACGTTCTTTGTAGTTGGCACATTAACCCTCTGTGCTGTTTCGATGGCAGGAATGCCTATGTGTGTGCATGGTGAGCGATGCAACGGTTTGAGAGCAGGGTAAGAGGAGTGACTGCAGGGTGAGTGAGGTGACCATATGAATTTGGGTGCGGATGTATTTGCAGAGTGATAAGAATGAATGCATGGTTAGTGATGGGCTTGTTTGAGTGAGATTGCAGATTGAGCAGTGAGTGGGGTAGGTGAGTGAAGTGTCACAGGAGTGCAGGGTGAGTAGTGTGCTGGTGTGACTGCACAGTGAGGAACAGGATGTACAGTGCAAGTACATTGTGAGTGCTGAGTGATCACTGTGAGTGCAGGGTAAGGGGGTGAATAGTATGAGTGCATGGTGTTCAGTGTGAGTGCATTGTGATCGCTGTGAGTGCAGGGTGAGCATGAAAGTGAAGGGTTTGAATGAGGAGTGAGTAATATGAATGAAGGGTGCATTCCAAGACACTTGAAGTAACTCAGCATATAAGTTAAACTATTGCTGTTAAGCAGGGCTTTAAGCGGGTTGAAAAAATTGGGGAATCTCTCAAAGGGGCGTGGCCGATATAATTAAGGGCGTGGCTTAAAACATGTATCCTAAAAATCTGTGGTCAGCATAACATGCCGTCAAACTGGTATTTTATTGCCTCTGGTATTGCATCCACATAAGTTATATTTCACCTACAACAAGCCAGGACTATTGGCTTTGTCAAAGGTTGTTAGTTGCATAAGATAAATATACTACACTCATACATACAACTATGACTTCGTTGTATATAATATTGAAAATGCTTTATTTCATGTGCAAGAGATTGTGGCATAAAGGCTAGAGCTGCCAACTTTGGAGCTGAGGAAGCAACATCCTGTGTGTCTGGGCAAATCACTTAATCGTCTTTGCCTACCATAAAATAAATAAAGATGTTATTGTTGGTGTTCACTTAAAGCAATTCGAGTTTAGCAATACAGAACTTCAAAAAAAATAAACGTTACATCAAAACAGTGAACTGCTGCATTAAGAATATTTTCTTTCCATTCTGAGTTGAGGGTGAAAATGGAGAGCCCAATAAGGAGTTGTCTCAGCGCCTGCTTTTTAAGGACTGCCAGTGCTGAGCACCGGCAAGACCCAGCCCACTTAAAGCCCTGCTATTACGGCAATAATCAGGGATCCATGTTGGAGAAAATAAATAATGTGCTGCACTCGCAACAAACTTTCAGTCTTATGATTAGGGTTGCCAGCTCATTATTTTTATGTCCCAGAAGGTTCAAAAATAAACAGTCACCTAAAGCCGAAGTTACAACACTTATCTGTGCATACTTCGTACAGCAAATATAAATAGAAAGTACTTTTAATTGTGTTGTAGGGCTGCCTGGATGATCCATGACTGATAATTAAAGAGAAGAAAGACAGAGAAGTCGCAATACAAATGAATACATACTTTTTTAAATGTATAACCCTATTTAGTGCCAAGATGATGGCTGGCATTTTTCTATTGGCAACCCTACTGTATATTCCTTTTTATGAAATGCATTCTAACACTACCGCAGTAAATGTAAAATACAAGTGCAAGGGGGCCCAGGGAGTACTGGAACCAGAAAAAAACGAAGCCTCGGTAACCAGTTTACAAAGGTATGTAAATGTGTAATGGACCTGTGAAAACCCAGGTGTGTTGGAGATAAGACTCCAGACACTGCCCAGCCGAGCCCACGGCAGCTCGAACTGCAGGAACGGGCTGAGACACACAACAGGCTGGGGGCCTGAAGCCCTTTTATCCCTATGGGCATTGCACGCCTGATTGTATGGACTAATATTATAGGGAATCCGTATCATATGGTTTCCAGCCAGTCAGGGGTTACTGGGTGCCAATTGTAACAATTGAGGTATTTTTCCACTGGTGTTGTGGGGCCCGATTACGACGAAATGACAGGGTAGTGTGGCTGAGCACTCCAAGGGTTACTCAGGAGAGCTGCTGTGATCTAGAGACTCCGAAATCAGCAAGAATACAGACAACATTTAATAAATCGCCTTTCAGTCAGTGCTTTATTTAATAACAATGCACTTTATTACAAACACTTCTAAATACTATGCACAATTAACAAATATATACAAAAATGGTAGGTGGAAATACCAATGTGACACCCTGTAAAGGGTATGAATTGAAAGTCCGTCTGTGCACTCGTTTTTATTCCAGTGTATTCCTGTAGTCCTAGTGGTTTGTGTTCTACTTCATTCTCGTGCTTTGTCTTGAAGCACTGTACTATATCATCTTAACTAGGTGGGACGGGTAGCTACGTAGCAATGGATGCGTGCACTTTTTACATAACATTCAAGTTTTATCAGCTACTCTCTGTATTAATCAATATATGTTTTTACTTCTTCATAGTTTTACATTTAACCCAATGCATTTCGGGTCTGGAATGCGACCCTTCACCAGGGATCTAAAGAGGAAAGAAATGGAAACCTGGTGAGCTAGTCTCAAACAAAAAGTTAATCGTGGGCAACATTCAATATCTTCTCATTGTATTTTATCACAAAAGCAAACATTCTGATGTACATGTGTATATAGGTAATCATATTATACAATCTGTATGTCTATCATATAGTGATCTTATGAGTGGGGATGGTTAGGAAGGTTTGTAAAAATCAGGAAGAGCTGAGGGTCAAGAAAGTCGTTATGTATGCAGAAAGTCGGGGTGTGCGCATGACGTAAATTTAGGTGAAAGATTTAATTTCCACAAAGTGAAGTGCCCTACTTAAATGACGGGGTTCGGCTATGCATATTAGTGAATGAAGACAGTCTAGTTGCAAATTTGAAACTTACTTTGATAGAAAACTATGACGGGTTTGGTGTTCTCCGATCATAGGAATCTCAAGATCAGCCAGCCAATAGCGGCCATTATATGATTGCTTTCGTCCGCTGACAAGTAACAGAGTAAATGATTGGTTGTCGGTGTGTCACATGATCGCAAATGGATGCGATACATTCAGGAGAATAAAATTCATGTGTGACCCAATGTATCCTAAATATTAAGGATACTATACTTTAACTATAGAGTATATAATAGGAATTACTCTAATGTTGATGAAACCGTCAAAATTACGCAACGTATTTCGGTGAAATACCGATGCCTCGACTTGTATCTAATTTGCTGTGAGCTGTAGTAAACCATTTAAATCATACCTTAAAAAAGAAATATAAGGAAACTAGGGAAAAATATAAGGATCGACAGATAAAAAAGGACACCATTATATGTGATAAATGTAAGGGAAGTGTGTCGGCCATGTTGGGTGAGGATAGACAAATGTGGTTTATACTGTTGTAGGTAACCTATTTTAAGAGGTTATGCAGGGTTGAAGTACATTCATTATAGTATTAGAATTGTTACAAAAAACATGATAATTCTATTCTGTCATTCATTTCTTGGGGGTAACATCTCCCCAGTTTTCGTATCCAGTAATATTCTGCTCTTAATGTTAGTTTATGAGGGTCTATGTCACTCTGTACAATTATAGCTTCTAAAATAGTACATCTAAGCTGAGCTATATTGTATCCTGTTTCCATCCAATGTGTTGCCACAGTAGATTTAAGATTCTGTAAGCGTATATTACTTTTGTGTTCTGTCATTCCAATTTTTATTTTTATTTCTGTTTGTCCGACATAAAGTTTTCCACATGGGCATTTTATCCCGTAAAGGACATTCTTAGTGTCCCGTGTACTTGAATGTATTAGAGGGATCTTTTGACCCGTCATGGGATGAGTAAAGGTCTGGCCTTGAATAGCATTGTTACAGTGAGTACAATTTTCACATCTTTGCATCCCCTTGTATGCTTCTTTAGTGTTTTCCTTTTTTTGACTGGTTAGTAATTCCTTTAAGTTCTACGAACTACTGTAGGCGAAAGTTATTTGTTCTGAAAATAAGGATTTTAAATCAGGTTCTTGAGTGATGGGCGACCAGTGTTTCCTCATTATTCTGGTAATCTTGTTCACTTGTGTTGAGTATTTCAATACACATACTGTAAATTTGGAATCAGATTTAGTTTTGCTCTTCAACATGGAGTCTCTGTGCATGTTCATGACTTTCATTTTGGATTCTCTAAAAGTTTCCTTGGATATCCTCTTTTCAAATATTTGTGGATCTGGTTGTCAATTGTGGTTGAGGTGTCTTGGGGATCTGAAGTAAATCTGTAAAGGGTCTCACATCAACAGGGGCACACACTAAAGAAAGAGCCTACGTGTCAGGTAACCCCCTAAATGTATCATGGACCCACTGTGCTGGAGGCAACTTCACCGGGTGGCACACCAGAAGACAAGACCTACACCCTAAGAACTCTCTACTTGCCTTTATTCTTAACACAACATATTGGGTGCATATATCAAAAGACAGGCCATCTGCTTTATCAGGGGGTCATAACTACGATTAGAACTAAAATACAGTGTCAAAGTTACTGCAACTCACTATTAAATCAATATATATTTAATGTTCTGTTGTCAACAATGAGTAGTAAGATATAGTGAAACAATCAATCTTCTACATTTAACCTGACTAAAAAATAGTCACAGGACAGTGTTTGGACAAAATATCGATTTAAAAATATCAGGAGGCAGAAATGTCAGAAAATAAATATTGTGATACATAAATATTTTAATGCACAAATATCGTTGACCAGAATATCATCATAATGAGCTTTATATTGGTAAAACCATAAAAGAATCTGATGTAACTAAAATCAATAGATACAATTCAATATGTGCAAATCTTCATTTCTGGGTCACCATATAGACTATAATGCCTAAAGTGCAAATGTCAACCAAACCATAAAATATGCAGAAAACTTAGCAACAAATAATCAGTACAATCAGAAAACGGTCTCGTGTGCAAGAATATATGTACACCAGTCATGGGTGGAGTGATGATGTGCTAAGATGTTAAACCAGCAATAAACCAAAGAAGATTCAAGAACAATGATGATTATGCCTAGAGGAGAAGAGGCCAATGTGTTGGGCTTCGTAGCCATGTGGTAATCTATTAAAGCTACACAGCGCTTTTTATCTTATGCATCAACTATGATTCACAAATATGTCGACCGCTCAAACGTGTATTTCAGAAAGATCTTCACGCAGCAGCCTAAGTGCCTCAGCAGATTGCCTGAACCTCAGGGGCCCGATTCACAGAACTAACTTAAGACAAAATCCTAAACTTACTACTTTTGGTATTCACAGAAGATGGGATTTTGTCTTAAATTTGTCTTAAAACAGACTTAAGTTAGGATTTTGCCTTAAGTTTGTCTTAAGACAGACTTAAGAGAGACTTAAGTAAGGATTTTGTCTTAAGTCTGTCTTAAGAAAACTCAAGACAAAATCCTAACTTCTGTGAATACCAAAAGTAGTAAGTTTAGGATTTTGTCTTAAGTTAGTTCTGTGAATCGGGCCCCAAATTCCTACAAACAGGGATTAGCCACCGCCTCCTAGGTTGCTCATATCCTGGACAGAGAAAGAAAAGGTGTATCAGAGTTTTTTCTGCTTTAAGGCAAACTGGGCATATAAGTGCATGATCAGTGCTATACTTCGACTTTACAGTAAAAGTTTTCCCAGGCAGAGTGCCATGTCGAAATTTAACTCATAACTTCTGAGCCAGATGTACAGTGACATAATCTAAAAAGTGATCAAACCCCACGAAGATTTTGATATCCATGTACTCAGCCACAGTCGAACCCAGATTGGGTCTTTTGACTTCTGCAGCACTAACATTCTCCCAAATGACCTCCTTCAAATAAGATCTAGTTGGCTCAGTGGTTTGGGATTCCTTACGCCAAAGATCTTCAAGACCCATAGACAGGGCCGGACAGGGAACCACAACCGGGCCTGGTAAAGTGCTCGGCCGGCCTACACCTCCCCACTCGGGGGGGTTGCAGGTGCCACTGCGCTCTTTGCCGGGGCCGGTATTCGGCCGATTTTGGTACAGGGACGAATTTGCAGCTATGCCTCAAAAACGGCCGAGTAACAAAAACGGCGCCAGGGGCCCAAAACCGGTCCCCACCCTTGCGGCGCACCGGGGATTGCCCGTTGCCCGCTATGGCCAGTCCGGCCCTGCCTATAGAAGAGAAAGATGCTTTAACACTCGTCACCCATTTGACATTTCTGCCCTTGTCCAGATCTACAATTTCCCTCAGATAATAGAAATAATTTGCCAGGGCAGTAGTAGTCTTCAGTCTCCACCAATATCATATTGGGCGTAATTTAGCCTTATCCTTAATTGAATTGATGTCCATACTGGCAGCATAGGGGTGCTCTGATGAAGCTTCACCAGAGATCCCAAATATTTATTTTCAACGGTGGCCAGTATTGTGGTGTCAACATAGCCCCAGAATTCGGCTACATATAGGGCACTAGCCACTGCCTTTATTTGATAAGCAGATATAACTAGGACTGCCCTGTAAGTGATGCATTCTATTAAGTAGACACCCCAAAAGCGTGGTGGGACAAGTTTAAAGCACTCTTCCTGATTTGGGAAGGCAAGGACATGATATTGGTTAGTCTAATGCCCAGATAATCACAATTATATACCCTCTCTAGGCAATGATCATTAATTTTGATGGAACCTCTGAAATTTTTGTGTGGGTTTATACACATACATTTTATCTTCCTTAATATTATTTCCTAGCCCAGGTCTAAGCAAAATGCTGCAAATGTGTCCTTCAAAGTCTGTAGACCCATTATAGTTTTGGAGAATAGCAGAGTATCATCTGCAAAGATCATCCGGGTTTTGTTTCCCGCAATTATTGGTGCATCGATCATACACTGAGCCATTTCCCTCACAACGTCATTTAAATATAATGAAAACAGCGTAGGAGCAAGTACACATCCATGGCAGACCCCCCAGTTACTCTTATGCGCTTTGTGAGTTCTCCTTGCTGACCTCATCCTCCTCGTGAGTATGTTTCGTCATGCATTCGAACTAAGATACCCAATAATGGCTGAGGAATCCTCATCTACCTTGGTGTTCCCCATAGTTTACACCGCAGAACTAAATCGAACATTGTTTTCAGATCCACAAATATTATATACAGTTAGGCTTGCTGGATGTCCACAGGCCCATGGTGCTAACACCCTTCCTGACTCCTGCATGCAGACCAATATGATGGCAGTACAGCTGGTTCAGGATTCCAGAGCACATAGAATCTGTCTACAAAATCTTTTGGGTGATGCATCAATAAGACTTATGTGTCTATAATTTAATGGTAGCCTTTCTTGTAGATCTGGGCAATATTAGCTTCTTTCCAGGAAGTGGGCATCTGCGCACCCTCTACTATTGCATTTGCCAGCTTATTAAATGATGGGGTCCAATCCTCTAAGTCATCTAGAAAAAGGTCACTCGGCCTCCCGTCGTGATTAGCTGCCTTACCTGGCAAATTACTTTTTATAGCATTCCTAGAAACACAACACATCTGTGGGCTACAAATCCCTCATCACTATACATTCATTTAAGGTTGAAGGAACCTCTCTCACTTCATCATATAGATTAGTAAAGTGCCGCCACCATACCTTGGGTTGGATAAAGTTATTAAGGGATAATTTCTACACTGTTCCCCGTTGGTGACAATTTCCTGACATTTTTTAATATCCTTGGTCTTTGATGCCTCAAACATTTGGTCTCAAATTTTGGAATCCCAGGCCTTGTGAGCCTGTTCCCAGATTTTTGATATTGTGCCCTTTCTTGCCTTATCAATTCTCATTTTCCAGATTTCAGTGAAGCCAAAAAAATCAGTTTTGGCCCCTCTGCAATCTTGTTTAAATCAAGATGGAGTCTGCTTGATAGGAGAATGGGTCTTACTAGTAGCCTGAGTGTAACTATTACTAAGTGCAGTAAAAGGGACAGGATGAATTTCACGGATCAACAGAATTCTAGACTCAAATTGGTCTAAATTATCTATCTTCTACAAAGCGATGTTTAGTGCACTTTTTATAAATGTCAAAATTGTAGAGCTGGTAGATAGACTATCCCATTTCATAGTATGCCTATTATTGACTGGTCTGATGTTCGTATTAAACAATAAGGAAGCCTCTTGCTGCACTATAAAATCTTCCATGGTGCAATGCAAAGCATTGTGATCGCTGTCCTGTCTATTTATCACCATCAAATCTTTAACAAATCTCCATAGAGGAAGAGAAACTAGAACATAATCAATTATGCTACAGAAGCCTGGCCTATTAAAAATGTGTTGGGCTTGGAGGTCACATTTGGTCCTGCCGTTACTGGCACAAAGGCATTAAGAAGATGACATAGCCATTAATTGTTAAGTCTGAGTTAGTGCACCTCTTCACCAGGAGAATCGTTAGGGAAGAAACACCCCATTCACAGACTTACACCTCTGAAGGAGAATCACCATTAGGGTCCAGGGCCTCAAAGGTTGCTTTCAAATTCCCTGCAACAATTAGAGCATCATGATTGTTAAAATCAGCACTATGGGACATATAGGGAAAAATTTACAAGTGAGTAACACCACCAGAAAGTCACTTTTTCCGAACTTCTGGTGGTGTTAAGTCCTTTGCATTATTTGCAAGGTGGCGTTAATCCACTTTACTTGCCACCTTGTAAATAATACCCGTATTGACACATAACTTAACTTGATAGGGGCGTGCAATGGGTGTTGCAGTGGGCGTTCCGCCGAACACCCATTGCTGTTTGACACTGCCTCATATTTACAAGGTATGGGAATAGCCCTAAAATATCACCAGGGAATACCTGGTCTTAAGCATGCGATACGAGGAGAAATATTTAGGTTCTTCTTATATCTTGCTTTTTCCTTGTGTATTGCATTCTACAGCACACAGAAACAGCAAATTGCCTGTAAAGATTGTTTATGTGCAGAAAGGTGTACCTTCCTGCACATAAACAATCACCCCTGTGGCGCAAGCACCCTTGCAACATGGCACAAGGGTGCCTGCACTTGCACTAGGCAGCTTGCTTACGTGTTTGCGTTATTTTTGTAAATATGGTGCATCTCTGCATTCTGAAACTGATGGAGCGCTGCGTTACCAATTTTGTCATAACACCGCACTCCACCAGTTTCAAGAATATACGCCCCATCATTTTTCAGAGTGGCAGTTTCTTTCGCTCCACTTGTCCCCTGATAATAAATGCTTTACAAATAAGTTAATGCCCCTTCTTATTTGAAAGGGTAATACCAATAATATTTAGGGGGCCCAAATTAAGTGTAGATGTATGCGCAGCCAATGATGACCTGACCCATATGGTAAGTCTCCCCTCCCCCCACCCCCGAAGGGCGGCACTTCCCTGTGTGTCTGGCAAGTGTAGAGAATTTATCTAACCGGCCTTATAATAATAATAATCCAAATTTGTAAAGCGCGAACATTCACCCGTAAGGGTTTCTAGGCGCAGTCGGGAAGATTAAGCGAGCTATTGCCCATAGTGCCCACACCGCCAGCGCTCGCTCCACACTGCGCACGTTAACACTTACATACCAAGGAAACTCAGGAGACATTTTGTGGGAAAGCAGTGGTGCAGGTTTATTTCGTACAACACGTAGCTGATAAGGTGGGTCATCTTACAGGCGATCCAATGTGGCAGCCCCTCGCTGACCCGCATGCCTAAGGAGCCATCTTGCACGGCGAGTCGATGCTCTGACGGTGAGGTACCCCTACTGTCCATCTGCTTCCAGATCGCCCTGTGACTTTGCCTGCAACATAAAACATGACCATTAAAAGTTCACAACTTTCGCCCTCCGCTCTGCCGCTGGGTCAGGGTCAGGGTGGGAACAGCGCAGAGCAGCCCAAGGCACCGACGCGGCAGGAGAGACCGAGCAACGTGCTGGGCCTGCTATAAAACCCCCTGGGAACGCCTCCCCGCCTAGGAGCGCCCTCCCATTGGCCGATCGCAAGGAGGGGGGATGGTGCGCTGTAGGCTCCTCTCGCGCGTCGTGTGGTACTAAGACGCTGTCTCGCCCATGCTCCCCTCTGTGTCGCGTGGCCAGCGGCATAGTGCCCACACCGCCAGCGCTCGCTCCACACTGCGCACGTTAACACTTACATACCAAGGAAACTCATGAGACATTTTTGTGGGAAAGCAGTGGTGCAGGTTTATTTCGTACAACACGTAGCTGATAAGGTGGGTCATCTTACAGGCGATCCAATGCGGCAGCCCCTCGCTGACATGCATGCCTAAGGAGCCATCTTGCACGGCGAGTCGATGCTCTGACGGTGCAGTAAATTATCACTTTATTTCGTTCTACTCCCGCCCCCCCTGTCAGGGCGGAGCGATGAGGCACACTCCCGGTCGGTTCAGGCCCCCCGACCGCCCAAAGGACTAACGGGGCGCCGACGCTGTTTCCTGGAACCCCCTCGGCTCCAGGTTCTTGGCTCAGGGACCCTTACTGTGCCAGGCAGAGGTATTTAGACTGTATCCTTCTGCCGCAGAGGTACCCCTACTGTCCATCTGCTTCCAGATCGCCCTGTGACTCCGCCACAGCTCTGGAGGAGGCCCCCGTCGATGACAGAGTCCCCCCCACCCACCTAGCTACTTCACCTCGCTGTTTCGTACCACTTGCACATCCAGGAGGGATATGTTCACCCCCAGTCCAGACACGTGTACCCAACCTAAGAGCATTCTTATAAGGCAACAATTTTATAGCCCGCAGGTGGTGCGGCACGTGTAATTAGGTTGCCATCAGGGAAGCATCTCTTAATCCAAATTTGTAAAGCGCGAACATTCACCCGTAAGGGTTTCTAGGCGCAGTCGGGAAGATTAAGCGAGCTATTGCCCAGAGTCACATGGTGCTGGTCTGACCTGCCGCTGGTGCCGGGGATCGAACCCTGATCCCCTGATTCCAACGCGACGCGGCAGGAGAGACCGAGCAACGTGCTGGGCCTGCTATAAAACCCCCTGGGAACGCCTCCCCGCCTAGGAGCGCCCTCCCATTGGCCAATCGCGAGGAGGGGGGATGGTGCGCTGTAGGCTCCTCTCGCGCGTCGTGTGGTACTAAGACGCTGTCTCGCCCATGCTCCCCTCTGTGTCGCGCGGCCAGCGGCAGAGTCACATGGTGCTGGTCTGACCTGCCGCTGGTGCCGGGGATCGAACCCTGATCCCCTGATTCCAACGTTAGTCGCCCTGGCCGCGACGCCACACCTCTCCCCTAATATAGACCTCCTCTCGTTCTCCTGCCTGGCATATACTTTCTTCAAACTGGCCTACACCATACCTGCTAGCTGTAATAGCGGTGAAGATAGGATTATGTCAGTCAACCATTGAGGTCTCAGCATAGTACCTGTCAGGATGGCGAGGGTGCTGAAATGCGGGTCTAGGTGGTTTAGACTTGGTGATTTAAGTTTAAATTAATATGAGAGTTTGTAGGAGAATTTGTCCGTAGTCCTAGGTCCACAAGTCCTTTAAATAAATGTCTGCCCCTGAGCGTTGACTCAATGTAATCAACCATTCTGTTCGAAGGATTGCTAATTTTTCGAGCATCAATTATATCAGCATGGATAACCGAGTAGCAGCTGTAAATAGATCTGATTAGGTGTAAGCATTTGTTTGAAAGTGAATCCTCAGACTCGAAGGCCCCCTCACCTAATGTAGGCATTTTGACTGAGTAAACACTGCTTGGAGTAAGGTTCTCAGGCACTGACTCTCTAAGATTGGACCTCGCTTACTAGAGTGATTAGCTGACTGCTGTGAAAAGCAGCTGGTGTGCAAGCCCATTGAGTTTAACCTACCAATAGGCTGGGGCGTTCCTAGCCTAAGTGGGGGGACTTCTCTCATCACTTTAAGGAGGCCTGGTGCAACCAGGAAATTTTTGGGGGGACATGTGTGCTCGGTCTTGAGACAGAGTGTCAGCACTGCAGTCTTACATTTGTTGTGCTCATCACTTAAGGAGGTATAACGTCGATTGGGAAAGTTGGCTGGTGCAACACCCCCTCCCCGCCTGAGCTTATTGGGGGTTTGACGACCTTGAGATCTCAACGTCATTCTTTAGTGCTACTACTTGCGTTTGAAGATCAATAATTTTATTCTGAAGTCTTCTGACAAGGGTGACAAGTTGAGTAAAATCTAACAGGCCCTCCCCTCTCCCTCGTGGCCGCTGATGGAGCCGCCACTAGAGGATCAGCCACACCAGTCCCATCTTTGCCACTGCAGTGATCAATCGGGGTAGGAACAGGGTGTAATGGCTGGATTTTCTGTTTAGATGGGATCAGCCCCCAGGAGCCCCTGTGACCCAGCCAAAACGTACTCACCTTCCGTCCTCAGGACTCCTCTATATCCAGGCACCTGGTACCTACCTGAGGATAGGGAACTCGCAATATACAAGCTCATATTATTAAGAACACCACTAAATCTATAGGGATACTAAGAATACTCACTGATTACTAGGGATATCCATACCCTACACCACACTTATTCACATCAGTTGGTCTCGCGGCCACCCTGACCCAGACCGTTCTACCCTAGGGCAGATCTGACACACAATCTGGCGTGTCTACACACGTGGGTCTGCAGCCCCAGTGCTCTCCTTTTCCAAAGCGTTCGCGATCCTGCGAAACCTACACGGCGGTGTCCCTCCCGCCGCTCTCATTAACTTTACGCCACAATCCGGTGGCTTTATACGCTGGTAATCCTCCCCAGCGCTCTCATTAACGCCGCATATCAACGACGACCACATTCCTATGAACACCTATACATATATATATATATATATTGGGATATTATCTCAGCTGTCTACTCGGGATGAAACTACAATGATGACTTTGGATATGGTTTCAGATTATTATGTATTACCTGCTCTTGGCATCAAAGGTCCACTCACTCCCTATTTATGTGATCACCACTCACCTGATTGGGATTACTCATCCATTCATGCACCTGGCAATTACCTAGAAGCGCCGTTTACCTTTAGTGAACAAGAATAGGGACTACACGCCAGTTAGTTATAAACTGGGGGTTATTTTATTATAGGATGGTGTAATTAATGGGGTCATTTATTATTAGTACAACACAGATCTGACAAAGACTATAGGTAGAACACACCGCTTGAAAGAGAAGGATTACACATAACAGGAACACTCCGCTAAAAAGGGAAAAGATTAAGTGTAGAGTGTAAATGTAACTAATTCAGACTACCTCACCTATTAGAAGGAAGATTTCTCTCTCTGCCTCTGGTGGGATTAGGGCTCTCTCTCTGCCTCTGGTGGGATTAGGGCTCTCTCTGTCTCTCCCTCCTTCACCACATCACCACGCCTCTGGTTCAGTTGCTCCAGCTGACAGCCTTCTTTGATGCTCTCTGCACTGCTTTTCTCTCTCCTCATCTTCAGCAATCGTCTGCCTTCTTTCTCCATTCAAGAACTGCACTCTATTCTGCAGCTCCCAGCAGACATCCTCTCTCTCTCTGCAAGCTATTTGGAGCTCCAAGTTGTTCTGGGCTCCCAGCAGTCCTGTGCTCCAAGTTGTTCTGAGCACCACGCTGAACTGCACACCATGCTGCAATGACTTCCAAAACTGAACTGAACACTCCTCCTCTCCTGTAGCTCGCTATTATGGATTCCTCTCCCCTCATGGAAATTTCCACCGGAGGGCTGTCTCCTACCGAATTCCTGTGCCAGCTCCCAGGCTTTCACGCAACCGCAGTGGCCATCTGCTTGTTACGTCTGGGCCCAAGAGAAGAACACATTTCTCGGATAAGAAGCAGTCCTAACTGGATCTTCCCTCGAGCACAACAGCCTTAACTGAAAACATTGCCTTTGCCCTAAAAAGCCTCTCTGCTTCCATCAAGATGGAGTCTCTCTAGCTTTAGGCCTGAAAGGGGTGAAATGCTCCTTAGCTCTGTCAGAATACCTACATAAACCATACCAATATGTCTAATATGTCAAAGCCAATAGGCAATAGACAGGTTAAAGTCAAGAATAAAGGCATATTAAGCAGCTATCCTCTATTAGGTCTGGAAAAAGGGCTTAAAAGGGCCAACACAGGCTAAGAATGCCTATACTAGATGCGAGCAAGAATAATGATCTATTATCACTGCTAAATAAAGCCAAAAACCCTGCCATTACACTGCACCCTAGATCCTTATCTTGCGAGCATCTTATAAACAACAACAACCATCTAAACAAACATCAACATAATCTATCCAACATAGGCTAAAAATACCTATCCTAGATGTGGGCAAGATTAAGATCTATATCACTGCTAAATAAAGCCCAAAAAACTCTGCCATCCACCCTTAGATCCTTATCTTGCGAACATCTGACAAACAATAACATCTACATAAACAAACATCAACAAAATCTATCAACAAATCAAGACCTAAAAAATTCCCTAAAAACAATGACAACTCAAGAAAAATCCACCTGAAACTCAATTGTAGGGAATAGAAACCTAAAAACAAATCAAAGCACCCTTGACTCGAATGCTGAAAATATCTGAGATTGGATCTGATAACGAAAGAAACTAACCAAAGCATCCTCAAACTAAATGTTCCTCAACTTCTAATGATAATTGGTGAAATCTAATGATGTAGGGACTTATGTGTTGAATGAAAACAGCAAGGGGCCTAAATGGGCCTACTTCGGACAACTTAATGCTAAATAAGGCCTACCTACAGTTGTGAACTTAAAAACTAAATGTGTTTCAACTTCTAATGAGAAAACAAGAAAGGGCCTAAATGAGCCTTACGTACTATAGGCAACTTAAGCTAATGATGACTCATGAAACTATTGGTGTAGGTGCTAATATGTGAGATGAAAATAACAATAGGCCTAAATGAGGCCTACCTGCTGACATTTGTCAATTTCAAGGTCTGGGCAAACATTAATACATTAAATCACACGGTGGAACACATGTGCGCACCATCATTGAAAAAAGTCCTTCATTTGGAAAAACTATAATAGGTGACATATTTTTTTTTAAAAGTGGGGCCTGCTTGTAGTGATGTCAAAATTGCAGGCCAGGGAATTAAATAACTTAGTCATAATAGGTGACACGTTTTTTTTCTTTAAAAGTGGGGCCTGATTGTCCAAGGGATTATTTAATGTCCAAATTCTTCAGTGTAGGCCACCACCCTGCATCCTGGACACTTCCTCCAATGTGGCCATCCATCACCCGGTCTGGTCTGGTCTGGTCTGGTCTGGTCTGGTTCCATCATCCAAAACAATAAACTAAAATAATAACATGAAAATAAAAAGCTAAAACAAATAAAGGGAGTGGGCAGACGCACGCACGCACCCCAACTGCAACAATCCTAGAAACAAGAGAAGAAGTATCATTATTCTTGTAAAATAAAATTTTCCATTTAAAAAGCACCCCGGGTGCCTTTCATTATTGAAAAGAAAATATCCTAATTAATTAAAACATTCAAAATTTAACTTTTAGTAACATTGAGTGGGGCCTAACATACCCTAATCCTAACTAAGCCAGTCTCACCCTTCTGGGCAAGAACCATGCTACAGTGTGAAAAAAAAAAAAAAAATTTTGGGAGTACCGCCCAAATGGTGACAGCATCAGCAGGGCACTGCAAGCCTCCCATTTTCCCAGGTCAGAGTCCGAAGAGTCAGGCCACCCCGCCCTTAAATAAACAAGCCGTGCGCGGAAGAAAATTGGATTGTAGCCCATCATAACACACTGGGACGTGATCGAAACTTGCAGAATGAAAAAAAAGTTCGTCTGCGCAGACCAGCTGGTCTTGCCAAGGTCAAAAAACAAATTTCTCCTGCCTTATTTTGTAACTAACAGAAGCTCGAATTTAACAAAAACAATTCTGTTACAGTGCATTGCCAATTAAAAAAGGTCCAATTTTTTATTAAAAAGACGTTTGTCCAACTAACTCAACTAAAGGCAAGACATTTCACTTATTTAGGGTCCATATGTCAAAGAGAAATAATTTGTAAAACAGCATAAAAATGCAGATACATTTCAACATTGTATTTAAGTTCACATTTATAAAAACATACATTTTCATTTTAACATTTTCATTTCAAAGGCAAATAGTTGCCAGTCACTAATTAAAAGCACATGTTACCATGCACAGTCGGGCAAGATTTATTATTATTAAACTAACACATTCCTGTCTAGATGGAAACCCCTCACAGAAATAATTAATGAAAACAGCTCGTAGCGTGCACTCTAACGGGCTATCTTTTTAACATTTCTCTCATTTTAAAAGAACACAGCTTTCTCCGTAATTCACTGGTTGATTTATAAGCACTTCAGTTCCAAGGTGAACCCACACAAATACGTAGACGCATTTCAAAAGGAATGTGAAATGAACAGAACCCTTCTCAAATCACAAAATGTTACCTTTCCGTCAAGAAACTGACAAAGCACGTAGGCTGACCAAGGAACCAAAAAAAAAGTCAAAATCAAACCATCAAAAATCCTTAAAATAATTCACTGACTTTTATAGTCAGGTCAGATAACCATGCATGTTGACAGCATGTAAAAAATAAAGGCTGCCATCTCAACTCAGGATATTAACCCTTTGGCAGCTCAAATAGAAACATTTCCCAACGTCCATTTATACATGGGAAAATCATTAGCACATTTCTTCACGTTTACAAATGACACGTACATATTTTCAAAAACGTTATCCCCAAGCACCCGAGAAAGATCCAGCTCTCTCCTGCCAAACGTAATGATAACATGCCCTGTCCAAGCCATGACCACATGGCGCTATTCACAAGCCATATTTACAAGGAGCTATATTCACAGAACTCCACAGATCATAGAACAATGAACACATTTCACATTGCACAGCATAAGCAGATGCAGCAAGCAATTGAAAGGGCAATTTAAAAGCATTTTTTACACACATTTATACAATTGGACCATCACATAGATGTAACTGGCTTCCTCATGTAATGCCATCCTTCAACTCTGACACTTTAAACACCAAGATGAAAACTATTCCTTCCACCCTGAATAAACCAAATGCCATGATGAAATACAATCTCCTCACGCTGCAACTGTTCAAGCCAATAGGTCTAACAGGCTACATAAACTGCAACATTATGCCAGATGGAACTAGCGTTCAGGGCATTCCCTCAGAACACATGGGCAACTCTCCAAACACATGGCCAGGCACACAGAGTTCGTAAGATGCCGACTACGCCAAAATGTAATGGCTGGATTTTCTGTTTAGATGGGATCAGCCCCCAGGGGCCCCTGTGACCCAGCCAAAACGTACTCACCTTCCGTCCTCAGGACTCCTCTATATCCAGGCACCTGGTACCTACCTGAGGATAGGGAACTCGCAATATACAAGCTCATATTATTAAGAACACCACTAAATCTATAGGGATACTAAGAATACTCACTGATTACTAGGGATATCCATACCCTACACCACACTTATTCACATCAGTTGGTCTCGCGGCCACCCTGACCCAGACCGTTCTACCCTAGGGCAGATCTGACACACAATCTGGCGTGTCTACACACGTGGGTCTGCAGCCCCAGTGCTCTCCTTTTCCAAAGCGTTCGCGATCCTGCGAAACCTACACGGCGGTGTCCCTCCCGCCGCTCTCATTAACTTTACGCCACAATCCGGTGGCTTTATACGCTGGTAATCCTCCCCAGCGCTCTCATTAACGCCGCATATCAACGACGACCACATTCCTATGAACACCTATACATATATATATATATATATTGGGATATTATCTCAGCTGTCTACTCGGGATGAAACTACAATGATGACTTTGGATATGGTTTCAGATTATTATGTATTACCTGCTCTTGGCATCAAAGGTCCACTCACTCCCTATTTATGTGATCACCACTCACCTGATTGGGATTACTCATCCATTCATG
This sequence comes from Lissotriton vulgaris, assembly GCF_964263255.1. Lineage (NCBI taxonomy): Eukaryota > Metazoa > Chordata > Amphibia > Caudata > Salamandridae > Lissotriton > Lissotriton vulgaris. Next base: position 274,006,798 of record NC_141688.1, read on the forward strand.
CACCTGGCAATTACCTAGAAGCGCCGTTTACCTTTAGTGAACAAGAATAGGGACTACACGCCAGTTAGTTATAAACTGGGGGTTATTTTATTATAGGATGGTGTAATTAATGGGGTCATTTATTATTAGTACAACACAGATCTGACAAAGACTATAGGTAGAACACACCGCTTGAAAGAGAAGGATTACACATAACAGGAACACTCCGCTAAAAAGGGAAAAGATTAAGTGTAGAGTGTAAATGTAACTAATTCAGACTACCTCACCTATTAGAAGGAAGATTTCTCTCTCTGCCTCTGGTGGGATTAGGGCTCTCTCTCTGCCTCTGGTGGGATTAGGGCTCTCTCTGTCTCTCCCTCCTTCACCACATCACCACGCCTCTGGTTCAGTTGCTCCAGCTGACAGCCTTCTTTGATGCTCTCTGCACTGCTTTTCTCTCTCCTCATCTTCAGCAATCGTCTGCCTTCTTTCTCCATTCAAGAACTGCACTCTATTCTGCAGCTCCCAGCAGACATCCTCTCTCTCTCTGCAAGCTATTTGGAGCTCCAAGTTGTTCTGGGCTCCCAGCAGTCCTGTGCTCCAAGTTGTTCTGAGCACCACGCTGAACTGCACACCATGCTGCAATGACTTCCAAAACTGAACTGAACACTCCTCCTCTCCTGTAGCTCGCTATTATGGATTCCTCTCCCCTCATGGAAATTTCCACCGGAGGGCTGTCTCCTACCGAATTCCTGTGCCAGCTCCCAGGCTTTCACGCAACCGCAGTGGCCATCTGCTTGTTACGTCTGGGCCCAAGAGAAGAACACATTTCTCGGATAAGAAGCAGTCCTAACTGGATCTTCCCTCGAGCACAACAGCCTTAACTGAAAACATTGCCTTTGCCCTAAAAAGCCTCTCTGCTTCCATCAAGATGGAGTCTCTCTAGCTTTAGGCCTGAAAGGGGTGAAATGCTCCTTAGCTCTGTCAGAATACCTACATAAACCATACCAATATGTCTAATATGTCAAAGCCAATAGGCAATAGACAGGTTAAAGTCAAGAATAAAGGCATATTAAGCAGCTATCCTCTTCTAGGTCTGGAAAAAGGGCTTAAAAGGGCCAACACAGGCTAAGAATGCCTATACTAGATGCGAGCAAGAATAATGATCTATTATCACTGCTAAATAAAGCCAAAAACCCTGCCATTACACAGGGTCAGATTGGTTATCAGCTAAAACAGAAAAACAGTTAGTACGAATTATCACAGGTTCCAAACGTACGACGATACACCCATCGCTCCAAGGAGAATCCCAAAATGGTGCATTAATCAATGCATCATCCCTCAATCCCTTATTTGAATCATACATTGTGCCAATGGTGAAATTACAGGATTCTGCTCAGTTTTAGCTGAAACCTTTTTAAATTTAGTTTAAAAAATAGGAGCAGATTTTGTGAGTCCTTCCTATTGTGTCCTTTATTTTTGTTTCACTCCAAGAAGGACTCAACCTCCTTAATCAGAGTGACAATGTTATCTAGTGTGGTATCACGTTGGGCCTCTCCCACAGAACCTGCAATTATGAGATTGGAGCTTTTATAGAACTTGGCAATAATGCTTCTTAGTGGCTTTACTCTTCCCCATTATAGTAACAGAATCAAGTTAAAAACAGAAAGTAACCAACACGTCATTAATGACCAACCAAGAAGACAAGGCAAAAAGTACCTGTTAGTGAGTTGGCCCTGCCCTGCTACCTCCTGGTGCCTATGGTCTCACCATTGTCTCGCCCTTGGCCAGGGGTATGCCCGGCGCTTGGCCTGTGTGTGTCCCGCACTGGTGGGACTTGCACACTCCTAATGAGGCTCTGATGACCTACAGCTGATGATGCGCAGGGGACTATGGGACTTTCAGTCCCCAGCGGCAACGGAATCAACGGCAGCGGGTCCCCCCGCTAAAACGATGTTGTTGATTCCAGTCATAGACAGTTCTCTTTGTAGCAGCCTGCAGGACTTGCCAAAGCCAAAAAGAAACAGCCCAGCCAGAGAATGCAGCTACCAGCGCTGTGTAGGAAGTGACCCGATTAGTGTCACCTGGGTCACTCACGACCACCTCTTAGCCTTCCATATCAAATGAAGAGTCGGTCAGACAGTAGAGAATACAAACCAGTATCAGTTTATTTGGGTACACTCAGAGTGGATCCCAGTCTGCCCAGTCAGTTAGGAGTGCTGCAGAGGGACTGACATCAGCAAGGATAGAGATACATTATGTACATTCCAGAACCAATGAAGGCACGCCCACAACGGAATTTTCCAAGCAGATGTAGCAAAACAGTGAAATATAAAAAGTGAGTTTAGATTCTGCGGCCGGGCGCACACTATCTAGCAGTCAAGATCGTTCAGCCTGTGCCCTCCACTAGACAAGTGGGAGAAAGCCTCTATCTATACGGTAAGGTATGCGCTAATAAGAACAGTGTATTCATTAGTGAAGCAAAACCTGACCTTTGTGAAAACATAACCTAGCAGAGGCCTTTTTTCTGAAATAGCGGAGTATTTGTTTCGATTATAACACAAAATCGCACAGAGAAAGAAAATGGTGCTGCAAATGATAAAATACATAGAATAGTGCATAAGCATGACTTTTCTGTTCTAACAGACCCTCCTTTTAGCATGAGCTTAACCTTTTTTTCTTATCATTAGCAGAGAAAAAGAAATTCACCAAATCATAACTTAACTTCTAAGGAGCACTCCATGTTTTCAACATCAGGAAGAGAGACTGTAAGGAGGGAAGAAGTCTCAAAAATGCCCTCATCTATCTGCATGAGTTTGTCTATCTCCTTGTGGATCATAATAGTTGCGTTAGTATCATGAATTGATATTTCTCTTTAGGAGTAAGAATGGTAGTACAATAGGAGCAGCAGAAGGGAGGGCAATGCACAAGCACAAAACAAAAGACCAAAATCACAATGAAATAGATCACCTTTTCAAGGATCCAACACCAACTGCTAAAAAGAGACCAACTCCAGTTCCCCCTTTCCATGCCCTTAATATTTTCTAAGATATCTAAAATGTGTTGGGTGATGTTCTTTTCAATATTGGTGATCCTGACTACACACTTGTCTCCCACTACCGCGCACACTCCACCACTCTTAGCTAGAAAAAAATGAACAGCATATCTAGCCTGATCGGGATATATCTGCATACTTTCCAATTGGTTGGTGATACCACGCAAAGCTTGGGGAGAGGAGTTAGCCTAACGGCTAGGGCGGTCGACCTTGAATCTAGGGAACCGGGTTCGAGCCTCTTCAAATGAATATGTGTCCTCATGTAATGTAACTGGTGCTATGTCATTTCATTTCATTTCATGAGGCTTTATTCGGAACAAAGAGCAATGTCCATAAAAGCACATAAAATAAAACCAATTTAAACAATTTCCAATGTTAAAAACAAGTTATATAGGCAAGGGGTTAAATAAATAATTTAAAAGCTCATACTTTTCCTTGCATTGATTACTTTAAGAAGGAAGGTACCCGTGAAAAAACAAACATCGGGATGATGCAAGTTAAAGAGCAATTTCATGGAGTTGTTTACAGTCCTAACTCCAAACTTCAAAAAAATAGGTTTTACATTAGCAATTCGTAAGTACCTATACAGTTGACACAACAGAAGAAAGTGCATGGTGCTTTGTGCTGAGATATTGTCACATGGACATGGACCAACCGGGTGCTTGTTCTCAGAAGGAAAAGCCACCAATTTATGAGCAATCCCAATCCTTAATCTTGTTAGGACGAACCGATGTGACGCTCGAGTCACTTGGGTCAAATAAGGTTGGTAGCCCACAAATTCATTTAAACCATTATAGGACACACAGGTGGATAGGTTGCCACTATTTCTATTTCATTCGGATTTGGATAAATCAGAGGCCCCGTAATTATCTAATTTAATATCGAGTCCATAGATCACTTGGAAGCTATCTAGATTGTATTTAATCCATGGGATCTTTAAATGGTTATCCATAGAGAGGCAGTCACTGATGATGGCTCTACATAGAGATGTTGCATCTTTGATCCAGTTCGATCGCCATAACATAAGGGGTCTAAGGAGAATCAAATCGGTAAGATGTTGAATACCGAGTTCTCTGTGTACTAGTTCATTGGAGGCAGATTTGGGTAGACACAAAAGTCTTTTTAAAAACATGTTCTCCCCCACTTGTGAGCTACTGGCCGAGCAATGCCCCAAACCCCGGCACCATAAAAAGCGGTGGAGAGACATCTAGACTGGAATATTTTAAGCATGTCTTTAATCCGCCTATCCCCTAATTTCGTGGCTAATGTAAACACACCATGAGCACTCTTCGCCATCTTGGCCCTCACATTTTTATGCTCGCTAGTCCAGCTGCAACTGTTAGAAAAGGTGATACCCAGATATGAAAAGTTTTCAATTTGTTGAACCTTATGTCCATCGATAAAATAAGAAGATGACTTCCTTTTACCCCCCTGCCTACATTCCATGGTATAAGTCTTGGATTTGTTAATCACAAGCTTTCTCCCTTTTATAAACTGTGAAAACCCATCCATCAGGTGTTGGAGGCCTATCGGGGTGCGTGACAATAAAACGGCATCGTCCGTGAAAAGTAATACCGGGACGTTGGCATCGTTAATTTTAGGGGCATCTGCTGCAATGGTTTTTAGGACGGAATCCACTTTGTTAATAAAAAGGGTAAAGAGCAAGGGGGCAAGAACACACCCTTGTCTAATACCCAGCCCAATCCTAAACTTATTTGTACACTCACCATGGGTACTGTATTGCTGGCCCTGATGCTATCTAAGACTTCAATGAAAGAAATGTCCAAAGGGACGATGGGCCAACAGTCCAGACAATTCACTGTGGCCCAAAACAAGGTACAATTATTAGTTTCGGGCGCCTGGGCCAAATTATCCCAGGCCTACTGCTGAAGTTTCAGTTTCCTTCTTTTTAAGGTAACCCTATAGCTAGCTCTAAGTTTAAAAACCAGGCTCTTAACTCTAGGTTTGGCTGGCAGTGCCCTTTTTAGCTCTCTTAGTGCAGAAGTACATGCTTGGTCAAACCACCCCCTTAGGAGGTCTGACTTGCGCTTAACTGAGATGGTAAGCTTGCAATCAATGACAAAGTTAATTTGGATAAAATGCCAAATGATGTCGGCAGTGACGTCAACATCTTCAAGAATCTCAGTGATTTCAGATAAGCAGCTTTTTATAATAGAATCAGACGTCATTTCTGCTTTATCCCCTTTCCATCTTAGTCTTGTCCCGTTAGGTCTATAGGGTTCAATATTATCAATAAGCCCCGTACTAGATATCCTATTCTCTTTCCAGAGAAAGGCCTCTATAGTTAGACAGTTATGGTCGCTGAGCAAAATGTCAACGTCTTTAGGGGCCAAAGTCCAGGGCACAAGGCTGGAGGAAATACAAATAAAATCAATCATAGTGTTGGGCCCCTGACCTGTAAAAGTGGGCATTGTCTCACCTAGATCATTTTTCTCAATGGCCCCCTGACCTGTAAAAGTGGGGATTGTCTCACCTAGATCATTTTTCTCATTGGCCAAAATGTCCATGTCATATGATGCTAGGAGATTATTCAGAGACTCCCCATACTGATTGTGTTGGAAATGGAGGTCTCCGTCTCCATAGCGATTGACCACCCTGCATGTATTAAGGTTAGAGAGGGGGCAAACAGACGTATTAAAATCCCCTGCCAAAAGCAAATCAAAGACAACATTGGAGCCCATTATGATGTCATCAAGGGCGCTTGCTAAAGCATTAACCACCTGGACCCTGGTGCTGTCAAAAATATTATTGTAAAAATTAATTAAAAGGATGTTTCTACCATCCTTCTGGGAGAGCCATAAAATCTGGGAGTGTGCCCCAACCAGTACATGTTTTTTAACGATAAAGGGGATTTTGACTGAAATCAAAACCAAGAGCCCACCTTTAGCTCTACCAGAGGTAGATACCGTAGCGGGTAACTGATATGAAACAAATCTATTATATCCTTTAAAATCTCTGCACCACGTTTCCTGAAAACAAATGATATCATAGAGGGCCATAAATTCTGACCACCCGAGACAATCAGATTAGGACGTTAAACCTGCGATATTCCGGCTAGCAATATGGCAATTAGAAAATCAAGTTGCCATATTCATGCAATAGTTACCCTGTAAATTGGTTGTGGACGGGTGAGTGATGGTTTGACTATCATCTTCCGGCAATTCCTCATTACATCCCCCTAGTTAGTATAGCTAGTATAGAGGATGAATCCTCTATACTAGCTATTGTGCAATCTGCATGAGGCAGAGTTTCTTTATCTACAGGCCCTGAAGTTGTTACAACGGGTCCGACTCCTGGCAATTTAGAATCCTCACAGGATGAGGAGGGGGCCAGACCAAAATCCAGTCAATCGTTAGAGTCTAACCCACTTAACCATTGAAAACGATTAGAGGTAACCACCTGAAACCCGCTAGGCATACTAAACATACTGGGACCACTCACTCTGCCCCACCCAGGATCATTATTAGGCTGGCCAGTGTGATGTCTATAAAAATGTCCCACGGGACGGAGTGAGATACCCTGGTCGTTCAGTGGGAGAGTGGTGGCTCTGATGAAAGAGGTGGTGGCAAGATGGGGACTTTTAAAATTGATAATGACACAATCGCCCAAAATATTCTTATATGAAGTACCTATCCAGTTGGTTCTAGTGGTTACCAAAATCTGGTCAGCCAAAGCAACTGGAAAATCACATTCTCTGTTAAGCCAGGCCACAGTTTTACTCTTTAACGATTCATGTGTTTCATGCATACTATGAGATCCCTCCTCCCTTACTGGTGGGACATTAGTTAAGACTGTCACATATGGTGCACAGTCAGGTGGTAGATCGGGCGATGAATAGCTATAGTGCTGTGTCTTCACAATATTAGTTCTCGTTGTATTGCATGTAGTCAAAGTAGTGGGTAAATTTGGGGACTCGGTGTTAGTGAACACTACCGTATCAGTGCTTGGGCCGCCGTTAAGCGACTTCAATGGCTCACTGTGCTACCCTGGGCCGTATTAGCAGATACCACACAGTTATTAAGGCCAGGGTGGGTTTGCACAAGGCCTCCTAGCCGTTTCAGTTCCCCGGAAACAATATCAAGTTTGTCAAGTAGGGGTTATATAATTTTATCGAACTTGGCATCAATGATACCAATCAGCAACTCTAACTGCTCAGGTGCTAATTTTAGATGGGTATTGTTCGAAGCAGTGCCAGAGTCATTGATGGTCCCTTTACGAGACGGTTCGATGTTTCATATACTTTTACGACTACCCCCCCGTTTAGACAAAACAGGCCTACTAGTATTTCTTCCAGACCAAAACACACTCTGGACTTTTGGGGCCGGTGAACAAGATACCGCAGAATCGTTAAGAATCTCATTCACCACCACCAATGTGGGCTCTAAATCAAAGGATGCCGGCGTAATAAAGGGGTCTGGGGAATTTATAACACCGCTAACATCCACGGGGTGTAGACAAAGAAAGAGATGCCTGAGTTGGAATAGGGAGGGGGTCTGATGGGCTCCCTCGTCCTCAAGGTAGTCGGCGTTCCTTGTTAATTTTATCTACCACTTTAAGAAGGAAGTTGTCAAGAGTGGCTACAACAGGGCGGATATTCCCTCCATTGGTTTTATTTTAAATATGGAAAAATGGCCCTTCCCAAGTAAAAATAGGATTACCTAGATTAAAAATGAAATATATAAAATTCCGAAAAGCACAATTTATGAAATGACAATTACCATAGCAAGAAAGGATAACAGAAGCAATCCTAAAGACTACCGTACAATATTAAAAAAAAGGGGAAATACTCTAAAACCCCAAAATAATATATAAGAAAGAATTTTGGGAGACTAATCACAGTTACCGAATTCAGTTCACAGTACTATGGATCCTCAAAGTTCTCAGGGCGACAATCCAGGGTCCTTGGCCCAGCCCAGCCTCGTCCTGTCCCGGACTGTCAGAGACTGTCCGGCACTTGTCCCGGGCTTCTCCTGTGCGCTCCCGCGACGCGGTGAGTGATGCCTCATCTTAAGCGCCTCCTGGCGCGCTTTCAGGGATGTCGGTTTCCGGGTGCACTTGGCCGCCGGGCGATGTAGTCCCTTGGTGCCTCTGTCCCTCGCTCCACACAGCGGCCGCACCAAGATGACAAGGCTTGTGGCGGCGGGGGTCGGGCGGGCACAACAGCGGAACAAATGCAGCCCCCAGAGAGCTCCCGGCAGCAGCAACAACAGCAGGTGGGCCTCAGGTAGCTTCCCCGCTCCACCGGGGGTGATGCCTCAACTTAAGCGCCTCCTGGCGCGCTTTCAGGGATGTCGGTTTCCGGGTGCACTGGCCGCCGGGCGATGTAGTCCCTTGGTGCCTCTGTCCCTCGCTCCACACAGCGGCCGCACCAAGATGACAAGGCGTGCGGCGGCGGGGGTCGGGTGGGCACAACAGCGGAACAAATGCAGCCCTAAGAGAGCCCCGGGCAGCAGCAACAACAGCAGGTGGGCCTCAGGTAGCTGCGTAACTGGTGCTATGTAAAGCGCAGTGATACTCGATACCGGGTCAAGCTCGTGCTATATAAATCTCCGTAAAAAAAAAAGCTGCTACTGTAGAGTTAAACTATATCTGCAGCTTACATCAAAGTCTTATCTAGCTCTCTTAACTCTGGCATAGCAGTACCACCAAATGTAATTATGGAAGAGAGAATATATCTAAATGTAATACCATTGCTGTAATTATTAACTTCAAGGTCTTTCACTCCCTCACAGAATTCCTTGGTCAATGTTCTTTTCACCCATCTTACTTTAGGCTAATAATGTTTGCAAGGCACATCCAAGGGCAACACCATCCCAAGTGCCACATCATGTGTGCCATAAGGGACATTTGAATAAGTACCATTGGATAGATGAAAAACCCAGAGTGAGTATTAGTAGGCCTATCATATTCTACAACAGAATATCTGGAATTCCACCCAACGGTGCTGGGGACCTTTGGATCTACCATAGAGTACGTGACCTTGCGAAATACTATCCCTGAACAGTCGACATATAAGATGAGTTCAGTAAAATTGACAATTGGCCAGCATGCAGGATAATAACCAGCTTCGTAGGGAACTGTCAATTCCTTGTAATGATAACCCACCAAGGTGACATTCTCTTTTTCCATATCGAAATTGTCGCAATAAGTGTTATTGTCACATCCTGGATAATAAATGCCTCCTTGCTTTAAATGATATAGACAAGGACATGGATAGCCAAACCTAAATATTGCCTGTACTTCTACAAAATTAAGGGGCAGAGTAAAGGTATAGTTGGCAATAGACAATGGATACGCTGTCTATAAACTAGTAACAGATTCAGTAGGATAACAAGCAACACCCTCTCCAAAAAATCTCTTATGAGTATCTAAAAATATATTACTCGGGTTGTTGTTTTCTTTCGGATATGAGAAATAACCTTCTCCTTAGCACATGATGATACAGTCTGATCATGTTCCAATAGCATGACACCCCACCTAAAATCAATAGCAACAAAACCATAAGAACAGCACAAAATATAATTTTCTTTGTGGAAAAAAATACACATGTGTAAACAGAGGGAATCACTGACTGCTCTTCATCAGCAACTATTCTGCCAAAGAGATGCATAACAAATGATGAAAGGGGGCGAAATGCAATCAAAAGAAGTGCAATAGTTCCCAGTGTCGTCCGAGCTTCACTGGTACAGGCTCCTATTGTCCATCAAAACATTGGCGCTCTTGAGCACCAGCAGTGGAAATTGCTCTTTCCTAAGCTCATTTTACCACATTGACCAGGATAATATCACCCCAAGGGGATACTTTTGATCTATCCTGTCCAATGTTCAAGCAGTGGACAAATCTATCATCATCCTAAAGTAACTCTGTTGGTAGTATGGCAAAGTACAGCCTAACTGAAACAGTCCATCCCTAACTAATCTCAAATTTTTTTTTGTGCACCGTCCCTCAACCGAGGGTGGAGATTATACTTAGTAATTCCATGCACAGAAGGATCAACAAAAAGCAGTTAATGGATAGCTCGTATTTACGGAGGAACTGCTGCTATTAGCACTTCATCATTTTCCTCATTTGTTAGCGTCCAAGTCAGCCTGGCACCACTGAAGGGGACAAACCTAGGCACCATCTCACACTAGGAGTCCCCTATTCCACCCTTCACCCACTGTCATAGGGGAAAAGTAGAGGGATTCTGTGACAGTGAGTCGCATGGATCCAATTATTATGGCCAGCAACCTTGACTGCTGTGTGTGTAGTAAGGAGGACCTGCTCTGGTCCCTTCCAATGCTGCACCAAACTCTTCTTCCGCTGAAGGTCCCTCACCAACACAAAGTCACAAGGCTGAATGTCATGTCCGGGCCCCTCTGGTGTAGCTGGCAGGGCTTCCCGGACCTGGTGGTGAATAAAACTCAAACTTTCAGTTAACAGAACAAGATAGTAGGCCTGGGCGGTAAATTCCATTCTGCTCAGGGAATTTGGGGAATTTGGGTAATTTTGCATTCCGTGGAGAACGCAGAATTGCCAATAATTCCGAGATCCGCACCTTCGCAGAATTGTATGCTTGTTCACACTTGCAAAATGTTTGTTCGTGAGATATTTCCCCCTGAGCACACAAACTGCGGTCGCGAACAGGAAAACAGCATCGCAAACGGGCGGAACAAGCATTTCCGCGTGTTCACTGAACTCTGCGTGCTCGCGGAGAATTTTTACAGTTTTGCAGAGCTTTGTGTAGAGCGACTACGCAAATTCCACCAACCCCTACATGATAGTCAATTAACAATGGATACCCAACATCGGGGAACTGCCAAGGGGACTGGACTCCCCAGACGTTTGCCTGGTGTCCAAACACGCCCTTGTACGGTGACAATCCTGTCCTAGAATGTGCTGTCGTTCTTGTTGACAAAAGAGCTAACGGTAAAGCGTCTGACCACTTTAACCCTGTTGTCTCCTGGAATTTTGCCAATTTGAGCTTGAGAGTATCATTGTGCTTCTCATCCAGACCTGCTAACTGTGGATGATTGGCAGCATGAAACTTTTGCTTAATGCATAGACCATCACAAATCAATCCAATCACTTTCCCATTAAAATGACTTCTGTTATCCCTCCAGGTCAAATGGGGCAAGCCAAAACAAGGAAAGAACTCCTTTGCAGGGTTCCGAGACAAATAAAAATATCGATTTGCACAAATTTTGAGGTAAAAATATCATGGGTCAGAAGTATTTACAGAAAAAATATTATGGTCTGGAATATCGATTTTAGGTAAGTAGTATCGATTCAAAAAATATCGATAAAAATATCAAAGTGTGAAATATCGCTGGTAAAAATATAGTTGTTAAAATATCGATTTTTTATTAATGTTTTGTATTTTAGTATATATTTTTAGTGATGTTTGTTTTTTTGTTTAAGAATTGTTTGTATTTTTTATTATATGTGTTCAAAAGTTTGTAGTTAATAATTCTTTTTAATTGAATTTTGCATTTTTTAGTTCCGTAGCGGGTTGTAGGTTTATAGGGAAATATGGGGGGGGGGGGAGTAATTTAATTATGTATATTTGTTTGGTTATTTATTGTAGTTATTAATTTTTTTTAAATTGCATTTTGCATTTTTAGTTCCGTAGTGGGTTTTGGGTAAATAGGGGAATAGGGTGGGAAATATTTTAATTATATATAATGTATTGAATAATTTTTATTTACTAATAGTTATAAAATTGTGATGTTATAGTGTTAAATGTGCAAATTAATGTATTAATAATTGTTTGATAATTAGTTGTCACAGGACACCAATGCAAACAGGCACAATCCTGATCCTTTCATGAATGGCATCACTCAAGTTCCACCATCTTCCATTGGCATTGGCAGATAGCAGCACCAAAGGGTGGGACTGTATTTGCTAAGGGCACAACCCCATACAAGTGTTGTCCCACCTATCAGGTGCAGCTGAGCAATACTTACAACTGCAGAGTAAAATCATCTGGTGATGTATCACACTTCACAGGTCTGTTGTCCATTACCTAGGTCAGCCTTACTAGTAGGTGAGTTGGGCACCAAGGACCAAAGGCCGTACAGAGCGACAGACAAAACAGTCTCTACCAAACACCAGCCCCCGAGATCTCTGTTGATGTCCCTTTTATACCGGCCATCAATGAGCAAATCCTCATAGGTGCCAATCTGCCCCTCCAAGCTTGCACCCCAAGGCTCCAGGCCAGGTGTAACTACTTTGGGGTTTGGGTTGTATGATTTTGCTGCTTCCACAAGAGTTTACATTGCTTTTTGTTCTGTCTCTGTTTTGAGTAGTGCATGTTTGAGCAAACATTGGGAGTTGGGGACTGGGACAGCAGTAAATTCTCACTCAAGTTAATTAATACTGAGATGTGAGCAATTTTCATATTAATGCCAATAGCTCAAACATACTCGCACAAACACATACACATTCACACACAGGCAAACACACACACATAAACTCACACACACACACATGCACACACAGGCAAACACACGCATACACACACACGCGCCCACACACACACAAACAAACGCAAACACACACACACAGGTTACACACACATACACACACACATGAACACACAGGCAAACACACACACATACACAGACCTGAACGCACACACAAACAGCCACTTAGAGACTCACTTTAAAACAGATATTCACTGTCATAATTACAAACACTGCCTCTACAGAAACCCTTCCAAGTGTCACACACTGGACTGCAACCTCACACACAGGTCTCCACTACACTAAAACGCAGGCACACAGACACACATTTCTACACCAGGGCTTATAGAGACAGACACTGTGCAAAAGACACACACATGCATAACACTCTGATGATCTGAAGTACTTGTGTGTAAACCTAGAGAGGGACACAGTAAGTGCCTGTGGTAATGAGATTTCTGCCTCCCTGAAATGACAGTGGACAGCATCATCAGTTTTGTAATCGTTTTAAGAGGGGAGAAGGCGGAGCAAGCGAGCAGAGGAGGTTCAGACTATGGCAGCAAAATCTGGGAAAACGGATTGCAAAATAAATTGTGCAAATAAACGTAAAACGAAACATGGAGTGAGGGACAATTCTTGCACATTAAATAGCCTTAAGTCGTGACAGAGTAAAGCCTTCTCATAACTTAAGCTAATTACTCCCAAACACTAGCCCTTTAATGTAAAATTCAGCGCTGCAATAATTTCATGCTAATGCATGGCGCAAGGTTGTTTAACGCCCATAAATGGATAAATGACCACATACATCTGGAGATAACGGTGACACAAATGTATACATTTTTTTAGGCAGGAAGCGCTTCTGCGTTTCATAAAGAGAGATAACACCACATTATTGTGCTTCTCATAGACCTGCACAACCAGTATTAAAAAGCAATTCAATTCATGAAGTTTATTCGGTACATATAAAATGACCATAAAAGCAAAAAAACAACATAAAAAGATAACGGGTAAAACTATACATAGAAAAATGTTACAAGTAAATTT